>NC_092052.1:99043165-99359970 GCF_003086295.3 Arachis hypogaea | reverse complement strand
TTAATATTTATGTACAATTTTTATTATAATTAATTATTTTATAAATTGAAATTAAAGTTTCGGAGATAAAAAAATAATAGAGATTTATATGATTTAATCTAAAGAATTGATATTTGAATTTAAATTGTACTTTACAAAATATAATTAACTTGTTCATTTTATAATTTAAATTAGAAATAATTGATTGGACTTAGCAATATGTTGATAAATAATGTTCCTAAATATTTTTAATAGAGTATATTTGATTCTAAAATTACTCTACTATTCAATTTTATCAAAATATCTATTCATATCTATCCATATTACTTTATAAAATCCCTAATTCCTAAATTCCCAAATCAAACTCAGAAACCCTAACCTACCTTTTCTTCTCCCTTCAGCCGCACCATACCCCCCTTCTTCCTAAACACCACACACACACACAAAAGAAAAAAGAAACGCAGAGAGAAAGAGCACAAAGAGCAGAGAAAAGAGAGAGGGAAGAGCTGTTGCCCCGCCGCCACCGTGACCATCGCACTGCCTCCGTTCAGCCCGCTGCCACTGCGCCGTCCTTGTCGCAGCCACTCCCACCAGAACTCATGCCGCCGATTTGTCGCTCGAGGAGACGCCGTTGCAACTGCCGCCGTCCTTGTCGCCGTTTGCGGTGCCGGCGAGGAGTGCCGTCGCCAGGACAGAAGAGTGACGCGGAGGAGGGAGATGAAGCTTCATTGTCGTCGCGCTTTGCTGCCACGAGGCTGCCGTCGCCGCTGCTTCGAAGGGAGCCGTAGTCATCGCTGTCAAGGATGAAGGGTGCAGAAGAGAGAGCTTGCTCATCGCAGGAAGCATAGCCACGCCATCGCCGTTGAGCCTAGATACCATCGATGGAAGCCACCGCTGCCGCCTGAGAAGAACCCGCAGAGAGAGAGGGAGCCCGAGAGAGGAACGCAAACCTCTGTATTGCGCCGTCATTCTGTCGCTGTTCTGCTGGGTTGATGCCGCCTTTGCTGTCCAAGCTGTCACCATTGTAGAATACACACAGAGGAGAGGGAGAAAGGATCTCCGCCGCTGTCAGGGTTGTTGGTGAGTCTTGTGCCACCATCAGAGTTGCTGTTCTGCCACCATCAAGTTTGGAGGAGGACGCTGCTACTGTCACCATTGAAGCTTGCCGGGGAAGGAGATATTGACAGAAGAAACTGCTGTTGCTTGGCTGAAGCTGAGACCTTTCACCATCGCTGGAGCTGCCCAGAATCATCATGGTAGCTGCTAAGAGAGCAGAACGGATGTTAGATTTGCCAATGAAGCTGCTGGGTTTAGTGATTTCCGCGAGTTTTGACTTTGAGGTAGGGGATTTAACGTTTTTAATTTAGAATGCCCACCAAGTTATTTGAATAAGTGCAAATGGTTTACAATGGTTTATAATTTCTTAATTGTCATGAATGACCTGAAATGCATTTAAAATTTGTTAGTTGTTGTGAATATTTTGAGCTGTGACTGGAATTATATGTGGCTGCGAATGTCTTTGGGCTTTGTTGTGAGTGTTTGAAGTTGTAATTGATATTGTTTTTTCTGATATGGATGGAATTGAGTTGAATTATAACTGTAGTTGGTGATTGATTTGATGATTGTGTGTACTGAATGTTGTAAGAGATAGAATAAATGGTGTTACTTTTGTTGCTGAGCTTGCTGGTGTGAATTGATGAGTTATTTTGTGTTTGAATGATGATGAGTGTATATGAAAAATTATGCTTGGCATAGTGTAGAAAAGAAAAGGTTTGATGATGCTTAAGTACTTGACATCGTGGAAATTATTGATTTTGGGTTCTTGGTCTGTGTTGGCAATGAAGACAATTTTGAATAACTGGAAAGAGGTTAAACGTGTGATTTTGGAAGGGTTATAAGTTCAAATGTGGTTTTTGATAAGTAAGGTTGTTGAAAATGCTTAAGGCAGAATTTCTGCATACATGACAGTAGAAAGAATCAATTTCTGGGAGCATCCCAGCTCATATACTTGGATGAAACTATTTTTTCATGAAACTTTACTGTGTTTTGAGCATCTCATAAAAAATTCAGAATTTATTGAAGAGTATTTTGGGAGAAATGAATTTTTGAAGATTGATGGTTTCTGCAGAAAATTATGTTTCTTTACCGCAGAAGCACCAACTTCCAACTCACTTAACTTTCAATTCTGGTAAGTATTTGAGCTGAAACCAACGGCATTTTCAAGCTTTCTGTGTCCAAAATCTTCATTTTAAATTTCATGTCAATATCCTATTTAACCAAGTAGATATGTTGAAAAGAGTATGGATAACTCACTGGATTTTGGAAACCGAATTCTAAAAGGCCTGGCTGTGTTTCTCACTTCATAACTTTTTCATATGACATGGTATTAATCTGGAATTTGATTCAATAAAAAGCTAAAAGAGTCTTGTTTGAGGTCGTGAATTTTGAAAGGCATTGGGTGAAAACTGAATTTTAAAGAATTTATCAAACTTACTACTTGCTGCTGTTTTTCTGCATTTTCTTAGGAAACAATAACAGAATTTTAAGAGAGATGGTACAAGTTTTTATTGTGACCAAATTACCTCAACACCAAGTTTCTTGGAATACTAGTTTATTGAGTTTAATTTTGAAAGAATCCTACGATAAGTGAAAGTTAGTTACGAATTGATGAGGTGAAAGTTGAATTGATGGGTTATGTGGGAATTGTGGGTTATGACCGAACTGTTGGCTATTGTAAATTGTGAATTTTCTGATTGATTTGAGAACCTCTTATTTGGTAGTTGTTGAGGAAAGGGGGAGACTTGTTGAGAAAGAGGGAACCCGTAAGGGTGGTTAAGTCCGAGTTTTAGGGGAGATGCTGCCGAATTTTCATAAAAATCCAGATTCTGTTTTAGAATGTGATTTAGAAAAAGATTTGGACTTGAGAGGTTCTACGAATTGGTTCATGATTTATTAAGAAATTGGTGTTTTGAGTTAAACTGTTTAATAAAAGTTCATGTTACCTGATTGATTTAAATATGAAGGGGCCTATGTTTTGAAGTTTGGTTAAAGAAGTACCTTTGGGAGAGTTTCTGATTTAAGAATGAAAAGAAATTGAGTTTTTTTTTTGGACTTAAATAATTTTGGTTTTGAAACTGGTTCAGAACTCTTGGCTTATATGCTTTGGTTTTGATTTTAAATCTTTACTTTAATTTATCTCAACTTAAGCAACTATGATTCCGAGAATTTCTGAAGAGTTTAAGAAATGAGGCAGGTTATTCTTCCCTAAAGTCTTGAGTCCTTGCCAAGGTTGTTGATTAATAACTCTTGATTTCAAAGTGATGAAGCGAATGATTTGAAAATGAGTGATTATGAGTCTTTCAGAAGAGATTTTGAATCTGGCTTGGTTATGAAGTTGTTTGAAAGTTTTGAAAAGAAAATTTACTTAAGAAAAGTGGATCTTGGCAAGATGTGAACTGAATACATTTGTAATTTGAAAGTGGGCCAATAATGATTTTTTTGAAATAAGATTTTGAGTCTGATTGACTGTGGATGTTATTGAGAATATGATGAGGCCTGGCAAGGATGGTGGTATAGTCCCGCTTGCTCAGTGCGTAAACTGTTATGCAGGGATGGTGGTTTTGTCCCGCCTGCAGTGAGGATGGTGGTTTTGTCCCGCTCACATATTGATAAATTATTTGGCAAGGACGGTGGTTTAAATCCCGCTTGCGTGTTCCGGACAAGGATGGTGGTTTAGTCCCGCTTGCTTGTGGAACCTACGGATAAGGATGGTGGTTGAATCCCGCTTATCCGAGTCGGGTCTGGCAACATAACCGACGCGTGATCTCATGGCCAGTAGGACAGGCATGCATCATATGCATTTATATGACATTGTTTGGGTGTGCATATTATAATTGGTTTGCCTATGTGAATATTTATGTTAATTGCTAATTGCTCTACTTGATATAACTGCTTGATTGTGTTTGAACCTTCTTACTTGTGTTTGTGGCTGAGAATTGGTTGGATTGTGATGAATTGGTTGTTGATTGAGCTGCTTGGGCCTAGGGCCGTGGTTGATTATGAGATGGGCTGAATGTTGTGTTTGGTTGTGTTTTTAGTTTAGAAAAGTATAAAAAACCAAACTGGTTCAGCATGAACCTATGCTTGGAACAGTTTGATCATTCATACTGTCTAGGAAAAACTTTTAAAAAGGCTTTTGGATTTAGGATGAAATATAGTTTTCTTGAGTATGTTAATTATTTGCATTTTATTTCATTACTTTTACGGCATTCCCATTCCCTACTGAGAATGTGTGGTTTGTTCTCACCCCAAAATCTTCCACCCTTTCAGTGACACAGGTACGAAGATTCAGTTTGAAGCTGTGGGCGATTCTAGAATTTATTTACGAGTTAAGTTTATGACTTGAGATTCTTTCATAGAATTCCCTCGCCTTTGAAGCTTTAGTTTTTTTATTTTATGCAGAGGGATAGGAGTTGTACCTGAATTCTATTTAAATTCTTTTGTATAATATTACTATTATTAATAATTATGTGATTATTATTACTTGGTGATGTTTGCTATATGATTTTAATTAATAAAAACAAAAATTTCTGGTATTTTTACTAAAATTGAATCGTGATATCGAACTAAAGGCTTAATAGTAAATAGTTAATAAGGTAAACAGGTCAGTAACGCCTTACTTTTGGTACGATCATGACGTATTGAAAGTTGGGTCGTTACATTTGGCGAATAACATTAAGGATGTTGTCATCCAGTGGAGGTTGGGGTGGATAGGAGGGTGCATTATTTTGGAGAAAGGGTTCATAATAGGAAGGTGGTTCTTCTTGGTACGGGTATGGAGATGGTGAATATTGAGGTGGTGGTTCTGGGTATGGTTCATATGGTTCGTATGGTGGTTGGTGTGGTGGATAAGGGTTGTGGTCATATGGTGGTGTTTGGTAGTAGGGGGCTTGTGAGTATGGTGATTCAAAGCTATGTTGAGGAAGGGGGTTCATAGGTATATTGTGGTGGGTGTTGATTGTCACCAAGAGGTCCACCATAACTATTATCTTGGTAAGCATCATAGAATGGTTGTTGATAATACCTTGGAGGTGGTTGTTGCCAAGAGGGTTGATCAAATCCTTGTGGCTCCTCCCATCTTTGATTATCCCATCCTTGATCCAAGCTTTCATTGTAATCTCCTCTTCCTACAACATGATTGTAACCAAACTCATAGCCAGAGGGATAAGAATTCATAGTAGCAGAAGAGATAAAAACTAATAAAAATTAATGAGGAATAATGAAACTAAACTCCTAAAACTAGAAACAACTAACAAAGAAACAAAAAAGCAAAATTATTCACAATAACCAATAATAAGGCACACGTTTGCAAGTCCCCGGCAACAGCGCCATTTTGACAAACGGATTTTTGCTAGTAAAGAATTTCACAAATAAATTCTTGTTGCTAGTATAGTTTCTAAACCAACAAATAATCCTTTCATGAAAAAAATTGTTTGTCACAAGTAACAAACCCCTAAAAATTAATAACCGAAGTATTCGAACCTCGGGTCGTCTCTCAAGCAATTTCAGGGATGTGTAGTTATTATTGGTTATGGAAAAAGTATCTTTTTGGAGTTTTGAATAAGGAGCAAGAAAAATAAATTGCAAGAAAGTAAATTGATAACTAGAAAAGCCTTTGGCAAGGTATGAGAACTAGACATCCTATCCTAGTTATCCTTATCAATTGTGATGAGAATTGTCAATTACTCCCACTTAGTTAACCCTTACCGAATAAAGGAAAGTTAAGTGGACAAATCAATTTGATTCCTCAAGTCCTAGTCAACTCCTAAGGAAAGACTAGCTTTAGAGGTATCCAAATCAATCAGCAACTTTCAATTATCAATCGACAAAGGAGTTTGATAACTCAAGAGTCTCCAATTACTCAACCAAAACCAAGAATATAAAAATATAATATAAAATCCAACCAAGCATTTTATCAGACACTTGGAAAGCACAATATAAAGACATAGAAAAGTAATAGGGAATGTAAAATCTAAACCCAACAATTGCAAGCATCAATGATAACAATTAAAGCAAGAAGCAATAAATGTGAAATACCTCAAATTACATTAAATAGAAAATCAAATCTAACATGAAGAGTTCATAAATCAAATTGGAAAAATAAATAAACCAACAAGAGAAATAGATAAACTAAAGTGCTAGAACTAATAAGAGTAGAAGAGAAACTAATTAAACTATGATAGAAATCTAAAATTGACAATAGCTAAACCTAAGAATCCTAAAACCTAGAGAGAGGAGAGAACCTCTCTCTCTAGAAAACTACATCTAAAACCTCAAATTGTGTGAATAAAAGTTGTGTGAATGATAATGTTTGTGTTTTCCCTATTCTGCAGCTTCTATTCTGTGATTTTCGGGCTAGGAACTGGGCCAAAAGGAGCCCAGAAATCTCTCCCAGCGCTTTCTGCAACTTTCTGCACGTGGCGCACGTCACGCGTACGCATAGGTCACGCGTGCGCGTCGTATGGCGAAATTCCTTGTCACGCGTACGCGTCAGTCACGTGTACGCGTCGCTCGTCTTCTGTGCTAGGCAGGCGTACGCATCTCCCATGCGTGCGCGTCGCTGCCAGCTTCTCAAATCTTCATTTTCTCGCGTTCCTTCCACTTTTGCATGTTTCCTTTCCATCATCTAATCCATTCCTGCCCTATAAAGCCTAAAAACACTTAACACACAGATCACGGCATCGATTGGTAATAAAGGGTAATTAAAATTGACAGTTTGAGGGCCTAGGAAACATGTTTTCAACTATATCACAGAATTAGAAAGGAATTGTAAAACCATAAAAATTATATGAATATATAAGTGAGCAAAGAATTGATAAAAACCACTCAAATTAGCACAAGATAAACCATAAAATAGTGGTTTATCGAATTATTACTTGAAACCGGTTCTCACAACTCTTTAATTATCTAGATTTAATGTGGTACGTGATATATAACTGTATCATCTTTGGGTTTTTAGGGTTTGTGTGGCTTATAAATCGAAATTTGAACTTAACCCTCTAATACAATTGAGTGATCAAGAAATTGACGGTTGGTTGGATAAGACGAGATTGCATTGCCTAGGAATAGGAATTCAATCACTTGGGATTTGTCATAAACTAAATCATTGCATGATCAAGGTAGTTGACATTAAATATTAATTCGGATATTTAAACATCTCAAAAGTTTTAACTCCATTCTCATACCATTTTTTCAACCATTCATTTTTTGCTTCTCTTAATTTACTGTCTTTTATGCTATCTGATCCTCAAGACTCCTATTTGAACTTGTCTACCTAGAAGAATTAATCAACCATACCTTGCTTAGTCCATTAATCCTCGTGGGATCGACACTCACTCACCTGAGTTTATTACTTGGTAAGACTCAGTGCACTTGCCGATAAGTTGTGGTTAGAAAAATACCTCACCAAGTTTTTGGCGCCTTTGCCAGGGATTAACTGTGACTAACAACTACTAGTTACTTAGTTGCCTAGATTAGACCTTATTTTTGTTTACTTTTGTTTTTGTTTTTTGTTTTTATTTTTTATTTTCTACTTTCATCTTCTTTTAATTTTTGCCACTTTAATTTTCCTTTTATCTCTCTTTTATTTTTGTGTGCTTCATTGGGATTCTCATCACTATGATGTTGAGAATCTTACTTTTCCTTGTTTCTAGTTGTTTATGCAGAAAAATAGGAATTCAGAGCCTCTTCTGTACGACCCTAAGATTGAGAGAACTCTTTGGAGGCAAAGGAAGCAAGCTAGAGCTTAGGAAGTTCAAGAAATCTTTGGGGACGAGTTTGAAGAGGAAGCTAAATTCAGTATGGCTGATAATACTGAGAATCTTGTGGGCAATAACCCCAACAATGTCCCGTCGGTTAAAAGAACTCTGGGATCATATACTAATCCTAATCTCAAAAATTGTGTGGGAAGCATTGTACCACTGGTTGTACATGCTAACAACTTCAAGTTGAAGCCTCTACTCTTCACTTTGGTCTAGCAAAATTGTCAGTTCAGTGGAAGCCCTCAGAAGGACCCTAACTTATTCATCTCCAATTTCTCTTTTGTTGTGAGGGACTGAGCTACTCAGTGGCTTAAGACACAACCTAAGAAAAGTATAGCAACTTAGGTGGATTT
Source organism: Arachis hypogaea (assembly GCF_003086295.3). NCBI lineage: Eukaryota > Viridiplantae > Streptophyta > Magnoliopsida > Fabales > Fabaceae > Arachis > Arachis hypogaea. The sequence continues at coordinate 99,351,818 of NC_092052.1, read as the reverse complement.
GGTTAGCAAGTTCTTAACTAAATTCTTTTTGCGTAAGAGGTTGACTAAGCTAAGAACTGACATTCAGACAGCTTAAAAGCGAGTCTTTTTATGAAGCTTGGGAGAGATACAAGGCTATGGTAAGAAAGTGCCCTCCGGACATGTTTGCAGATTGGGTACAATTACAGATTTTCTTTGATGGTATCACTCTGGCTTCGAGACTCTCTCTGGATAATTCTGCAGGAGGTTGTTTGCATATGAAGACCACTGATGAGGCCTTGGTTTTAATAGAGATGGTAGCCAATAATCAGTACTTGTATTCTTCAAAAAGAACGTGAAGAAAGGTGTCATGGAGTTAAATGCCTTAGATGTTATTTTGGCTCAGAACAAAGCTATGTCTCAGCATATTAATGCCATCACTAAACATTTGGGGGGTATGCAAGTTTCATCTGTTGCTACCCAAGATCCTTCTTTTAACATGAGTGGTAGAGTGTCTCAATTCAGATGCTTTGGCTATGAGCGACCCCCTACTGAACTGGTTAATTACATGGGAAATTCTTCAAGACTATCTAATCATGATCCCATCTCTAAGACTTAAAATTTAGGATGGAGAAATCACCCAAATTTTGGCTGGAAAAATCAAAATCAAAGGCAGTCCAACTTTAATAACAACAACTTCCCCCATAATAATTTCAACTGCCAATATCAGCCTTCTCAATCAAACAATCTACCCCCAGCCTCCCAATATACCTCAGCATTAGAAGCAGCATTAGCAGAACTCTCCAAAACCATTCACAGTTTCATACAGAAAACCAGAGCCACAATTAGAAACTCGGAGGTTCAGATGGGATAGTTGAGGAAGCAAGTTACTGAGAGGCCTCCTAATACCTTCCCTAGTGATATAGTTCTAAATCCAAGAGAGAAATGTAAGGCCATCTATGTGTTAAGTGTAAAAGAGGTGGATACTCAACCCTTAAGTGATGAGGGGAAAGCTGAGAAATTTATAAAGGAAGCTACGGACCATAAGGAGCCCATTCTCTCTCACCCTTCACATATCGTGGTTGAGCAACCTGAGATGAAACTTTAATGCCTGAGTGCAAGCCAACCATTTCATACCCTCAAAAGCTTCAGAGAAAACACAAGGATGAGCAAAACTCTAAATCCATGGGGACATTCAAGATACTATGCATCAACACTCCATTCAAAGAAGTTCTTGCATAAAATCTGATGTTTGTTAACTTCATTGAGAAATTATTGTCTCAGAAAAGATCTCTGAAAGGAGACCAAACAGTGGTATTAACTAGAGAGTGTAGTGCAATCATTCAGAGGAATCTGCCGAGTAAGAAGCTAGATCTAGGAAGTTTCCAAATCCCATGTACCATTAAAACAACACCTTTGAAGGAGCATTGTGTGATTTAAAGGTGATTATCAATTTGATACAACTCTCTGTGATGAAAAAGCTCTAAATTCAATAGATGAAACCCACTATAATAGCTCTTCAATTGGCAGATAAATCTATAAGGCTGACATATGAGGTAGTTGAGAATTTTTTGGTGAAGGTCGGCAAGTTCTTCCTCCCAGCAATCTTCGCGATTCTTGATATAGAGGAAGATGAAAATTTCTCCATCATTCTAGGTAGACGGTTCTTAGCCACTGGAAGATCTCTCATTGATTTGGAAAAAGGGAAACTAATATTGAGAGTGCATGATGAGCAGTTTGTCTTTCATGTCTTCAAGGCCACATATAACTCAAATAAAGGGGAAAGTCGCATGAAAACTGAGCCGCCTGATCAATTCCTCCAAGAACCACCTGATGACAGAAAATAAAAGTTGCAACCCAAGCCTTCTATGGTGGAAATCAACAAAATCCTCCCAGACATTAAATCTAAGTTTGGTGTTGGGCGTGCTACATCAATCCCAAAGGAGGCTCCCAAGAAGAAAGTGCCTAAGGGTTGGAGAAACAAAAAGATCCTCACTAAAGATTTCTCACCAGGATTGAAAGTGGTGTTCACTCAGCATCCAACATTGTCGTATACAGTGAATAGAATTCTCTCTCTTGAGCAAGTTGAGTTAATCCATGAGGATACAGGGAGAAGATTCACAGTAAGAGGGGAGGAATTGAAGCAGTATGATCAGCCTCCTCCTTATCAGCAGAGATGAACCGTCAAGCTAGTGATGTTATAGAAGCGCTTGTTGGGAGGCAACCTAAAGCCTTAGTATCCTTTAATTATGTTTTATTCCTCGCATTTTGTTTATTTCATTTTGATAGTTCATAGTTTTCCTTGTTTTTAACTGTATTTGAGTCATGCATTCTAAGTTAAACAGGAACAGGTGCGTTTGGAACGAAGCTGGGAGCTCTATGAAGATGGAAATGGATTCTAGTGCTTCGACACTAAACAACGAGATCTAACATTTAGCGACAGGATGCACGTAATTCAAGGAAGGCTTACTACCACCCTAGTGTCTAGTACCGGTTATAGGCGTCTAATGCCAGGGAGCATACAAAGAGGGGGAAACTCACTACCACCCCGGCGTCTAGCTGGTGCGCGAATTGTGAACTCACACAACTTAACCAGCTAGTGCATCGGGTCAGCCAAGTAATACCTCAGGTGAGTGAGGGTCGATCCCATGAGGATTGTCGGACTGAGCAACAATGGTTATCCAATCGGATTAGTTAGGCGAATAGAAAAAGGTTGTTGATGGTTGTAATCGCATAGAACAGTAAATAAGAGAGTAAAAGAAGCAATTAAAAGGTTTAGTGTAAAAATAGTGAGAGAAAATAGTTAAGGCTTCGAAGATGTTTACTTTTCCGGAATAAAAGTTTTTACCAACTATTTTAACAGTGCATGATTCATTCCATGGCAAACTGTAAATGGCTAAACCCTAATCTTTTAGTGGTTTTGCCTCCTCTAACCTTTATTAACCATGACTCTCGTGGTCGCTTAATTCCGATTAAAGGGTTAAGTTCAAAACTAGCTTATGGCCACAAAAACCCTAATTACCCAAAGCTAACAGGATTATATGTCACATATCCCAATTAGTTCATGTAATTAGTAATTTTAGAGGAATTTATTTTCAAGTTGTTGTTCAAGCGAGATAACTTTCTCAAGAATCACAAGAACTCATGTAGAATAAGAGTCATACTCTCGTTCCACCCAGATTCATAAGATTAAGAATGAAAATAATCCTTGAAGCTGAATCAATACATTAATGAAAATAGAAAAGTAATAGTTTTAATCCAAAGAAGATAAACAGACCTCCTAACCTTAACCAAAGAGGTTTAGTGGCTCATGACTTATAGAGAAAAATTAGGGTTCAGAAAAGTACACCAAAAGCCAAAAGAGTTCTCCCCTCTCAAAGAGAGAATCTTTTCTCTTTTATATCTAACCTAATTTGATTTGAAATTAAAATAAAATAATAAATCCTAAGACTAAAAGATATTGTTTGTAAATAAAAATTACAAAAAAATATAAAATAACTAATAAATGCTAAATCCACTTGAGATGCCCAAAGAGAGTGAATTCGGTTAGCATGCCTGGCGCTAAACGCCAGATGGGCGTGTAGCGCCTTAGAGAGGGCAACAACATTGCATGGATTGTGGCCTTGCTGGCGTTAAACACCAGTTGGGGGTTTAGCGCCCAGGGGGGATGCTGCCAGCTTTTCCTTTTCAGCTCAAAAGTCTACCAAATTGCTCCAAATTTCACCTGAAATCATAAAAATACTAAAACAACTCAAAGTAACACCCAAAGAGGATTTTTTCACTAAAATCAAGTAAAAATAAATAAAATCTGAAAAAAAAAAACAACTAGAAAATGAAGGAAAAGGGTACACGATCCTCACGCATCACAACACCAAACTTAAACTGTTGCTTGTCCCCAAACAACCAAAACGATATAGGACTGAGAGGAGAAAATGCCTAAGACTTGAGTTGTCAATTAAGCTCAGGTCTAGTTATTGACTGGGGCTAATGTCACTCTATCTGTGAATAGCTTTGGCATCTCATTATCTTTTGAAGCTCAAAAATGTTAGTATCATTCAGAACTAGAACTCGGATGATATTATAGATTCTCTTCTTTAGGCTCTAATTGATTCTTGAACACAACTTTTTTTTCTTTTCTTTGGTGCTTTGCACCTTGAGCCTTGCCGTGACTCTAAGTGTTTTATCTTCAAACTTAACTTGATACAAGAACACCACAAGCATTTAATTGGGGAACTCCTTGAGTTTTAATTTTTCTTTTTAATTCTCCCAGACAGTGGTGCTCAGAGCCTTAGGCATACTCTATAATAGCAATGGGTCACGATTTTAGGTGTTTAGTCTCAAGGGTTACTTGACACTTTCACACCACAAGCATATGGTTAGGGAAAACCACTCTTTTGAGCTTTAGATCAGTTTTGACCCTTCTAACCATTGATGCTCAAGCCTTGGACCTTCATCTTTTGATTTTTTTTAGTACTTTTTGCTGTTTATTTTGCTTCAAGAATCAATCTTTTTCTTATTTCAGAGAATCAATAATACTTTTCTAAGCTCTTATTCCTCAAGAACCAATATTCTCAATTCCAATATCAAATATGCACAGTTAATTCATACATTCAGAAATAAAGATAGTACCACCATATGAAAGTGACTAGAGAAACTCAATATATATATAACTCAAAATCTCATGCATTTTACTACTCCTTTTTTTCTTTTGATATTTCTTTTTAAGCTCAGTGAGTAATACAGGAGATATCTTTTTAAAGATAAACATAAAGTACTAAAATAAATAACTAACTAGAAATCAAGAAAATTCTACTAGTGATCATGCAACTCAGAATATAAAACAAGAAATGGAATGAAATATTGAAAAATAGAAATAAGAAAAAGGAAGGAGAATGAAACTCAACCACCTCAGTCTTGGTGGCTACTGCTCCCTCCTAAGGATCCACTCCAGCGCTTAAGCTCTTCCAGCTCATGTCCTTGCTTCTGCTACTCCTCTGTCAGCTTATGGAGGATGGTGGACTGGCTCTTATGCTCCTGTTTCAGCTGATCCATAGTAGATATTAGCTGTCCGATGGATACTGCTAGGTGACTCTAGTACTCGCACGGAGGAAGATCTTGTCCCTGAGATATTTCAGGCTACTTCTTCTAAGGAGGGGAACCGGCGCCTGAGGTAGTGGTTGTCCAAGTTCCTGAGTGTACTCCATACCCCCTTTTGTGATTAGTCAGATTATTTTGGTGAATTTTATCCCACTGGATGCTACTTTGAGTTTTTGTGGCTATTTGTTGATTTCAGGTAGCATTTGGATGAAGATTTCATGAAAAATTCATGAAGAAGCAAAGGAGGCTCATGCGTATGCATCATGCATGCGTATGCATCACTAGAGCAACAAGGCATTTCATGTGTATGCATCCATTGTGCGTACACACGACTGCGCGAGCTCAACAAAGACCAATTCTCTAGTGGACATGTGGCACTAAACACCATGACTCGGTGTTTAGCACTGAAGGCCTCGTAAAATATGCAAAGCTTTCTGGACAGTTGGCGCTAAATACCACCTCACCGGCATTTAGCGCCGGAGACTTTGATTCGCATGCAATGCGTCTTGTAAGGGTGGCGCTAAATACCCAGTCACCGGCATTTAGCGCCAAGAGCGAAAACAAGGGTGGTCCCGACACGTGCAAACAAATCAATGAAAGGCATATCTTTGATTTTGTAAATCAAATAGCAATTAGGAAAGGATTTGTTAGAATTTTATTTTAAGTTTTAAATAAATTTCAATTAGGACTATAAATAAGATAGAGATTTGCCTTTGCGGGGACCTCTCTCCCTCCTAATTCCTCATTCTACAATTTTACACTTTTCTCTCCTAGGATTTTCTCTGCACTATGAGCCACAAAACCTCCATTATTAATGTTAGGAGCTCTATTTAATTTGATGGATTAATAATTATTTGTTCATTTACTCTTGATTAATGTATTGATTTATGTTTAAGAATTGGTTTCATTCTTCATCCTACAGATTAGTGTGTATTGGAAAATAATTCTAATATAAATTAAATTCTTTTTAATCTTGGAAAAGTTATATAATTAGAATTATAGCTTGAAACCTTTTCTCACAACTCCATAATTATGTAGAGTTAATGTGATACGTGATATATAATTGCATCATTTTTGGGTTCTTAGGGTTTATATGGCTTATGCATCAGAATTCGAACTTAACCCTCTAATGCAATTGATTGATCAAGAAATTGACGGTTGGTTAGATTAGAGAAGATTGAATTGCCTAGGAATAGGAATTCAATCACCTAAGGTTTGCCATAAACTAAATCATTGCATGATCAAGGTAATTGACATTGAATGTTAATCCGGATATTCAAACATCTCCAAAGCCTTAATTCTATTCTCATACCATTTTCTCAATGATTCACTGTTTGTTTTTCTTAATTTACTGTCTTTTATGCTATTTGATATTCAAAACTCCCATTTTAACTTGTCTAACTAGAACAATTAATCAACCATTGCTTGCTTAGTCCATTAATCCTCATAGGATCAACACTCACTCAGCTGAGTTTATTATTTGGTACAACCTGGTGCACTTGCCAGTAAGTTGTGGTTTGAAACTCTGCATCAAATTTTTTGGCACCGTTGTTGGTGATTACAATGATTAATAACTATCAGTTGATTAATTACATAGATTAGACCTTTTTTCTTTGTTTTATTTTTGTTCTTGTTTTTATTTTCTCCCTTTATTTTTGCCACTTAGTTTTTATTATTTTCGTTCTTTTCTTCTATTTTCGTGTGCTTCACCGGAATTCTCTTTACTGTGACATTGAGAATCCCACTTTTCCTTATTTTTAGTTGTTTATGCAGAGAAGCAGGAATCAAAAACCTATTCTGTACGATCCTGATATTGAAAGGATTCTTCGGGGGCAAAGAAACAAGCTAGAGCTCATGAAGTTTAAAAATTCTTTAGAAACGAGTCTGAAGAGGAAGCTGAATTCAGTATGGCTGATAATACTAAGAATCTTGTGGTCAATAACCCCAATAATATCCTGCCAGTTAGAAGAATTCTGAGGTTGTATACTAATCCAAATCCCAGGATTTATGTGGAAAGTATAGTACCACTGGCTTTGCATGCTAACAACTTTGAGCTAAAACCTCAACTCATTACTTTGGTTCAGTAGAATTGTCAATTTAATGGAATCCCTCAGGAGGGCCCCAACTTATTCTTCTCAAAATTTTCAAGGATTTGTGATACAGTCAAGACCAATGGGGTATCTGCTGATGTATACAAGTTGTTGTTACTCCCTTTTGTTGTGAGGGACCGAGCTAGTCAGTAGCTCGAGACACAACCCAAGGAAAGTATAGCAACCTGGCAGATTTGGTTCGTAAGTTCTTAACTAAATTTTTTCCGTCCCATAGGTTGACTAAGTTGAGGACTGACATTCAGATATTCAGACAGCTTGATGGTGAGTCTCTTTATGACGCTTGGGAGAGATACAAGGCTATGGGAAGAAAGTGCCCTCTGGACATGTTTGCAGATTGGGTACAATTACAGATTTTTTACGATGGTATCACTCTAGCTTCAAGACTTTCTTTTAATGATTCTGCAGGAGGTTTTTTGCACATGAAGACCACTGATGATGCCTTGGATTTGATAGGGATAGTAACCAATAATCAGTACTTGTATTCTTTAGGAGGAGCCATGAGGAAAGGTGTCATGGAGTTGGATGCCTTAAATGCTATTTAATGCCATCATTTAACACTTGGGAGGTATGCAAGTTTTGTTTGTTGCTACCCAAGACACTTCTTATGACATGAGTGGTGGTGTGTCTCAATTTGGAAGCTTTGGTTATCAGTAACCTCCAGCTAAATAGGTTAATTATATGGGTAATTCTTCAAGACAACCTAGTAATGAGAAATCACCCAAATTTTGGCTAGAAAAATCAGAATCAGAGGTAACCAGATTTTAACAACAATAATTCCCACCAGAATAATTTTAACCATTCATACCAGCCTCCTCAATCACACAATCCGCATCCGATTCCTCAGAAACCTTTAGAATTGGAAGCAGCATTAGCAGGAACTCTCCAAAAACATAAATAGTTTCATATAGGAAACTAGAGCATTAATTAAAGACTTAGAAGTTTAAATAGGACAGTTGAGCAAGCAAGTTGCTGAGAGGCCTCCTAATACCTTCCCCTATGTACAGTTCCAAATCCAAGGAAGGAATGCAACACTATCAGTCTGAGGAGTGGCAAAGTGGTAGGCACAGAAGCTAAGCGTAATGATGAAGGTACTGAAGAGGCTATGAAGGAAGCCAGAAGCTCTGATGAACACACCCCTGAGCACGCCTCCTCTACCCCAGTTCAGGTTGAGGCCGAGCAACCCAAAGTGAAGATTCCAATATCCGAATATAAACCCAAGATTCCATATCCTCAGAGGCTCCAAAAGGCAACAAAAGTTAAGCAGTTTTAAAAGTTCTTGGAGGTTTTCAAGAAATTATAAATCAATATCCCCTTTGCTGAGACCCTGGGGCAAATTCCTCTCTATACCAAATTCATGAAGGAGCTTGTGACCAAGAAGTGGGATTGGAAGGAAAGTGAGACCGTGGTGCTTACTAAGGAATACAGTGCAATTATCTAGAAGAACCTCTTGGAGAAGATGAAAGACCCGAGGAGCTTTTTCATTCCTTGCACCATTGTGGATGTCACTATTCAGAGGACGTTGTGTGATCTTGGAGCAAGCATCAACCTCATGCCACTTTCTTTTATGAGAAAGCTCCACATTGATGAGGTAAAATCCACTAGAATTTCTTTTCAACTTGTTGATCGCTCTATTAAATTCCCACTTGGAGTTGTTGAGAATTTGCTAGTGAAGGTGGGAACTTTCATTTTTTCTGTGAATTTTGTTATATTAGATGTGGAGGAAGATGTCAATGCTGCTTTTATCTTAGGGAGACCTTTTTTTGCTACTAAAAGGGCCTTGATTGATGTCCAACTAGGTGAATTAACATTGAGGGTCAATGATGAGCAAATTGTGCTCAATGTGCTAGAGGCCTTGTAACATCCTAGTGATTCTGAGGGATGCATAAAGATTAATTAAATTGAACTATTGATTCAAGAGGTCTTGGAGGAATAGGAACTTGAGAGTGTTTCGGAGCCCCCTTTTGAGGGTGATTTGGTTAAGATTGATGATTTCCCACCCTCTAAAGAGGCACCAAGCGTGCTTGATAAGGAGAAAGGGCCACCAAAGCTCAAATTGAAACCCTTACCTCTCTCTCTCTCAAGTATGCTTTTTTGGGAGAGAAGTTGGTCATTATAAGCTCCTCTCTGAGCCGTGGAAAAGAGGAAGCGTTGATATATATGTTGAGTAACCATAAAACGGCTCTAGGATGGACCATTGGTGATTTAAAAGGAATAAGCCCAGCCATGTGTATGCACAAGATTTTGCTTGAGGAAGATTCTAAACCCGTTGTGTGATGAATCCATATTTGACGATAAATTTCGGTTTGATTTGAGTGGATTTCATCGTATAAACCCATATTTATTCACCTAAATAGCATGCTTTTATGTTTTCTCCTTAAATTGTGCTTAATTATGAAAACATGCTATTTTATACTTAATTTAATCAATTGTATTCCACTTTCATTCCATTCGATGCCTTGATGCTTTTGATGAGTGATTTCAGGTGTAATATGTTGGAGTGGCTTGATAAGAGTGGAAGAGAAGCATGCAATTGAGAGAAAACATGAAGAAAACAAAGGAGAAGCATACAGCCATGTGTGCATACGCACAACTTTCTGTGCGTACGCACAAGAGGAAAATTTAGTATGTGTGCGTACGCATACACCTGTGTGTACACACAAGTTCCTGCACGTGACTTCATTAAAAAGTCACGTGGCTCGCGATTTGGGAGGCTTTTTGGCCCATTTCTAATGGCTTTGAGCATAGAAGGAGGCTAGCAACACACCCACTAATACATACACCATACAACACACTTAGGCATAGTTTAGGTAGTTTTAGGTTAGATTTTCTCTCAACTCTCGTAGGGTTTGTAATTAGAGTTTGTAGAATTTTATAATTTCAAGTTTTGATCTTGGTCTCTAGCTATTTCTATTGTAAGTATTTCCTTAATTTCTTCTTTTATTGCATTACTTGTTCTACACATATATGCTTTTTGCAATTTTGAGTTTTAGTTAATAAACTTGATGATCTTTGGTTCTTATATGTTTATTGAGTTGCTATTGTTGATTTTGTTCTTTGGTTGCTCGTAATTTTCATCATTTTCCTAATTTTGCTATGTTTTATGATTATGCCCACCATATGTTTGATGAAATGCTAATTTTAGTTATGGGGTAGATTTTCATTCCTTGACTTGGAGAAAATGAGTATATGGAATACCAGAGTCATAATGTCTAACATTTAGTGATAATTCTTGGGTTGTTAGTTGTTATTGTTTCCACTAACGCTAGCTTTTTACTAAGGTAATTAGTAAGTTAGCTAGGATTTATGGATTAATAACAATTATGCTCACTTGACTTACTCTTCGATGTTAAGGGTTGACTAGGTGAGATTAATCCTTCATAATTATCATAGTTATGGTTATAGCAAGGAAGGGATTCCATAACTCATCCCAAGTCAAGGTTCCATTTATGTTTTGAACCACTCTTCACTCACTTTAAAGCTTTACTTATCCATATTACATACATAGTTCTTTTATTCCTTTATTAGTTTATTAATTACAATTTTGGATCGTTCTTTTATCTCTTTATTGCTTGCTTTGATTATTGAAAACCCCTTTGCTTTTCACAACCAAAATTATGCGCTTGTTGTCACTAGTTCCTAGGGAGAACGACCCGAGATTTAACTACTCTCGGTTAATTTTTATTTGAATTAAACATTGATTAGGAGGGTTACTTGTCGGTTTGGACTATGCTATCGACGAAGAAATTATTTTGCTAAATTTCCGAACTGTCGTAATTCTCTCCATCAAGTTTTTGGCGCCATTGCCGGGGAACTAAGTGCAACGAGTGCCATAATTTTGGTTGTTGTGAATATGTGAATAGTGTGAATAGATACTTTTTGGGTTGTTTGATTGTTTTTGCTATTAATTAGAATTTTGTTTATTTTGTCAATTGATGTCTTTTGTTCTTATTTTCAATTTTCTTTATGAGTTATCACCCTCTTATCTACTTGTGGAGTTCTCCAACCCATGTCCCAAGAAGGACAAGAGTCCAAGCCTTTCTCCAAGAGTAAGAAGAATTCCGATAGACACAAGGGCAATTCATGGCTACCATAGCCGAAGTGGTGTACGCTTAGTCCTCCTACACTCATCCGATCAAGGCACTCCTCTTGAAGAATGTGAAGAATCGACTAAAGAGTGTGGTGAGGAGGAGAACGTGGAGCCTCAAGGGAAATAAGAAGAGCTAGAGCATAGATTAAAACAAGAGGAAGAAAGTGGAGTATCTGAACCGGAGGAGAGAAAGGGAGAATTGAGGGAGATTGACCAAGATGTAGATTCCATCATTGAATATTTTTTGTCCACATTGGTCAATCCCTTCAATGATCTTAATGAACCTTCCCCCCTTAGATTTGAAGAAGAGGCTGATGTGGACTTCACACAAACCTCCAAGGCATGACTTAAGTGATGGGGAAGAGGAGGAAGAGGTTGGTGAGGAAAGAGTTGACAACCAAGAAGTAGAGGTCCTCATGAAATAATCTAGGGAAGCAATTCCGTTCCAAGAGCACATTGAGTGAGTGGCAATTTCACCTATGAACTTCATTGGCCCCATCAATATGCTATCTTGGAGACGGACCATCAACTCAAAATCTTTCTTGGGTTGTTACATGGTGGCGAAAGGAGTGTTGGTTGCTAAAGGAGTCCAAAGCCCTTCAAGAAAGCCAATTCAAGCTTTGGGATTCAAGCATGGTCTGAAGCACAATTGAGTAGTTTCCAAAGAGTGTTGGGATGCTTTAAGGGTAATTTGATAGTTTATCCATCTGGCTTGAAGCATAAAGGTCAACAAGAAGGTGAGCAGACACCTAGAATATGGGATCCCGGAGGACCTAAGAAGTGCAAGCTTGGATGGAGATTCAAGGAGGAGTGGAAACATAGGCCATCCTAACAAGAGTCTCCTCAAAATATCCAACTTAAGGACAATAAACCAAAGTGCTAGGTGGGAGACACCCCACCATGGTAGCATTGTTCTAACCCCTTTTTCCTTGTTTATAATTTCGGTTTATTGCATGTTTGCTTGTCTTAGTTAGCCTAGGATTAGTTTAATTTTCGAGCTTAGTTAGGTTAATTTTTTGTGGATCATGAGTTGATGAATTTTTGAATGTTTTGGGTTGAAATTTTGTTGAGCTAGGGTTTAATACCTTAGATTTTGAAAGAAAATTTTTTGAAAAAACAAGACATTGTGCGTCTCTGTGCATGTTGGGAGCACTCGCACGTCTCTGTGCATGTGCGCATCCCAGTTTTTGTTCCTTGTGCATGCGCACAAGCTTGTGCATATGCACACCAACCCCAAATTCCCCATTTTGTGTGTGCGCACCCCACTGTGCGCACGCACACTCATTTGCATCCTTTCTGTGGGGAGCGCTTGCTCCCCTTTGTGCGTGTGCACCTCTGCCATTTTTGCTATTTCTGCGAAACCATACTTTTTGTGTGCACACACACATGATCCTTTTTCTAAAAAAAAAAAAGTCTTCTATGCATTGATGTGATGTGATTACCGTCGGTCTAGAATTTCATCAATAAAGATCATGTCATAGTATAGTCCTCATCCAACATATAATCCTATCGATCAAATTTAGATTTGGTTGTTACAAAGTCAACCCCAATATAAAGTAACCGAGAGTATTAGTCTCGGGTCGTCTTCAAGAGAATGGGCAAACATGTGCATTAATATTGGTTAGAATTCCGGGGTTGGGAGTCATAAACAAGAATTTAAACTACTAAAATTAACATGCAAGAAATCTTAAAGTGCAAGAACTTAAATCAAAGCAACTAAAACCAAGTATAAGTAATTTCCACCTAGAAAGGGAACATATAAATCTACCTCTATTCTAGAACTAAGTAAACAACTAAACTAACTATAACAAGAATTAAGTAATTGGGATTTTTGGGTTTCAAATACGAATAATAAAAGGAACTCTTGGCTAGGTATAGGAATTAGGGTCACCATCCTTGTCTAATAACCATATCTTGACAATTATGAGGAACCAAGCTCATTAAGTCTACTTCTATGCTTGAAGTATGTCAAATGGCTTCATCAATTTCAACTCATAAGTCCTAATCCAACTACTAATTGACTTAGAAGTAGATTAGTGTCTATGGGTATCAATTTGACCACTAAGGGTTCTTAAATCACCAAATATCCAATGACTCAAGTTCACCCAATTCCCTTAGCCTAGGCCAAGAGTATAGAAAACTACTCCATAATTAAAGGAAACATTTCATCAAACACATGGTATGCATTAACAAAAGACATATTCAAATTGCAAATTAATTAGAAATCACAAATACCGACTAACAATTATCAATAGAAAATAACTCAATTAACACTATCAATTATAGAAAACATCAATGCACTAATAGAAATCCAAGATCCACAAAGTTCATAATACGAGAAGAAAAGGGAAATAACAAGAGAACACAAATTCAACACAAGATCTAAACAAAATTATAACTAGAGAATTCAAATTAAGTAATTGAAACTAAAATTAACAAGACCCAATTCAAAAATTCAACAAAAGAGGATAAAAAATAAACTAAATCCAGAGAGAAGTAAGAGCTTCTCTCTTTAGAAAACAAAAACCAAAAACTAACTAAAACTGTCTGTAAGGTGTGAATGATTGGATTCCCCCTTCCTCCATCAATTCCTGGGTCTTTTTCATGCAGAATCAAGTTGGATTTGGGCCTGGAGCCTCTCAGAAATCGCCAGCCACGATTTCTTTAATGAAGTCACGTGCGCGTCATCTGAGTTCTGCGAGCCACGCGTACGCATCAAGCATGCGTACGCGTTGGTCACTGCTGCGCCAATCCACCGTGCGCGTCGCCTCCAATTCTCCAAAGCTCCATTTTTCATGTCCCTTCCATTTGTGCATGCTTCCTTTCCATCTTCTAGACCATTCTTACCTTATAGATCCTGAATACACTCAACAAACACATCACAGCATCGAATGGTAATAGAAGAGGATTAAAATATAGCATTTTTAGGGTTAAAGAAGCATGTTTTAAACCATGAAGCAAGATTAGGAAGGAAACACAAAACCATGCAATTTATCTGAATAAGTGTGGAAAATATTGATAAAATCCCCCAAATTCTACACAAGATAAACCACAAAATTGGGGTTTATCATGCGTACGCACCCCTCTGTGCGTACGCACACTTCTTAATTCCGTCTCTACTGAAAGCGTTCGCACATGTTTGTGCGAGTGCACACTTTCCATTTTTCACCTAGTGTGCATACGCACACGTGTCTATTCGTACGCACAACTACTTTTTTGGGAAAAGTTTTTATTACAATTTGACTTAAGCCCTAAGGCACTTCTACCCCCCTCCATCCCTCTCTTCTCTTCCTTTTACCCTGTTTTCTACTTATTCTAGTTAGTTTTATTTGCATATCCTTTTCATTTTAATTTTCGTAATTATATTAGGTTTGGTTTAGATATTTGTTAATTAAATAACTTGAAAGTGTTTGCTCGATGTTGATTGGGTTGCTTCTTGCTTGAATTTTGGTTTAATTTTTTATGGATATGTACACTACGCATTAAATCTTTGTTTGATTGCCTAAATACATTTTGAGTTTGATTCATATGTTGTAGCTACCATATGCATTAGACTATATCCTTGTTTGGCAACTTAATCATGACTTGTGAACTTTTACTTTAGTGAATTGAATTGAATTACTTGTTCATCAAGATTTTCATATCAAATTAATCACATCACCGGTACTTGCTTCTTTTTAATGATTTGCATTTGTTTGAGTGACTTAACTTGATTCTTATCAAGCTTGTCACTTTTTGTAATAAGTGCCTTTATTATGTGACTATTGCATTATGTTGGGGATGAATAAGTAGTTTTTCTTTTCATTATTAGATTGGTTATAGTTTATTGTGCTTCTATATCAATTTTGTGCTTTCACTTGTACAATTTCAATATCCAATACCTCAAATATTCAATTCACTCTAGTTGTGGTTACCTATGTTTGTCTATACCTTTGCTCTTGCTTATTCTATACTTCCAACCTAGGCTACTTAATTGAGGAATGCATACTATTTCTTTTGATTGTGTGGTTACCTTTTCAACTGGCCAATGTATTGTGTTCTAAATAGTGCGCACATTTAGAATGCACACATTGTCTTTTATCATAACACACTCACATGAACTCTTCCTCAATTCCTGTTTATTTGTTTTATTCAGTAGCCCGAGCCCTCACGTCCACCAGCTGAAGGTGGAGGAACTTGGAGCTTCTACCATCCGGATTGTGTGCATGCACGAAGGACCGTGCAATGTTTAAGTGTGGGAGAGGATCCGCAATTTTGGAACGTAAATTTCTCTTTCTAAACACCTTGCACTATTTTTTAGTTTTGATAGTTATGTTTTTGTGAATATTTGTTGGTATTTCATTGCATTACACTTTGTTTAGCTTGCCTATATATATATATTAGCTTTCATATAGTCTTATTGTAGTAAATATTTGCATGTTGCCTAGTATAGGAAATAAGTTTGGTGAAAACAACAAAGAATTTTCAAGAAATCTCTTTTAGGGCATTCCATTGATTAGATTTGAGAACTTATTTTTCAACTTGCTTGAAATATACTTCTTAGGAAACATAGAAAAGAGCTAAAACAAAACACCAAGTGAGATTCGAGCTTTAATTGGGTGGTTGCACATTTTTAACCACAAATTTTGTTCTTGTGTGCTATACTTCTTTCATGATTGTGATCTTAGATTCACTTGAATCTTTATGTCATATATTTGATGTTTTAATGCATTTAGTATGATTGAAGCCATTTTTGAAATTGAACTCACTTAACCCATATGGCCAACCCTTATATCTACCTTTGCAAACCACTTTTGAGCCTTTTAATTTTCCTTTTGTACTAATTTTAAGCACATCTTTCTCCCTAAGCGAAAAACCATTGATGCCCATGAATTGTATCTTTGATTAGCTTGGGTTGAAGAGTGTGTGTTATTCAAGTGTGGGGGGATTTATGGGGACACATTGGTAGTTTGTTTACTTTGAGTATTCATTGTGAAAATTTGGAAAAATGGGTAAACACTCATGCATCCATTACTTAAAACATATGCATCTTTTTTTGGTGATAAAAGAAAAAAGAAATTTTGGAGTATATACTTTTTGAAAAAAAAAGAAAAGAAAAGAAAAGAAAAGAAAAGAAGAA
Source organism: Arachis hypogaea (assembly GCF_003086295.3). Taxonomy (NCBI): domain Eukaryota; kingdom Viridiplantae; phylum Streptophyta; class Magnoliopsida; order Fabales; family Fabaceae; genus Arachis; species Arachis hypogaea. The sequence goes on along the minus strand of NC_092052.1, from coordinate 99,335,446 downwards.
ATGAAAATAAAAATGAAAATAAAGAATGCATACGTATGGAAATTAGAAAGAAGATGCATGAGTGAATGTGAGATAGGAGAAAAATGGAAAGTTAGGTTGTTTTCTTTTGTGTACATGAGTTGATATAGGATTAGGTGGGATACTTGAGCTAATCAAAGATCTAATTTACTAAGTCCACTTAACCATATTAATCCTACCCTTACCCTAGCCCCATTACAACCCTCCAAAGACCTCATGATATTTGCATTCATGCATCAAGTATTTATTAATTGTTAGATGACTGGTGAATTCTAGAAAATATGATTAAAGGAGAAATGAATGACTAAGCCCTACACACTGAGCGACTAGAGTGTATACACATCCGGTGAGGGGTTCGATTGCTCAATTCTATGATTCCATCCCAAACTGAGATTTGCCATTCGAGTTGATGTGTGGTGACAGTGACCATGCCATTAGAGCTGTTTGGGGGAGAGGCAAGACAAGTTTGTTCATGTCATATACTATGCAAGTTGCGTCTTAAATGATGCACAAAATAATTACACAACCATGAAAAAGGAACTATTAGATGTGGTGTATAATTTTGATAAGTTTAGATCCTATCTTATTGGTTCAACAGTTATTATTAACGCTGATCATGCTACTTTGAAGTATCTTTTGACCAAACAAGATGCTAAGCCCGTGTTAATTAGGTGGGTGCTCTTTCTTCAGGAGTTTGATGTTGAGATTAGAAACAGAAAAGATACGGAGAATCAAGTAGCTAACCACCTCTCCAGACTTGAGGCTGAAGAAGCCACAGTTAATCTTATTCGAGTGAATGAAGCCTTTCTGGATGAGCAGCTCTTTGCTATACTTAGAACCCCCGTGGTTTGCGAACATTGTAAATTATAAGGCTAGCAAGATCGTTCCCATGGACTTCACTAAGCAACAAGTTAAGAAGTTGCTTCATGATGCCAAGTATTTGTTGTGGGAGAAGCCTTATTTTTTTAAGAGGTGCTCAGATAGAATCATCCGTAGGTGCATTCCAGATGAAGAAACAAAGGTCTTGCTTTGTTAGGAACTGTGACCAGTGTCAGAGAGGACCGCAGCAAAAATTCTCCAGTGCAGTTTCTATTGGCCTACTCTATTCAGTGATGCCAGAGAATTTGTTAGGAACTGTTACCAGTGTCAGAGAGCTAGGAATTTGCCTAAGCACAATGAAATGCCACAGCAGGCTATACTAGAGATTGAGTTGTTTGACGTGTGGAAAATTGATTTCATGGGACCTTTTCCTCTCTCATACCCAAAGAACTACATTTTAGTGGCTGTGGATTATGTGTCCAAGTGGGTGTAGGCTGTAGCTTTACCTACCAATGATGCCATAGTTGTGATGAGCGTCTTGCAGAGGTATATTTTCAACAGGTTTGGTGTCCCAACATCTTCCCTATCTTTTCCTAGTAAATTTGCAATTGAAATTGTTAAGTTTAATCAAGACTTAAGTACTTTAAGTCACTATGGATGCTACTTTGGGAAAGTCAATGGTCCCCACATCTCTGTAGCCAGCAACAAAGATCTTCAATGCATTTTGATTAAACTTTATTTTATTTTACAATAAGAAAATATATTATTTAGTTTAGAAAATATATTTTACATTAATTAGGATTAGATATAAAAGGAAAAAGATTCAGCCCTTCGGGCTCTTCTCTCTTACGCACCTCATTCCAAACTGAACCCTAGTTTTCTCTCTGAGTCATGATCAACTAAACCTCCACTGTTAAGGTTAGGAGCTCTATTTATTCTATCGATTAATACTATTACTCTTCTATTTTAATTAATATATTGATTTTAATTTCAAAAATTTATTTATGCTCTTCATCTCAAGGATTTGGGTAGATTGGAAGAATAACCTTTATTCTAATCGTGTTCTTGAAAAGTAATTTACTTGAATAACAGCTTGAAAATAATTTCTCCTAAACCACTAATTATCTGGACTTAATGGGATATGTGACATATAATACTCTTATATTTGGGTAATTAGGATTTTTGTGGTACATAAACTAGAATTGAACTTTGTAACACCCTAACTTCTAGCACCTCATGATCGTACTAGAAGCTCAGGCATTACTTACCTCTAACCTTTTTTATTCTATACTATCTTTATTTAATATCGAACCTTTGCGAATACGAACCAAAACTTTAATTATGAAAACAAAAAGTAGACTTTTAACCACTTAATCAGAAAGATATATATATTCACATATATACATAGACTTATTTCAAGTTTCTCAAATACAAGTCCTACCCCTCTAAAAAAATCAAAGACAATAAATGGCGAGGGGAAAGTCGAAGGCTAAACCAACTACGGAAAATACGGATACATATTTACATATAGCTCCGATGTTTAGTCGTGGCTCTACGCCAAGTTTCTTGAACATGTTGCTGAAAGGAAAATCTATAGGGGGCGAAAACGTCGCCAATTTTTTTGAGTACAGTAATCAGTTCTCGGCTATCTTAATCCTTGACACATATAGGAACCATCAAACACAAGCACACACACAACATAAACACACAAACAATTCACACATAAATCAAATATAAGGAATTCATAAATAACATAGCACAACCGATGAGCGGATAATTTATACCCTTTTTGGCATTATTTTTACATAGTTTTTAGTATGTTTTAGTTACTTTTTATTATATTTTTATTATTTTTATACAAAAATCACATTTCTGGATTTTACTATGAGTTTGTGTATTTTTTTGTAATTTCAGGTATTTTCTGGCTAAAATTGAGGGACCTGAGCAAAAATCTGATTCAGAGGCTGAAAAAGGACTGCAGATGCTGTTGGATTCTGACCCTCCTACACTCGAAATGGATTTTCTGGAGCTACAGAAGCCCAACTGGCATACTCTCAATTGCATTGGAAAGTAGACATCCTGGGATTTCCAGAAATATATAATAGTCCATACTTTTTGCCCGAGATTTTATGGCCTAAACTGGCGTCCAAATCCAGCCTAAAACTTCCTGGCGTAAAACGCCCAAACTGGCACCAGATTGGAGTTAAACGCCCAAACTGGCACCAAAGCTGGCGTTTAACTCCAAGAATAGCCTATGCCCGAAAAAGCTTCAATGCTCAGCCCTAGCATACACCAAGTTGGTCCCGGAAGTGGATTTCTGCACTATCTGTACTTAGTTATTTATTTTTTGTAAACCTAAGTTACTAGTTTAGTATAAATAGCACTCTTTACTATTGTATTCATATCTTATGCTATCATAGACCATATTGTTCACATTTTGGAGGCTGACCTCACGGTCATGCCTAGATTTCTTTTCACTTATGTATTTTCTACGGTGGAGTTTCTACACCCCATAGATTAAGGTGTGGAGCTCTGCTGTTCTTCATGAATTAATGCAAGTACTATTGTTTCTCTTTCAATTCACGCCTACTTCTTCTCCAAGATATACTCTCGTACTTAATTCAGTTAAGTCAGAATAAATGGGTGACCCGTGACAATCACCCAATCTTCGTTACTCGCTTAGCCAAGATCCGCGTGCCTGACAACCACAAAGCAGTCTACATGATGTTCAATGTAGTCATTAGACGACAACTGGAGTATATTCTCTTGGATATCTAATACACGGACCGAGTCCGTGAGATTAGTATCTTCGTGGTATAGGCTAGAACCAATTGGCAGCCATTCCTGGGATCCGAAAAGTTTAAACCTTGTCTGTGGTATTCTGAGTAGGATCCGGGAAGGGATGACTGTGACGAGCTTCAAACCTGTGAAAGTTGGGCGCAGTGACAGTGTGCAAAAGGATCAATGGATCCTATTCCGACGCTAGCAGGAACCGACAGATGATTAGCCATGCGGTAGCTGTGCCTGGTATTTTTCATCCGAGACGAGAAATCTGACAGTTGATTAGCCGTGCAGAAACCGTAGAGGACCATTTTCACTGAGAGGATCCTACAGCTTGCCATGGAAGGGAGCACGCATGGTTGGAAGAAGGCAATAGGAAAGCAGAGGTTTAGAAGCAACAAAACATCTCCAGACGCTTATCTGAAATTCCCACCAATGAATTACATAAGTAACTTTATTTTATTTTATGTTTTATTTATATTTTAATTATCAAAACCCCATAACCATTTGAATCCGCCTGACTGAGATTTACAAGATGACCATAGCTTGCTTCAAGCCGACAATCTCCGTGGGATCGACCCTTACTCACGTAAGGTTTATTACTTGGACGACCCAATGCACTTGCTAGTTAGTTGTGCGGAGATATGAAAAGTGTGAATCACGATTTCCCACACCAAGTTTTTGGCGCCGTTGCCGGGGATTGTTCGAGTTTGGACAACTAACGGTTCATCTTGTTGCTTATATTGGGTAATTTTATTTTATGTTTAAGCTTTTTATTTTTAATTTCGAAAAAAATACAAAAATATTTAATAAAATCATAAAAACCAAAAAAGTTTTGTGTTTCTTGTTTGAGTCTAGTGTCAAATTTTAAGTTTGGTGTCAATTGCATGTTTTAATTTTTCTTTAATTTTCGAAAATATATGCATTGTGTTCGTCATTGATCTTCAAGTTGTTCTTGATGATTTTCCTTGTTTTAATCTTCACATTTTCTTGTTTTGTGTCATTTCTTGTTTTTCATATGCATTCTTGAATTATTAGTGTCTATAGTTTAAAAATTTTTAAGTTTGGTGTCTTACATGTCTTTCTTTTCTTAAAAATTTTCAAAAATGTGTTCTTGATGTTCATCATGATGTTCAAAGTGTTCTTGGTGTTCATCTTGACATTCAAAGTGTTCTTGCATGCATTAGTTGTTTTTATTTCAATTTCTGATATCTTGTGTCATTTTGTTGTTTTTCTCTCTCCTCATTAAAAATTCAAAAATAAAAAAATATATTTCCCTTATTCTTCTAATAAATTTCGAAATTTTTGGATTGATTGAGTCAAAAAATTTTAAAATTTGGTTGTTTCTTGTTAGTCAAGTCAAAATTTCAATTTAAAAATCCTATCTTTTCAAATCTTTTTCAAAAATCAAATCTTTTTCATTTCTCTTCTTAATATTTTCGAAAATCTCAAAATTGAGTTTCAAAATCTTTTTCGTATTTTTGTTTCATATTTTCGAATTTATTACTAACATTTAATATTTTGATTCAAAAATTTCAAGTTGTTACTTGCCTATTAAGAAAGGTTCAATCTTTAAATTCTAGAATCATATCTTTTAGTTTCTTGTTAGTCAAGTAATCAACTTTAATTTCAAAAATCAAATCTTTTTAATTTCCTTTTCAAATCTTTTTCAAAATAAGTTTCAATCGTATCTTTCAATCATATCTTTTTCAAACTTAATTTCAAAATCTTTTTCTAACTTCTTATATTTTCAAAATTGATTTTCAAATCTTTTTCAATTAACTATTTGACTTTTTGTTTGTTTTATTTCAGAACCACCTAACTACTTTTCTCTCTCTAATTTTCGAAAACCATTACCCACTTTTTCAAAATCCTTTTTAATTAACTAATTGTTTTAAATTCTAATTTTATTTTATTTTCCTTCTTAAATTTCGAATTCTAACTACTAATTAAAATAAAAATAAAAATATTTTTATTTTCTTTTTAATTAAAAATTCGAATACATTATCTCTCTCATCTCTTTCTATTTATTTTATTTATTTACTAACACTTCTCTTCTTCTTATAATTCGAACCATCTCCCTCTCTCTGTGTTCGAATCCTTCTTCTTCTCCCTTCTTCACTCTATTCTTCTATTCTTCTACTCACATAAAGGAATCTCTGTACTGTGACATAGAGGATTCCTCTTCTTTTCTGTTCTCTTCTTTTTCATATGAGCATGAGCAAGGATAAGAATATTCTTGTTGAAGCTGATCCTGAACCTGAAAGGACTCTGAAGAGGAAGCTAAGAGAAGCTAAAGCACAACACTCTGGAGAGGACCTTACAGAAATTTTCGAAAAAGAAGAAGACATGGCAGCCGAAAATAACAACAATGGTGGAGGTGCAAGGAAGATGCTGTGTGACTTTACTGCACCTACTTCTGACTTTTATGGAAGAAGCATCTCAATTCCTGCAATTGGAGCAAACAACTTTGAGCTTAAGCCTCAATTAGTTTCTCTAATGCAGCAGAATTGCAAGTTTTATGGACTTCCATTGGAAAATCCTCATCAGTTCTTAGCTGAATTCTTGCAAATCTGTGACACTGTTAAGACCAATGGGGTTAATCCTGAGGTCTACAGACTTATGCTTTTCCCTTTTGCTGTAAGAGACAGAGCTAGGACATGGTTGGACTCACAACCTAAAGAAAGCCTGAACTCTTGGGAAAAGTTAGTCAATGCTTTCTTGGCCAAATTCTTTCCACCTCAAAAGTTGAGCAAGCTTAGAGTGGAAGTCCAGACCTTCAGACAGAAGGAAGATGAATCCTTCTATGAAGCTTGAGAAAGATACAAGCAATTGATCAGAAGGTATCCTTCTGACATGCTTTCAGAATGGAGCATCTTATGTATATTCTATGATGGTTTGTCTGAACTGTCCAAGATATCATTGGATCACTCTGCTGGTGGATCTCTTCATCTAAAGAAGATGCCTGCAGAAGCCCAAGAACTCATTGAAATGGTTGCAAATAACCAGTTCATGTATACTTCTGAAAGAAATCCTGTGAATAATGGGGTGACTCAGAAGAAAGGAGTTCTTGAGATTGATACTCTGAATGCCATATTGGCTCAGAATAAAATATTGACTCAGCAAGTCAACATGATTTCTCAGAATCTGACTAGAATGCAAGCTACATCCGGCAGTACTAAAGAAGCTTCCTTTGAAGAAGAAGCTTATGACCCTGAGAATCCTGCAATGGAAGAGGTGAATTACATGGGAGAATCCTATGAAAATACCTAGAATCCTTTATGGAGGAATCATCCTAATTTCTCATGGAAGGATCAGCAGAAGCCTAATCAAGGCTTCAATAATAATAATAGTGGGAAAAATAGGTTTGGCAATAACAAACCTTTTCCATCATCTTCTGAGCAATAGACAGAGAATTCTAAGCAGAGCCTCTCTGAATTAGCAACCATAGTCTCTGATCTATCTAAGACCACTCTCAGTTTCATGACTGAAATAAGGTCCTCCATCAGAAATTTGAAGGCACAAGTGGGTCAGCTGAGTAAAAGAGTTACTGAAACTCCTCCTAGTACTCTCCCAAGTAATACAGAAGAAAATCCCAAAAGAGAGTGCAAGGCCATCAATACACCCAACATGGCCGAACCTGGAGAGAGTCATAAGCCAGTGATTTCCAATGAGGAAGACCTCAATGGACGTCCACTGACCCCTAAGGAGTTCTCCATTGAGGAACCAAAGGAATATGAGGCTCATATAGAGACCATAGAGATTCCACTAAACTTACTGTTGCCATTCATGAGCTATGATGAGTATTCTTCCTCTGAAGAGGATGAAGATATTATTGAAGAGTAAGTTGCTCAGTATCTAGGAGCAATCATGAAGCTGGATGCCAAGTTATTTAGTAATAAGACTTGGGAGGATGAACCTCCATTGCTCATCAATGAACTAAATACCTTGGTTCAACAGAAACTACCTCAGAAGAAACCGGATCCCGGAAAGTTCTTAATACCTTGCATCATAGGCACCATGACCTTTAAAAAGGCTCTGTGTGACCTTGGTTCAAGTATAAACCTTATGCCACTCTCTGTAATGGAGAAACTTGGGATCTTTGAGGTACAAGCTACAAGAATCTCACTAGAGATGGCAGACAATTCAAGGAAACAAGCTTATGGACTTGTAGAGGATGTCTTAGTGAAGGTTAAAGGCTTTTACATCCCTGCTGATTTCATAATCCTAGATACTGGGAAGAAAGAGGATGAATTCATCATCCTTGGAAGATCCTTCCTAGCCACAGCAAGAACTGTGATTGATGTGGACAGAGGAGAGTTAGTCCTTCAATTGAATGAGGACTACCTTGTGTTTAAGGCTCAAGGATCTTCTTCTGTAACCATAGAGAGAAAGCATGAAAAACTTCTCTCAGTACAGAGTCAAACAGAGCCCCACACTCAACTTTTAAGTTTGGTGTTGGGAGGCCATCATCAAGCTCTGAATCTCTGTGAAGCTCTTTAAGAGCTCACTGTTAAGCTATTGACATTAAAGAAGTTCTTGTTAGGGAGGCAACCCAATGTTATTTAACTATATTTATTTATATTCCATTGTCATTTATGTTTTCTTTAGGTTGATGATCATGTGAAGTTATTAAACGCATTTTGTACTCTTTTAGTGACCATTTCTCCGTCTTCCTTCTTGACCGTTGTGATGCCCGACTTCTTGGAGACAACTTGAACCGGGCTCACCCACTCACTGTTGGAAATAGGGTATATGACATCCGCATCCAGTAGTCGGGTGACCTCTTTCTTCACTACGTCGAGGATGGTTGGGTTGAGCCTCCTTTGCGGTTGCCGAACCGGCTTGGCTCCATCTTGGAGAAATATCCTATGCATGCACTTACGCGGGTCAATTCTCACAATATCTGCAAGGCTCCATCCTATTTCTTTCTTGTACTTTCTTAGAACGTCTAGGAGCTTTTCCTCTTCTTCACTTGAAAGCTCGCTAGCAATAATAACTGGAAACCCACAGTTGTCTTCTAAGAACGCATATTTTAGATGGGAGGGAAGGGGCTTCAGTTCACTTGTTACCTCAAGATGAGGTTCCTTTTCATCAAGCTCATGGGACTCATTCTTGACAACTTCTTTAGGTTCATCCTCTTGGTCATCCATCTCCTCAACGGTGGGGTAGCATAATTTGTCATGATCTTCTTCTTGTACTTCCGCTACCACTTCATCAATTATATCGCATCGGAGCATAGAATGTTCTTCGAAAGGATGTTTCATGGCTTCCTCTAAATTGAACTTGATAGTCTTGTCTCCAACCCCAAAGGAATATACACCGGTGAAGGCATCTAGCTTGAATTTGGAGGTTTTGAGGAAGGGTCTACCAAGTAGGATAGAAGATGAGCTTCTACCTTTCGTTGGAGGCATCTCAAGGATGTAAAAGTCAACTGGAAAAACCAAATCCTTAATTGCCACAAGTACATCTTCAGCTATCCCCATTACTGTGATCACACTTTTATCGGCTAAGGCAAACCTCGCCGCCGATTTTTTCAATAGAGCTGAATTCAACCGCACATAGATGGAAAGCGGCATGATGCTAACACAAGCTCCCAAGTCACACATACAATCATGAAAAGTGTATCCACCAATACAACAAGACACTAAGCACGGTCCAGGGTCACCACATTTTCTTGGAATAGGCTCCATCAAGGAAGAAATTGAGCTACCCAAGGATAGTGTCTCCAATTCCCCTATTCTATCCTTGTGTGTACACAAGTCTTTCAAAAATTTTGCATACTTGGGGATTTGTTGAATAGCGTCAAGGAGTGGTATGGTTACCTCGACCTTTTTGAACACTTGGAGCATGTCTAAATCAAATTCCGGTGTCTTCTTTGCTTTCTTCACCATGGAAGGAAATGGAATAGGAATTGATTCATCAACTATAGCTTTCCTCTTGGGTTCCTTGAGGTGTACTCCTTCTTCCTCATGCCTTTTGTCTACCACCTCTTCTTCATGTGGAGTTCCAACAACTACCTCTTCCTCATGTATTTCTCCCATGACTCTTGGAGGTATCTCCTCCAATGTAGTTCCCGACCATAGAGTAATGGCGTTGAGACCGCCTCTTGGGTTTGGTTGGGGTTGTGATGGAAGGTTGGAGGAACTTGAGGGTTGAGTGGTGTTGTTATTGAGAGTTGGTGGTTGGCTTGACATGTTCATCTTTGAGAGCATGTTGGTGAGGTTGGCCAATTGAGTGTTCAAGGCCTCGAATTGAGCCTTGTTGATCTCATCTCGTTTTTCCATAGCGGCTCTAAGCTCATCAACTTGATTGTTGGAAGATGTAGGAGTTTGGTTTTGTTGTCTATGGTGTGGTGTTTGGTACTTGGTGTAGTTTTTTTGGTTTTGGTTGGCTTGGTAGTTGGTGTTATTATGGTGGTATTGGGATGAAGATTGATTGTTGTTGTGATGAGAAGAAGAGTTGTTCCACCTTTGGTTCTGATTGCTTCCTTGTGTATTATCTCTCCACCCTTGATGTTGATTACTACCTTGATGGTAGTTGTTTTGACCTTGAGGAGGGTATGGTGGACGGTTGTTGTAATTCACATTGGCTACCACAAGGGCATGTTCCTCTTGAATTTGATGGCATTGGTCGGTGTAATGTGTGGTGCTAGAGCACAAACCACAAATCCTAGGAGGGCCTTTAAGTTGAGCAACCGGAGGAGGGGCTTGGATGGCTTTGATGGAGCAGTACTCCCTTTGATCTCTTTGAATTTGTGTAAGGATGGTGATCATATCCCCAAATGCCTTGGTTAGACTTGCTTCGGAGGGGGGCGGTTCTACCACACCCTTAAGGGGGTTACTCCTCACTCTTGTGTGTTGTGTAGATTTGGCGACATCCTTTATTAAATCCCAAGCTTCTCCTTCCGTCTTGTTTTTCGAAAGGGATCCGCCATTAGAGGCGATAAGCAATCTTCTATCTTTCGCACAAAGACCTCCGGTAAAGTAGCTAATGAGCAAGCGAGTGGTCATTCCGTGGTGTGGACATGACTCCAATAACCTCTTGAACCGAGACCAATACTCAAACACCCTCTCTTGGTCTCTTTGCATTATGCCCGAAATCTCTTTCCGGATGTACTCGGTCTTCTCCGGTGGGAAGAACTTGTCAAGAAACTCTCTTCTCAAGAAATCCCAATTAGTCACAATATCATCCGGTAGCGAATAGAACTATGTTTTTGCTTGTGCTTCAAGAGAGAAAGGAAAGGCAAAAACCATGATGGCTACCTCATCGGCTCCATGCCTTCGAGCCGTAGAACAAGCAACATGAAAATCCTTCAAATGTCGGATGGGGTCTTGACCCGGCAACCCATGATACTTAGGAAGTAGATTTATCAAGCTACTCTTCAACTCAAAGTTTGGATCAAGGTTAGGATACCTTGCTTGTAACGGTTGAAGTATGATATCTGGAGCTCCTTGCTCATGCAAAGTGATCCGGCGTGGCTCCGCCATGTGTGGCTCACCTGTAGGATGCGAAGATGTATTAGTAGTGCCAACAGAAGAATAGGAAGTAGCGGACTCCAAGTCACTCTCGGTAACGTCTAGTGATTCGGTGTTTTCCTCAAGAGAGGCTGAAGTACTAGGTGTGTAGTCCAATCGCCTTCTAGCTTGCCGAGTGTGTAACAAAGTTCTTTCAATCTCGGGATCAAAGTTGGCTAAGCTAGAATTCGGTTGAGATCGAGTCATCAAACTTGAAAGTCATAGTACAAATGCAAAAGAAATTAAAACTATAGCTAAGTATTGAAAGAGCAAAATATCTACAATATTCACATATTCACATAACCAATATCAAGGCATATGTTGCAACCATTCCCCGGCAACGGCGCCAAAAATTTGACAAAGCCGACCCAGCGGTGTGTTGGTAGATTTCTCTTTAATAACACCTCGTTGTGAGTATAGCTCTACCAACAACAATCCTCGGGGGGTCAAATTTAGAAGAGGGATTTGGTTGTCACAAGTTCAACCCCAATAGAAATAACCGAAGTATTCAAACCTCGGGTCGTCTCACAAGGAATGGGCAAACATGTGCTTCGACATTGGTTAAAAATCCGGGGTTGTGAGTTATGAGCATGAAAATAAATGGAAATCTTAACAAGCAAGTAATCTTAAATTGCAATAAACTAATTCAACTACCTACGCAAAACTTGAGCAATTCCAATGAACAAGCAATATTCTACTTACTTCTACTTTAAACCAAACAAGTAACTATAACTAAGGCAATTGAAATTGGAAATTGATTTTCAAATATGAATGACAAAAGCAACTCTTGACTAGGCATGGGAATCGGGATCACAATCCTTGTCCAACAACTATATCTTGACAATTATGAGGAACCAAGCTCATTAAGTCTACCCCCAAAGTCTTAAGTACGTGATATCTACTCCTAGACTTGAGGTAAGTCAAATGGCTTTGGCCACTGATGCCAAGGCATCTTAGGCTAGTTTCACTAGCCTTTTTCTTTTATTTTTAGTTGTTTTATGCATTTTCTTGAGCCTTAAGTAATCATTTGGGCCAAATAGTCATGCTTGTCTTAAATCATTCAACATGAAGATTTTGATGCAAATTCCATGAGTTTTTAGTTATATTACTTGAATGCTATGAATGGAAGATTTCTCATGAAATTTTGCAAGACTTTGATGCAATTGTTTGGATGATTTCAGGGAAGAAGAGGCTAGGCAAGGAAGCTTGAATATCACATGTGGAGTTTAAGTTCCAGTTTAAGCTTAAACTGGAACTTAAACTACCAAGCCATATAATGCTGGAATTGAAGTTTAACCTCCAGTTTAACCTTAAACTGGAGGTTAAACGCCAGAAGTGAGAATCTCACCAGGGGAGCATTTCCACGTTTAACCTCCAGTTTAACCTTAAACTGGAGGTTAAACGCCAGAAGGAAGAAAGGCACCAGGAGCATTCCACGTTTAAGCTCCAGTTTAACCTTAAACTGGAGCTTAAACGTGTTCGACTATTTTTCTCCTCCAGGGTTGCTTTCTCATTTCCACGTTTAAGCTTCAGTTTAACCTTAAACTGAAGCTTAAACGTGCTCGAGCTTGTGCCTCCAGGGAGTGCCAGCGTTTAAGCTCCAGTTTAAGCTTAAACTGGAGCTTAAACGTGTTATATGGAACAGCTTGACCATGCCTTCTTCAAACATAAATAACTTGAGCTACAAAACTCCAAATGAGGTGATTCAAAATGCATTGGAAAGAAGACATCTAGAGCTTTCCAAGCATATATGGCATGCATGGTGGATACTAACTATTGAGGGAGAAAACAGCCCCGTAATGTGCATAGAAGAGCATAGTACCAACATGCAATCAGGCCAGCTGACCTCTTCACCTTCCATGGAGTATAACTCGAGTTGTAGAAATCCAATTGAGGTGCTTCCAGTTGCGTTAGAAAGCTGACATCCATAGCTTTCCAACGAGGTATAATAGTCTATATTTGGCATCAAATTGGCAAGGTTGACAAGAGAACAAAGTGACGACTCAAGAAAGGGGGTGCAACGTTTGAGTGTAGTTTATGGATCATTATCCTTTTTGGATCAATTATGTCACTCTACCCTTCAAGCAAGCAAGGCCCATCAACAACACCAAATCAAGGCCACAAGAATCATCTAGAATAGTTTATTTTCATTTGATTGTAATTTGCTTTGAATTTCATTTTCATTTTGTAATTTAGGGAGCCTATTTAAAGGCCTTAGTTCCTGCATTTGAAAAGGGGGAGGATTGAAGGGGAATCCAGCCCCTGAGGGGGATCGAGAGAGAACTTGAGATCATTTTCTTTTAGTTTTGTAATTGAATTCAGAGCTATGACTCACTAAACCCCTTTCATTGGGTTAGGGAGCTCTATTGTAATTCAATGAATCAATAATAGTTTTATCTTCTTCTTCAATCTTTTCTCTTGAATTTTATTAGAAAGCTTCTCGATCTAATTCCATTGGGTAGTTGTCTTGGGAAAGAAACTACCCATAATTGGAATCCTTCGGAACCTTGGGAAAGGAATGGAGGATTCATGCTAGAGAAGCTTTCTCACAGTGAATTGGATTGGGGTTTGGATGGATATTGTGACATGTAATCCTACCAAATTGTGGTTCATGAAACTGTGTGGTATAATCAGTGATCGAGCATCATCTCTTCTTATGAACATTTAAACCAAGGGATTGGGAATTTGTTCGTTTTTAGAGAGAATTGGTGAGCCAAGGGATTGGGATCCAATCATATAAGATTGCCAAGCAAAATTCAATGAATGCATTGGTTGAGGAAGGAATAAAAATGTTTTGATTCGGAGATCTCAATATCTCCTAACACCCAATGAATTCCCCATTTCTGATCTACCACTTTCTCTTTACATTCTGCAATTAAATTCATGCAATCACCCCATCCCTTTTAATTTCAGCAATTTAGCTTCTGCTCTTTAATTCATGCAATTTAAGATTCCGCCATTTCAATTTCTTGTCATTTACTTTTCCCGCCAATTTTACATTCCGCAATTCTCATCTAAATCTTGATTCCGCTCAACTAGAACACACTTCTAATCTGAATTGCTCACTCAACCAATCCTTGTGGGATTCGACCTCACTCTATTGTGAGTTTTTACTTGACGATAACCGGTGCACTTGCCGGAAGGAATTTTGCCGATCGTGCAATTTCCTAAATCGTAGCATAACAAGTTTATGCGCATCAAGTTTATGGCGCCGTTGCCGGGGATTGGTTTTCGATTGACAATTCTCCAATTGGAAGTTAACTAGATTGAGCAATTTTTCTTTTCTTTTGTTAATAGTTTTTGTTTCAGTTTATTACTGCTAATTTCTGTAAATTTTAATTTGTTTTCTTTGCTTATTCACTTGTTAGCATACTAACCACTAGCTGTTTGTGATATTGCCTCACTATGGAATTTCCACTATCTTTGGATGAGTATTGTTTGAGACTGAGCACATTGCAAAAAAGAAAGGAGTATCCATCATCTTTTGGTCAATCAAAATTCATGAGAAACTCTCCACCACCACAGAATGATTCATGTTATTATGCTCATGGTGGGTGGGAGTATCAGGAACAGGAAACGGGGTACTTCCCAGAGCCACAAAATGGTCCATGTTTTGGTGAATTTGATCACTACTCAAGTTGTGGCTGGGAAGATCAAAACCAAAGAGATTTCACTTATTCACACCCCATTCATCAAGAGCCATCACCTCTGAATTATCCAACCTCACCTCCTAGTTTTACATATCCAAATTCTTCATCACTTGAGCATTTCTCAGCACAAAATTCCTTCTCAAATTCATACAATTCATTTCACTATCCACAAGACTCATTCCACTACACACAAGAGTCATACCACTACCAACACTCCAACCAAAGACTCTATCAGCCCACACAAAACACATACTCCCAGCCACCATATCACAGCCAAGATAATCAACCTCATCAACCCAATCCGAACCAACAATTTCAAGATCAATTAAACAGGATATAAGGAATGATTGCAACTATGGGCAGAGATGTGGCCGATTTGAAAAGCTTTAAGGAAGAAGTGATATCCAACTTACAAAATCATGGTGCTGCCATTCAAAAGCTAGAAGCACAAATTGGATATCTATCAAAGCAAGTCCCTACCCACAATTCTTCTAGTGATACCATGGCAAACCCAAGGGAGGAATCAGAAGAACAAGAAAGGGAGAAAGTCAATCAAGGGAGATCACACTCCAATGACACAGAGAGTTGCAAAGAGGAAGGGTTCATTGAACCACAAATTCAGGAAGCTTTTGATGAACAGGATACTCCAACTGTCCAACAACAACCAAGTTCTGAGATCAAGGATGTGAAGGCAGTAGAAACAAGCACCAAAATGAGGATTGTGACCGAGAAACAAAGGATCATATCCATGAAGAAGAGAAGGTCGAAGAACAATCCAACTCCTGAGCCAACAAGCAAGTTCACTCAAGCCAATCACAAGGGAAAGCTTGCTGGAAAGAAGCATTCACAACAAGGGGCACTAACTAGCTCCTTTATCCACTTGAAGTCATTCCTCTTAACAAACTGGAAGAAGAGGAAGAAAGTCAGGAACAGCATGTCAAGCTAATGACGTTAAAGAAGCGCTTGTTGGGAGGCAACCCAACCAAAGGTAGTTTTTCTTTTCTAGTTATTTCAATAAAAGAGTTAAGTAGATTTATCTGTATTGCAAGGAGCTAAGTTTGGTGTTGCACACCAAAACAATTCAAGGGTGAATGTGAGATTCTAAGTTTGGTGTTCCACCAAAAAAACTTCATTAAAAGCACATTTCTACCTCAGCATGACTAGTCACTAGCTCCAACCAATCAGGGAAACTACTTAAACAATAGTTTAATTTCTAGTTCATAGTTTCTTTTTCTAGTTCATAGTTATTTTCTTAATAAAAGCACATGAGGTTTTCTGCATATGATCCAAATTGCTGCATATGGCAAGGAACTAAGTTTGGTGTTCACACACCAATCTAAGTTCAGAGGCCTACAAACATAGATGCATGCTAACCAATTCTCAAAGTGCTTGAGGAACAAGCAACTTCTAATAGCTTTGCAGGAAGACAATCAATCTCATGGAAGGAATATACATCATCATCAAAGAGAACACCAAGGCTAGGAAGGATGATGAACAACAAAGAAGATGCTAAAAGGTTGTATTGTTACTTAATTGCTTGTACTTTGAATTGCTGACATTGGAAGTTTGCATGCACCCCTGCTTTAAGTTTGAGTCATTGCAGTTTTTGTTTGTCTGTTTGTTTAATTTCCAAATAAGTGATAGTCTAAGTGTCTGGATAAAACTTCACTTGCTTAAATGTATGCTTGCCCTGTTTGTTCTGTTCCAAAAAAAATAAATAAATAAAAGAAATGTTTGAACAAAAGTAACTCAATTCCATTTAGTAAGAAATCAAATAAGATTAAGTGGTGGTATGCATGTTTGATTGAATAGTCAGCTCACTAAGAAATAAAGTTAGAATTGTCACTTTTAGTGGAAATTAGGATGCTGTCTATGGATCTTAATGAATAAATGTCTTTGGCCATGAAAAAGAACGAAGAAGAAGAAGAAAAAGCCACTGAAAAAGGGCAACCAAAAAGCAAAAAAAAAAAAAAAAATTGAGAAAATAAGCTAGGCACCAATGGTTTGAACTTCTGAGACAAATGCCTGTGGTGTTTATGTATTAAGGATATGCTTGGATGAATAGGTTCTGAGGAGTGTTTCAACACTTGGTAACTTGGGTTAACTAACCCGGGATTATCAACCAAAAGTCCATTATCAAGAGCAACCTAAATACAAAACATTTAGTCACACAAAGAGGTGCTGGGTACCAATGTCTCAAGAAGAAATGTGAACTAAAATGCCTGTAGTGGATATGTGTAGTGCACTGATAAGAAAAAGAAAATGCCAAAGGCTTGTGCAACACATGACACTGAGCAACAAGGAGCAAATAAGCTCAAAGAAAAAGAAAAACAAAGAAAAGAAACTTGCCAAGGATATGTGAATAACAAGAGGCCATAGCAGTGTTTTAGTGGAAACATAAAAAGTGACATTCTTACCTAAGAAACAATAAAGTGATGCTGCAACAACTTTCTGCATGAACACGCCATTAATCAATGTCAATTACTTACTGATATGGCTAATGAATTTACTTTCTGTTTCATTCTTTCTTCTCAATAATTCAGAACTTGCTTGGGGACAAGCAAGGATTATGTTTGGTGTTGTGATGCCAAGGCATCTTAGGCTAGTTTCACTAGCCTTTTTCTTTTATTTTTAGTTGTTTTATGCATTTTCTTGAGCCTTAAGTAATCATTTGGGCCAAATAGTCATGCTTGTCTTAAATCATTCAACATGAAGATTTTGATGCAAATTCCATGAGTTTTTAGTTATATTATTTGAATGCTATGAATGGAAGATTTCTCATGAAATTTTGCAAGACTTTGATGCAATTGTTTGGATGATTTCAGGGAAGAAGAGGCTAGGCAAGGAAGCTTGAATATCACATGTGGAGTTTAAGTTCCAGTTTAAGCTTAAACTGGAACTTAAACTACCAAGCCATATAATGCTGGAATTGAAGTTTAACCTCCAGTTTAACCTTAAACTGGAGGTTAAACGCCAGAAGTGAGAATCTCACCAGGGGAGCATTTCCACGTTTAACCTCCAGTTTAACCTTAAACTGGAGGTTAAACGCCAGAAGGAAGAAAGGCACCAGGAGCATTCCACGTTTAAGCTCCAGTTTAACCTTAAACTGGAGCTTAAACATGTTCGACTATTTTTCTCCTCCAGGGTTGCTTTCTCATTTCCACGTTTAAGCTTCAGTTTAACCTTAAACTGAAGCTTAAACGTGCTCGAGCTTGTGCCTCCAGGGAGTGCCAGCGTTTAAGCTCCAGTTTAAGCTTAAACTGGAGCTTAAACGTGTTATATGGAACAGCTTGACCATGCCTTCTTCAAACATAAATAACTTGAGCTACAAAACTCCAAATGAGGTGATTCAAAATGCATTGGAAAGAAGACATCTAGAGCTTTCCAAGCATATATGGCATGCATGGTGGATACTAAATATTGAGGGAGAAAACAGCCCCGTAATGTGCATAGAAGAGCATAGTACCAACATGCAATCAGGCCAGCTGACCTCTTCACCTTCCATGGAGTATAACTCGAGTTGTAGAAATTCAATTGAGGTGCTTCCAGTTGCGTTAGAAAGCTGACATCCATAGCTTTCCAACGAGGTATAATAGTCTATATTTGGCATCAAATTGGCAAGGTTGACAAGAGAACAAAGTGACGACTCAAGAAAGGGGGTGCAACGTTTGAGTGTAGTTTATGGATCATTATCCTTTTTGGATCAATTATGTCACTCTACCCTTCAAGCAAGCAAGGCCCATCAACAACACCAAATCAAGGCCACAAGAATCATCTAGAATAGTTTATTTTCATTTGATTGTAATTTGCTTTGAATTTCATTTTCATTTTGTAATTTAGGGAGCCTATTTAAAGGCCTTAGTTCCTGCATTTGAAAAGGGGGAGGATTGAAGGGGAATCCAGCCCCTGAGGGGGATCGAGAGAGAACTTGAGATCATTTTCTTTTAGTTTTGTAATTGAATTCAGAGCTATGACTCACTAAACCCCTTTCATTGGGTTAGGGAGCTCTATTGTAATTCAATGAATCAATAATAGTTTTATCTTCTTCTTCAATCTTTTCTCTTGAATTTTATTAGAAAGCTTCTCGATCTAATTCCATTGGGTAGTTGTCTTGGGAAAGAAACTACCCATAATTGGAATCCTTCGGAACCTTGGGAAAGGAATGGAGGATTCATGCTAGAGAAGCTTTCTCACAGTGAATTGGATTGGGGTTTGGATGGATATTGTGACATGTAATCCTACCAAATTGTGGTTCATGAAACTGTGTGGTATAATCAGTGATCGAGCATCATCTCTTCTTATGAACATTTAAACCAAGGGATTGGGAATTTGTTCGTTTTTAGAGAGAATTGGTGAGCCAAGGGATTGGGATCCAATCATATAAGATTGCCAAGCAAAATTCAATGAATGCATTGGTTGAGGAAGGAATAAAAATGTTTTGATTCGGAGATCTCAATATCTCCTAACACCCAATGAATTCCCCATTTCTGGTCTACCACTTTCTCTTTACATTCTGCAATTAAATTCATGCAATCACCCCATCCCTTTTAATTTCAGCAATTTAGCTTCTGCTCTTTAATTCATGCAATTTAAGATTCCGCCATTTCAATTTCTTGTCATTTACTTTTCCCGCCAATTTTACATTCCGCAATTCTCATCTAAATCTTGATTCCGCTCAACTAGAACACACTTCTAATCTGAATTGCTCACTCAACCAATCCTTGTGGGATTTGACCTCACTCTATTGTGAGTTTTTACTTGACGATAACCGGTGCACTTGCCGGAAGGAATTTTGCCGATCGTGCAATTTTCTAAATCGTAGCATAACTAGTTTATGCGCATCAGCCACATCAACCCTTAAGTCCCAACCTATCTACTAATTAAATTAGTAGTGGGTTGGCGTCAATGAGTATCAAATTGACCACCAAGGGCTCCGAAATCATCAAATCTATTAGACCCAATGACTCAAGTTTACCCAATTCCCTTGACCTAGGCCAAGAGTGGAAAAGACTACTCCATAATCAAAGTAAACAATTCATCAAACACTTGGTAAGCATTAATAAAAGACATGTTCAAAATAGCAATTAAATTGAATTCCACAAACACCCACTAACAATTATCAACATACAATCAAGTAATCAACAAGATCAAACATAGAAATCATCAATGTAACATCAACAAGTCAAGATTCACAACATTCAAGAAATGGGTATGAAATGACAATTGACAAGAATCATAAAACTATCACTAAATGTAAGCAAGATTGTAACAAGGAATTCAAATTTAACAATTAAAACTGTAATTAACAAAATCCAATTCACAAATCAACAAGGGAAGATCAAAATGGAAACTAGATCTGGAGAGGAACAAGGGTTTCTCTCTCTAGAATAACCAAAGAACCTAAAACTAGCTAAAATTTTTGTCCTAGTGTAAAATGAGTCATCTCCCCCTTTCCCCCTAGCATCTTTGGGTCTTTTCCATGCAGAAACAGCTTGAATTTGGGCCTCCTTGGCCTCAGAAATCGCCAGGCACGATTTCTCTTAATGAGGTCACGTGCAGCTTCCCACGCGTGCGCGCCATGCGTGCGCGTGCGCCGATTGCTTTTATGATCCACGCGTGCGCGCCAGTTGTGCGTGCGCGTCGATAGGAATCTTCCAATCTGCGCGGATGCGTTCATCCTTTTGCGCCGCTTCCAGCCAATCCCATCTACGCGTGCGCGTGGAGTGCGCGGACGTGCCGATGCTGCTGCTCCCAAGACTTCAATTCTTCATGTTCCTCCCTTTTTGTACATGCTTTCTCCATCTCTCCTAAGTCATTCCTACCCTATAATTCCTGAAATTACTCAACAAAAACATCACGGCATCGAATGGCAATAGAAGAGGATTAAAATATGGTAATTTCAAGGCAAAATAAGCATGTTTTTCATCATAGAGCAACATTGGGAAGTGAACACAAAACCATGCATTTCTTGTGAAGAAGTGTGAGAAATATTGATAAAATCCCCCAAAATAAGCACAAGATAAACCACGAAATCGGGGTTTATCAGTGCGGTGTGAGCGACAAGGCATTCGGAATGATACTAGAGTTACTGTGTGAGGCCTTTGAGCATGCAAAGATTTTGGCTTCACTGCATGATGCCAAGAGGATCATACGAAAGCTCGATATTGCGTACAAGAAGATAGATGCATGTCCGAATGACTGCATGCTATATCAGGGCAGCGATCAAGAACTGTCTAGGTGCAAGATATGTGGGACCTCGAGACGGAAGCAAAAGACTAGGAGAAATTCCATTGTCCGGATCAATGTGATTGTTAAGAAGAAAGGGAAGCCGCAGGCGGCGAAGGTTCTTCGTTACTTTCCCCTTGTTCCACGACTGCAGCGGATGTTCATGCCCAGTAAGACATCTGTTGACATGTTGTGGCACAAGAAAGGTCCTAATTCGGATGGTTTTTTGAGGCATTCACGAGACGGAGAGGCATGGAAGGTATTTGATAGAAGATATACTCACTTCAGTGGCGATCCACGCAGCATTCGCTTAGCCTTAGCTAGCGACAGCTTTAATCCTTTTGGAAATCTCAGCTCAAGGTACTCGATCTGGCCCGTGATTCTCATCCCCTACAACCTGCCCCCATGGAGTTGTACGAGACCCAGCTCTTTCTTGCTGTCTATGATTATCCCCGGTCCCAAGATGCCTGGTAATGACATAGATATCTACTTACAGCCGTTGATAGATGAGTTGAAGCAGCTGTCGGGTGGTGTTGATACGTACGACGCTAGCGAGAAAAAACATTCAAGCTGCATGCTGCGTTGATGTGGACAATCAGCGATTTTCCAAGGTTGGGCAACTTATCTGGGTGGAATACGTACGGTGGGAGAGCATGTCCTACGTGCAACCTGGATGCCGAGTCTAAGCGACTCATGTTTAGTCAGAAATGGTGTTTCATGGGTCATCAGCGCTTTCTGAATCAAGGCCACATATTTCGATAGGATCGGGTCAGATTTGATGGGAAGGTAGAGGTCAGAGGTCCGCCTGTAACATTGTCGGGTGGGGATATTTTGAGACAGTTGGATAATGTGTATGTCAAGCTTGGCAAGGTGCAAACGGAAGCCGGTAAAAGAGCGTGCGGACAACAGGCTGCATTACAAGATGAGTCTCCTTGGAAAAAAAGGAGTATATTCTTTGAACTCCCATATTGGGAGTATAATTTGTTGCGTCACAATCTAGACGTCATGCACATAGAGAAAAATGTGTGCGACAATATTATCTACATGATACTGAACGATAGTGATAAATCCAAGGACAACCTCAAAGCTCGAAAAGACCTCCAGCTGATGGGAATTAGGCGTGAACTTTGGCCACGAGAAGATGGAAAGTATCCCACTGCAATATTTTCCATGTCGAATTCACAGAAGGACATTTTTCTTAGGAACTTAAAGAATGTGGTCTTTCCATATGGTCATTCAAGCAACATATCTCGCTGTATTGACCTACAACAGCGAAAATATCCAGCTTGAAAAGTCACGACAACCACATTCTCATGGAACATCTTCTCCCAATAGCTATCAGGAATGTATTGGAAGCCCCAGTGGCAGTCGTCCTGGCTGATTTGTCAACTTTCTTTAGACGACTATGCAGTAAATCTATAGACCCTCAACAACTTCCTCTCCTACAGGAACATGTGATCCTCACTCTTTGTCAAAATGGAGATAATTTTTCCACCATCTTTCTTCACAGTCATGGTACACCTAACCGCGCATCTGGTCGAAGAGGTACGCCTAGGGGGCCCAGTCCATTATAGGTGGATGTATCCAATTGAAAGGTAACTATAAGACTAATT
This sequence comes from Arachis hypogaea, assembly GCF_003086295.3. NCBI lineage: Eukaryota > Viridiplantae > Streptophyta > Magnoliopsida > Fabales > Fabaceae > Arachis > Arachis hypogaea. The sequence continues at coordinate 99,312,823 of NC_092052.1, read as the reverse complement.
TTACATTTGAGTTATTTCATAAGCTAACAACCTAACACATATCTCGCTCGTAAAGGTACCTAGGTCGTCTTAAGCAGTACGTGCGTAATAGGGCAGCACCGGAAGGATCAATTGCAAAGGGCTACTTATCCGATGAGATTCTCACTTTTTGTTCGAGATATCTGGATAACGTTGAAAGCAGGATCAATCGACCATTGCATGTTGATGATCAACCGAGTGAAGATGCGACTAATAACGCGACAAGCATGTTCCCACTGATTGGCAAAGCGGTAGGGGCTTCCGAGAGTTTGAATCTTTCACCAACTGAGAGACTTCAAGCACATCGTCACGTATTGGTCAATTGCGCAGCTGTGGAGAATTTCTTAGAGTAAGTGCAGTTATTACAGTTAGAATCATATTGTACCCGAAGGCAATATTTGTTTATACCTTTAACAGTAGATCCACATGGTTTGCTCAGGGATTTTAGAGCTAGTAGAAAAAGACAGCTATGAAGTATTGGCAAAAGAAACGAAGCCTACATTGACAGGGTTGTCCATAGAGAATTCGCCAAGTGGTTCAAGAATAATGTGAATCTTCTGTATGGCTCTTCCATTTATAGTTTCGTTAATATCTTGGCTCCTGCCACTCAACTCTGATAATCTTTATTTCATTGGTAGATACCACTGGGAAGTACGATGCACCCGAGAGAACTGCAGTGGCTCGCATGTGGCCCCAATATTCAGGTAAAGCGCTTTAAGGTGTACAATGTCAACGGATTCAGGTTTAGAACCCTATCAAGAGAGGATGGAATGAGAACCCAGAATAGCGGAGTTTGTATCACTTCTGACACTAGAAGTTATGCAAGCGCTCGTGACAGTAACATGGCTGTTGGTGGCATCTCCTATTATGGAAGATTGGTAGATATTATTGAGCTGAATTACAGTGGACAATTTTCTGTGGCCTTGTTTAGATGCATTTGGGCAGACACCACGTCCGGTAGAGGCATAAAGCAAGACATTTTGGGACACACCTGTATAACTTTAGCAATCCGATTCACACTGGTGATTGTGAAGATGACGAGCCGTACATTCTTGCTTCCGAGGCTCGCCTTGTATATTATGTGGATGATGAAGTCGATAAGGAATGGAGCATAGTAGTACATGTGAAGCCGAGAGATTTGTTTGACATGGGTGAATACAATGAACACTGTGAGGTCAAACTTCCCTCCAACAAAGTCTGACTGATTTGTCTAAGCGTGATATTGAAGGTATCTCGTTGACAAGGGATGGCGACTTAGAAGAACCCACGCCTGACGCAATCAAAATCGGTGAAGACGCTGCTAATTCTTAGATATATTTGGCTAGCAATATATGACATGCACACTTGTACCTTTCCCCTTATTATACTCTTGAAATTTCATTTATAAGCAAATAGGATAATAATAAAAATCAGTCGTCTGGATCGACTTTGATCTTATTTAATTTTGCCTTTTTTAAGTGTATGTATCTTGAGATTTAATATGCAAGACCTGTATACTTAGAGTTCTCTTGCTTACCCTTTTATGTGTTAGGACTAAGCAGGGAAATTGGAGGAGAATGACCTCTTTATGTGTGCTAGCAGCTTTTTTTTCGTCCGCTCGATGCAAGAGGCATCTCCGTTCTCTTCACTTGAGCGCACAATTTCATTCGCTCGAGATTTATGGTTCAACAATTCACCTATTAGAGCATGGTTGGATGCATTCTCCGCACACAGGCACATAGGTATAGCTATTAGTAGGGCGCCTACTGAACTAATTTCGGTACGTATCCAAACTGGCTGTCCAATCAAGGGTTCTATAACCATAACCATAAGACAAAGCCAACTATCGGATGATTTATACGACTCTGAATGTTGTAGGATTTGTGTCAATTTGGAGCGAAGTACCGGAAGAAATTTGGCTTCGAATTCTTTACAACTACAGATGCTAGACATTCCCATAAAATACTGGAGGAGGTCAAGGTATAAAATCATCTAATTAGATGTTATTATTGTTATTGTTACTTATAATATTTTGGACATCACTTTAATATTTTGCAAGATATTAAGGCTCAATGAATGTTAACATATATATTATTGATTTTAAAAAAAGTAAAATCAAACTATATATATATAGAGTACAGTTGCATGCTAGGGATAGGATAACTGAAACAATAATTGGTTTGAATATATAGATATAATTTCTTTTCATTCTATGTTAAATATACATACTCTCATAAGTACTTATTTAGGTCTCACTAAGTTATTAAAAGTTTTTTTGATAAAATATATATTTTTCTTGTGTTTAATAAATTTCAATAGTAAAAATAAAAATACTAAAAAAATAAGAAAATATTTTTTTAAAAGTTATAATTTATTATTTTAATTTTGTTACATAAAAAATTTTTTAACATAACATATGAACAAACAAATATTTTTATACGAGATATTTAAATATAATTTTTTTTAAAAAATCACTTAAAAGAATTATTATTTTGTAGAAGTTCACCCAAATAGATCCTAAGCAGCACTCAAAATCATATTACTAATAGAAAGTTGTCTTATATAATGATTTTTGGGTCATTGATTAATGCTAATAAACGCATCAACCTTTTTCTTTGAAAGATATTAATCACTATATATAATGTTGAAATCACAAGAGATAGAGAATAATAACACATGTACTTTATTAATTTAATTACCGGTTTAGTTTTTAGAATCTTATATGGTTTTTCATCATTATGACAGATGCGGATCATCATTTTTGGCTATGTGCTGTGATTGCTATGAATGATTTCCTTCATAAAGCATCTATATTTCAAGCAAAATCTTTTTTTCTTGTCTCGTTCTTTATTGTATTCTTGAGAAAGCATACCCTAATAAATATTATCAGGTTAAAAGATAAAACTTTGGGATGAATCTTGCTGAATTGAGTCAACAAATCCCCTCCCCATGAAGACTTTCAGATTACCCTATGTAATGTCTTCCTAGTTTGTTGGAATGCCCAATTGTTCTGATGATTTTTTTGTTCTGATTTAGGCTCGATGCGAGAATAATATCTTGGTTGAACTGGATTTTGCAGCCCGAGAAGAATTCTATTTCATAGAAAGAGGACTCACGAAACTCTGGGAACGTAAGTCTAACAAGCCTTGTAGAATATGGCAGCCAGACCATGTTCTCTATAAAATTTAGTAATGTTATTCAAATCGTTTTGTTGCGATGTAACTTTCAGGATTATCCCAAGAGGAGCTTCAAGAGGAAACCGAAGATTTAGGGGAGTTAGTTCCAGACTCACTGGAAGAAAAACTCGTGCCCAGCAACAATTCCGACGAGGTTGTTTGGACCGGTGACAAGGCTACCATGAGAAATTATGACCTCAATAAAACACCAGACGAGAACCAGATAGAATGATCCATCTCTACCCTGATTTCTTCTGCTGGTGTTTTTGTCAAATAATGTGACTCATTATTTGCTTAGTTGAATCCTAGTTATGTTTTCGTTGTTATGTCTAGTTGTTTTTGTGTTTTTGCACAGAATTCAATTTGGATTCATTTCAAACATAAAGATATTTAGTTGACCTATTGATGATAGGACTTTTGCGTGGTCTAGAAATTTGCGGATAAATCTTCGTTGCAAGTATAGTTTCTAAACCTTCAAAGGTCCTTTCATACAAACGTTTGGTTGTCACAAGTAATAAACCCCTTTGAAATTGATAACTGATGCGCGGAAAACTTGTCTCTCAACAAATATCCCTTCGGCAAGTGTACCGAATTTGTCGTCAAGTAAAAACTCACAATAGAGTGAGGTCGAATCCCACAGGGATTGATTGATCAAGCAACTTTAATTAGAAGAATGTTCTAGTTGAGCGAATCCAGAATTTGGGTTGAGAGTTGCAGAAAATAAAATGGCGGGAATGTAAATAACAGAAAAGTAAATGCTAGAATTAAAGGACTGGAAGTAAATGACTGAAAATAAATTGCAGAATTATAAATGGGAATGGGGGATTTGCTCATAAAAGTAAATGGCAGAAATTAAAGAGAATGGGTAAGATCAGAGATGGGGAGTTCATTGGGCTTAGGAGATGTTGCAATTCTCCGGATCAAGTTCATTTTCATCTCTTCCTCAATCAATGCACTCATTGATCTCCTTGGCAATCTTAAGTGATTGACTTACAATTTCTTGCAATTCAATCTCTCAAATCTTGATCAATAGCCAATTCCTTGGTCAATTGCTTATGAGAAGAGATGAAGTATGGTCACTGATTATACCACATGCATTTTCCAAATCAAGTATTGAGAGGGTTATAGTCACATACCCATCCAAACCCAATTTGGTCCAACATGAGAAAGCAATTCTAGCTTGATCTCTTCATTCCTCTTTCAAGGTTCAAAAGAGATCCAAGTTTGAATAGCTTCTCTTCCAAGATAACTACTAAATTGGATGAAGATCGAAAGCTTTCAAGTAAAATCAAGAGAAAAGATAGAAGAAGAATAATGAAAATTAGTATTGATCCATCAAATTACAACAGAGCTCCCTAACCCAATGAAAGGGGTTTAGTTGTTCATAGCTCTAGAAAATGAAAATAAAGATGGAGAATACATCATAGAACTAGAAATTGGAGAGAAAGTAAAATACAGAGAGTAATTCCCTTTTTCCAACTTCCAGAACTCCTTTAACAATTCAAAGCTACTCCTATATATACAACTCTTCTCAGCTTCTAGTTTGCTCTTCAAGTCTTGGGCCTTTGGATCTTGAGTTTGAAGCAGTTCTTTTCTTCATTTGGGCTTGGCTTTACTTGCAGAGAGAAAGTGCTAAGTGGGTAGAGACTTTAGCTCAGGGCGTTAGGGGTGTTAACATTTAGTGAAAGTATAAGTTCGAGAACATTAGTGACACTTAACATTTCACTAACGTTCCAATGTACCCCTTTGCCTCACGTTAGAGTCCACGTTAACTAGGTTAACGTGGCTTCTAACGTGGCCTTGCCAACCTTCGAGAACGTTAGTGACACTCAACATTGTCACTAACGTTCCAGTGTGCCCCTTTTTGCTTCACGTTAAAGCCCACGTTAACTAGGTTAACGTGGCTTCTAACGTGGCCTTTCCAAACTTCGAGAACGTTAGTGACACTCAACATCGTCACTAACGTTCCAATGTGCCCCTAGATCTCACGTTAGAGTCCACGTTAACTAGGTTAACGTGGCTTCTAACGTGGCCATTCTTAGCCATCCCAACGTTAGTGACAATGTTGAGTGTCACTAACGTTGGCTCATCATTCATTCCTCATCGTTAGCTTCCACGTTAACTAAGTTAACGTGGAAGTTAACGTGGCTCCTTGGGGGTTGTGTGGTTGCTTCCAACGTTAGTGACGATGTTGAGTGTCACTAACGTTGTCGACAACTCTCACTTCTTAGGTTAGCTCCCACGTTAACCAAGTTAACGTCGAAGTTAACGTTGTGTGTTGCATCCTTAGGCCAACGTTAGTGACAATGTTGAATGTCACTAACGTTGGCTTCTCTTCCCCCTTTAACGTTAGAGGCCACGTTAACTAGGTTAATGTGGCCTCTAACGTGGCCACTCATGAGTGTTTGCCAATGTTAGTGACAATGTTAAGTGTCACTAACGTTGGCTCAACTTCCCTTCTCCACGTTAGAGTGCACGTTAACTTAGTTAACGTGACTCTTAACGTGGGCAATGATGGCTTTGAGAGTGTTATTGGCAATCACTTTTCTCATTAACCTTGCAAGTTACCTCCCTTTCCTTGCTTCCTTTGGTCCTGAAATCAAGCAACAGAGTGCATCAAAGTTCTAGTCCAAGTCATGGGTAATGCAGCATACAATTTGTCACTAAATTCATGCAAAATCCTCATGAAATAATGTAAAATGCACAATGTATGCTTGAATCAAGGTGTAGGTGAATATCTACCCAAAACTAGCTTATTTCCTAAAGAAATACATGAAACTACCCTAAAAACAGTAAAGAAAAGGTCAGTGAAACTGGCCAAGATGCCCTGGCATCATAACACCAAACTTAAAGCTTGCTTGTCCCTAAGCAAGTACTGGAACAAGAGAATGATAAATGGAATATCCAGAGGAATGAGTCATTCTTGTGGAAGTCATGTTACTGATTTTATATGGTGGTTTCAGACATAGCAACTTAGGTTCATTCCATTACTGGCTTTCAGACTTTTATCATGTCCCTAAACACTTACTTTGTTTATATCCCATGAGACTTTTATCCATTGATCCTTGTATTGTTATTTCAAGGGTTATTTGTGTTATTTAGGCTAAGTGCTCTGTAAGGGTGCAACTCTTTAAGATAAGCTTTCAGCCAACACTCCCGAACCAGTTAGTTCAAGGTGCTAGGTGTTGAAGCACCCCTAAGGACTTACTCCCTCAAGTCTCTCCCCCATACATACACACCACAGGCATATAGTTTATTTATTTTCCTTCTTGAGACCTTGGTGTCCAGCACCACTTTGGGTTACTAAATGCTCTATGGTGAGGGTTACTCTTGATAATGGACTTTCAGCTGATAATCCCGGGTTAGTTAACCCAAGTTACCAGGTGATAAAGCACCCCTAAGAGCTTATTCATCCAAGTAGATCCCTCACACAAGAACACCACAGACACATATCTTAAGATCAAAACCATTGGTGCCTAGCCTCATTGCTTACTCTTTTTCTTTTGTTTTTCCACTTTCATTATTCTTTTCTCTTTCTCTTATTAGGATCTTGTCATATACTTAGTCTCATGAGTATATCCAAAGTCAAGTATTCAGGATAGATAGTTGTCCTCCTAGCCTTGTGGTTGAACCAACTTAGCTAACTTATGACTACCCCAAAGATTCATGAATGCACTTCCACATTATGAACTCTACTATGGTCTTTTAAAAACATGAACATTCTCTTCTTCATTTGATTTAAAGGGACAAGCTTAAAAGAAAGTAAAGTAAGGATGCAGTGACATAAAGACTAGTGCACATAGACTTTCTTCAATACCAAAAACCTAAAAGACATAATTGAAAAAGGTTTAAACATAACATGGAAGCAAGTTCTATTTGATACAAGATCTTCCTTATTTAAAACATAGAGAAAGATGGAACAAAGAAGGAACTCCACCACCTTTTACTGTTGTGGATGTCCATGCTCTTTTCCTTGCTTGTCCTCCTTGTTTCCTCTTGCATTTCCTCGCATCCGTGCCAATCTTGCTTGCTTCCAATCCTCAAGTGCCTTCCTCACTGACTCATGACTCTCTTCCACCCTTTGTCTTTCCTTCTAATTCATCCTTCATTTCGTCATACTTGGCTATTCTTGGATGCAATATTGGCAGTTGTCCCACTAAGTAACCGAGCCTGGCTTGAGTGTTTATATGATGTCCTGTTTCGCTCATGTAAACTCCTTCTGTGAATGCCCTTTGCTCGTCCAATAGTTTTGCCTGTTCTATTTGTCTTCGATGCATCTCATGTATGTGCGCCCCTTGATGTGCTTGGATATTGATTAGCCTCTGGGTGGATTCTTGTTGCTCGTTTTGCCTTTGTTCCATCCTGTTGAATGTTTCTCCCCATTGTTGTCCTTGACTTAGTTGCTGTTCTATCATTTGCCTTTGCCATTCACCTTGCTGAGTCATCCATCTTGAAAGTGTTTCCTCTTGCTGCCCCATCATCTGTAGTTGAAGCTCTTTCTGTGCTCCTTGGCTTTCCAAATATTGTCTAGACAAGCCATCAATGGCCTCCTGCAATTGGTGCATGTCCAAGGTCTGTTGTGCTTGACCCTCTAAGACTTGTCCTTTCACTACTTGAGGGGCTGTTTTCTTCCTTTGCTTCCGCTGAGGCAAAGGGGATGCTGTAGCTTTCATCCTTCGTACAGTTATTGGGATGCCTTCCTTTATCCGCATGGGGTTCTCATCTTCAAAAATTACCCCAGCTTTCTTGCATATTCGGTAAATAGTGATGGGGTAACCTAACGTTCCTCTTGAGTCACTTTTCTCTGCCATCTTTCTAATACCTTCAGCTATGAGTTCATGAACCTTGATTTCTCCTCCCTTCAGTATACAGTGCACCATTGTGGCTCTCTTGACATTCACCTCCGAGTTGTTTGCAGCTGGGAGAATAGACTTTCTCACTAGCTCAAACCACCCCTTGGCTTCAGAAGTGAGATCTGTTCTCTTGATGAACTTTGGGTTATTTCTCGCACCCCTTTCCCAGTCAGCTCCTAGTACACAAATATCTTGCAGAATCTGGTCATAATTGGGGTTGTCCAATCTTGAGTGATAGCTTTCTTCTTCAAATTGTATAGACCGTAGCTTCAATGCCCACATGACACTCATGGGACCAAAGTCCACCATCTTTCCTCTCACAAAGCTTGTGTAAGACTCATCCTTCTTATCATATCGAACTGCATTTGCATAAAATTCTCTTATGAGATTTGCATTCACCTTAATGACCGGGTCAGTGAGGAGCTCCCATCTTCTCCTTTCTATCTTCTCTGTGATTTCGGGGCACTCAGTCTTTGTAACTTGAAATCCCAGCTCATAAATGATTTCCTTATTAACCATCCACCCGTATTGCAATGCATGATGCAAGCTTCTAAATCTCCTTTCATCATATGGGTGTTCTTCCATGGGTTCCTTTCCCTTCCTTCTTTTAGAACCCGAAGATGCCATGAATGATAGTTAATATGTGAAGGTGGTAAGGTTGTGGAGACTTTTGGTTGTTTAGGGTTTTATGGCAATGAAGAGAGTGAGGGAAGGAATGTTTATAATCGGATAGAGGGTGTCTTGTACCGAAAGGAAGAGTGGTGAAGGGTGTGTGATGACAATGAAGGGTGGTACGGACAAGGGTCGTTTATATAGAGAAGTTGTGAGAGAATGGAGGGTGTAGATTGATGAAGTGGTCACTTGATGGACGGTTGGGGTTATGCATGGCTAGAAGACAAGGATCATCACTTTATGATGGGGATTGCTCGGTCTTCTAGGGGTGCCATTTTTTTCAATGTTGCATGGCAACATTTTTCGATGTATTCCCTTTTTAGAACAAGTGTGTAGCCCCTCCTTTTGTGGTGTCTGAACCTTCTTTGTTTGGTTGTCCAATCTATCCCTTTTAATGCTCCTTTTCTTTTCCTATAAATACAAACTAAGAAAAGTAAGAAAAGATATTAAAATGACCATATGAACTTTACGGCTAATATTAATAAAAGGGAAGAAAGGATTTGATTGTTTATTTATGAATTCCAACTAACTAACTAACTATTGGTGGGTCCTTATATGCATTTTGGTGGCACCATGGGGTGACACCAAACTTAGTTTGAAGCAATGTGATGAAAAGTTTTGTTCAAAGCTCCTAAGACTAGCATGCATCTTGGTTTGCTTTGAACACCAAACTTGTTCTTCACTATATACTGCATGATAAAGATTGCACCAAGTGTTTGTCAAGTTTGGGTTGAAATTCATAAACATTGATTTATTCATTATTTTAAAAACATATAAAACATGGGTTGCCTCCCATGAAGCGCTTCTTTAGCGTCACTAGCTTGACGTTTTTCCCTCATCAGGGTGGTTGGTAGTGCTTAAAGTCCTCCCCTCTTGCTGTGGACTTATATCCATTGGTTGGATCAATGATCTCCACATATTCCAGGGAAAGAACTCTGTTGATAGTGAAGACCTTGGGTAACTGAGATGGTACAGTGGGGAGATTAGGGGGAATATCTGGGAAGTAAGCTGAGACAACTCTATCCCCTGGAGAGAAGTCTTCCGTAGGGATTTTCTTGTTCCTCCATCTCCTTGGTACCTTCTTCTTTGTTTCTTTTGAGGTTTCCTTCCCCTTGGTGACCTCTTTTTTCCAAGGAGTTGTGATGCTGTCTTCACCTGCCTCTAGAGGTTTAGGTTCCTCCAACTTTTCCTTGAGCTGTGGCAATTGCTATTTTCCTTGTTTATCTATTAAGGGGATCTCAGAATGAAATGGCTATACTTCAGTGCTTGTTTCCTTGTCCTCTTGATCTGTTTCTTGTGAGAGTTTGAAAACATTGAAGCTGAGTCGTTCATCATGGATTCTCAATATTAGCTCCCCTTTCTCTACATCGATAAGTGCTCTAGCCGTAGCTAGGAATGGTCTTCCCAATATGATTGGATGAGTGTGACTCTCTTCCATGTCCAGGATGACAAAGTCTGTTGGGAGAAAGTATTTCCCAACCTTTAGCAATACATTTTTCACCACTCCTATTGCTTGCTTTTGAGTTTTGTCAGCCAGTCTGATGATTACATCTGTGGGTATTATCTCATTGATCTGCATCCTCTTCGCCAGGGATAAGGGCAGTAAGTTGATGCTGGCCCCCAAATCACATAGTGCTCTATCGAACATAGTTTCACCTATGGCACAAGGGATGTGAAAACTCCCTGGGTCTCTTCTTTTTGTAGGCAGCTCAGGTTGAATAAGGGCACTACATTCCTTGTTCATCACTATAGTCTGGCCTCCTTTGAGTGAGTTTTTCTTGGGAAGAAGTTCCTTTATATACTTGATGAATGCAGGCATTTGTTGAATTGCCTTGATGAATGGTATGTTTACATGCAGAGATGCAAACAAGTCTAGGAACCTTGAGTATATTCTTTTTTCCACAGTACCATTGAGCAGTTGAGGGAAGGGTGCATAGAGCTTCAGCAGCTCTTGTTGTGAGATTTCTGGTTCTTGGAGATCTCTATCCTCCTCCTTTGTTGAGTTGTCTTCAGGTTGTTTGTAAAGTTTGCCTTGCTTGTCTTCAGTCTCTTGATCACTCGCAGTGACCATTTTGCAATCTTTCCATCTTACTTTCTTTGCTTCTCCTTTGGGGTTTTTCTCCGTGTCACTTGGGAAGCTATCAGTAGATTTGGGAATCTTCTCAGCTAAATATCCCACCTGGAATTCCAGCTTCCTGATGGTCTCTCCCTGGTTCTTAATATTGGCTCGCACCTCCTCTTTGAACACCTTATTTTCTTGAATCTCTTGGCATATTCCTTCAAGTAAGGCTTCAATCTTAGAGAGCTTGTCATCAATTGATGAGTGATTCGGAGCAGATGTGCTATTTTGGTTTTGATAGGCGTGTGGAGAAGTGTTGTTGTGGGGTGTTGAGATGTCCTCTGTGTGAACTACTGATGAGCTGCATTGTTGTTGGAGTTGTAACGTCTCTGGTCTTGGTTTTGATCTTGCTCACTTCCCCACCCAAAGTTTGGGTGGTTTCTCCATCCAGGGTTGTAGGTCTTGGAGTATGGATCATAGTTTTTCCTTGGTGAATTCCCAATGTAGTTGGCTTGCTCCTGACTCCCCTCTGCTTCTTCATTCACTCCTTCTTGGGTTGTTGATGAAGTGGAGATTGCTGCTACTTGGTTCATCTCCATCTTCTTGGTGAGGTTAGCCAGCTGCTGGGTAATGAGCTTGTTTTGGGCCAACAGAGCATCTACATTGTTTAGCTCCATTACTCCTCTTGTGTTCCCTCTTTCGGAAGCATAGAAGTAGTCGTTCTCTGCTACTATTTCAATAACATCTATGGCTTCTTCAATAGTCTTCTTCTTATTCAAAGATCCTCCGGATGAATGGTCTACAGCCTTCTTTGACTCATAAGAGAGTCCTTCATAGAAAATGTGCAGCTGCACCCATTCGTTGAACATGTCAGGTGGACACCTCCTTGTTAAGTCCTTGAACCTCTCCCATGCTTCATATAGAGTCTCACCATCTTGTTGCCTGAAAGTTTGGACCTCAGCTCTCAGCCTATTGATTCGTTGAGGAGGGTAAAATCTTGCTAAGAATTTGTTCACCACGTCTTCCCAAGTTGTCAAGCTTTCCCTTGGGAAAGATTCCAGCCACTTGGCTGCTTTGTCCCTAAGTGAGAATGGAAATAGGAGCAGTCTATAGGCGTCAGGGTGAACACCATTAGACTTTACTGTGTCACATATTCTCAGGAAGGTGGTCAAATGTTGATTGGGGTCTTCTTGAACACCTCCTCCGAACGAACAGTTGTTCTGAACAAGGGTGATGAGTTGTGGTTTAAATTCAAAGTTGTTGGCATGGATTGTTGGATTTTGGATGCTACTTCCACAATTGCCTGGGTTTGGATTGATGTAAGAGCCCAAAACTCTTCTATCCTCCCCAGCATGATTTGCTCTACCTCCTCCCCCATGGTTGTGATCCTCTTCTTCATGATGGTTTTCCATGTTGTCTTCCATTGTTTCAAAGAATTCCTCTTCTTCCTCAGCACCAACCACTTTCTTTCCTCTTGCCTCCCTCCTTAATCTAAGGAAGGTCCTCTCAGGTTCAGAATCGAAGGAAGTTGAAGCCCCCCTTCTTCTCCCTGTCATACAACCATCAAGTGCAAGCAAGAAAAGATAGGTGCAGAAAGTATTTGTGTCAGAATTACTGTTAGTTGTGGGTGATGCAATATATCAAACAGTTAGTGGGTTAGCAAACAGAATTGAAAATAACAAAGAAAAACAAAAGAGTAGAGGGGGAAGGGAAGGAGTTTAACTAAAACAAAAAGTAAATCACTCAAACAGAAAATGAAATTCACAAAAATAAAAATGCTCAATCTAGTGATCTTCCAATTTAATCATTGTTGATGCACAATCAATCCCCGGCAACGGCGCCATAAACTTGATGCGCGGAAAACTTGTCTCTCAACAAATCTCCCTTCGGCAAGTGTACCGAATTTGTCATCAAGTAAAAACTCACAATAGAGTGAGGTCGAATCCCACAGGGATTGATTGATCAAGCAACTTTAATTAGAAGAATGTTCTAGTTGAGCAAATCCAGAATTTGGGTTGAGAGTTATAGAAAATAAAATGGCGGGAATGTAAATAACAGAAAAGTAAATGCTAGAATTAAAGGACTGGAAGTAAATGACTGGAAATAAATTGCAGAATTGTAAATGGGAATGGGGGATTTTCTCATAAAAGTAAATGGCAGAAATTAAAGAGAATGGGTAAGATCAGAGATGGGGAGTTCATTGGGCTTAGGAGATGTTGCAATTCTCTGGATCAAGTTCATTTTCATCTCTTCCTCAATCAATGCACTCATTGATCTCCTTGGCATTCTTAAGTGATTGAATTACAATTTCTTGTAATTCAATCTCTCAAATCTTGATCAATAGCCAATTCCTTGGTCAATTGCTCATGAGAAGAGATGAAGTATGGTCACTGATTATACCACATGAATTTCCCAAATCAAGTATTGAGAGGGTTATAGTCACATACCCATCCAAACCCAATTTGGTCCAGCATGAGAAAGCAATTCTAGCTTGATCTCTTCATTCCTCTTTCAAGGTTCAAAAGAGATCCAAGTTTGAATAGCTTCTCTTCCAAGATAACTACTCAATTGGATGAAGATCGAAAGCTTTCAAGTAAAATCAAGAGAAAAGATAGAAGAAGAATAATGAAAATTAGTATTGATCCATCAAATTACAACAGAGCTCCCTAACCCAATGAAAGGGGTTTAGTTGTTCATAGCTCTAGAAAATGAAAATAAAGATGGAGAATACATCATAGAACTAGAAATTGGAGAGAAAGTAAAATACAGAGAGTAATTCCCTTTTTCCAACTTCCAGAACTCCTTTAACAATTCAAAGCTACTCCTATATATACTACTCTTCTCAGCTTCTAGTTTTCTCTTCAAGTCTTGGGCCTTTGGATCTTGAGTTTGAAGCAGTTCTTTTCTTCATTTGGGCTTGGCTTTACTTGCAGAGAGAAAGTGCTAAGTGGGTAGAGACTTTAGCTCAGGGCGTTAGGGGTGTTAACATTTAGTGAAAGTATAAGTTCGAGAACGTTAGTGACACTTAACATTTTTACTAACATTCCAATGTACCCCTTTGCCTCACGTTAGAGCCCACGTTAACTAGGTTAACGTGGCTTTTAACGTGGCCTTGCCAACACTCGAGAATGTTACTGACACTCAACATTGTCACTAACATTCCAGTGTGCCCCTTTTTGCTTCACGTTAAAGCCCACGTTAACTAGGTTAACGTGGCTTCTAACGTGGCCTTTCCAAACTTCGAGAACGTTAGTGACACTCAACATCGTCACTAACGTTCCAATGTGCCCCTAGATCTCACGTTAGAGTCCACGTTAACTAGGTTAACGTGGCTTCTAACGTGGCCATTCTTAGCCATCCCAACGTTAGTGACAATGTTGAGTGTCACTAACGTTGGCTCATCATTCATTCCTCATTGTTAGCTTCCACGTTAACTAAGTTAATGTGGAAGTTAACGTGGCTCCTTGGGGGTTGTGTGGTTGCTTCCAACGTTAGTGACGATGTTGAGTGTCACTAACGTTGTCGACAACTCTCACTTCTTACGTTAGCTCCCACGTTAACTAAGTTTACGTGGAAGTTAACGTTGTGTGTTGCATCCTTAGGCCAACGTTAGTGACAATGTTGAATGTCACTAACATTGGCTTCTCTTCCCCCTTTAACGTTAGAGGCCACGTTAACTAGGTTAACGTGGGCTCTAACGTAGCCACTCATGAGTGTTTGCCAACGTTAGTGACAATGTTAAGTGTCACTAACATTGGCTCAACTTCCCTTCTCCATGTTAGAGTGCACGTTAACTTAGTTAACGTGACTCTTAACGTGGGCAATGATGGATTTGAGAGTGTTATTGGCAATCACTTTTCTCATTAACCTTGCAAGTTACCTCCCTTTCCTTGCTTCCTTTGGTCCTGAAATCAAGCAACAGAGTGCATCAAAGTTCTAGTCCAAGTCATGGGTAATGCAGCATACAATTTGTCACTAAATTCATGCAAAATCCTCATGAAATAATGTAAAATGCACAATGTATGCTTGAATCAAGGTGTAGGTGAATATCTACCCAAAACTAGCTTATTTCCTAAAGAAATACATGAAACTGCCCTAAAAACAGTAAAGAAAAGGTCAGTGAAACTGGCCAAGATGCCCTGGCATCAATAACCGAGTATTTAAACCTCGGGTCGTCTTCTCAAGGAATTGCAGGGAGGTATGTTCTTATTCTTGGTTATGGAAAAAGGTATGTTTTGGGGTTTTATTAATGTATAAGATAAAAAGCAACAATAGTAAATGGCAGAAGGAATAAAATAATAACAATAAAAATAAAATCTTGGCAAGGTATTCGAATTGGAATTCCTATCCTAGTTATCCTTATCAAGTGTGAAGAGAATTAGATTTTAATCCGACTTGGTCAGCCTTTATTAAATAAAGGAAGGTTAAGTGGACTGATTAGCTTGATTCTCAAGTCCTAGTCAACTCCTGTGGAGAGACTAGTGTTAGAACAATCCTAGCTAAAGCAAAATCTGCCAATTTCAATCACTTGCTGAGTTTGATAACTCAAGTACTACCAATCACTTGACCAAAGCTAAAAAGGGAGAAAAATATCTAAATTAAATTAAAAGCATCAATATAAGCAAAGCAATCTTAAATCTGAAAATACCTCGAATTGCATTAACAAAAGAAATTAAATCTGGCATAGATGTTCATAAATTAAATTGAGAAAATAAATAAATAAAAATAAAGAACCTGGGATTGAGAGTCACTCCTAAAACTAAGAGAAATCCTAAATCCTAATCCTTAGAGAGAAGAGAGAACCTCTCTCTCTAAAAACTACATCGACTCCTAAAATTGTAAAAATGAGAGCCCCTCATGAATGGATGCAGTCCCACACTTTATAACCTCTGGTCTATGCTGTCTGTACTTGGATCTGGGCCAAAAAGGGCTTCAGAAATCGCTGGGGGCGTATTCTGTAAATTCTGATACGTGGCCTCTGTCACGCGTCTGCGTGGGTCACGCGTCCGCGTGGGTCACGCGGTCGCGTCATTCGGAGCTTTTCCTTGCCACGCGGTCGCGTCAGTCACGCGTCTGCGTCGTATGCGTTCTGCTTATGTCGTGCGGTCGCGTCAGTCATGCGACCGCGTCGCTACATCTTCGCTTCTGGCACGTGATCGCGTCGTCCATGCGATCGCGTGAATACCAATTTCCTCTAAAGCTCCGTTTTGCTTTCTCCTTCCATTTTTGTATGTTTCCTTTTCCATCCTTTAAGTCATTCTGCCTTAGAAAATCTGAAACTACTCAACATACTAATCACGGCATCGAATGGAAATAAAGGTAATTAAAATAATAAATTTTTAAAGCTTAGGAAACATGTTTTTCACAATATGACATAATAAGGAAGGGAAAGTAAAACCATGCAGTTAATATGAATAAGTAGGTGGAGGATTGAATAAATCACTCAAATTAAGCACAAAAGAACTCATGAAATATGGGTTTATCAACCTCCCCACACTTAAACACTAGCATGTCCTCATGCTAAGCTCAAGAGAAGCTATAAAGATGAAGAGGAATGGTATGAAATGCAACCTATGAATGCAACTACATGCTAAATGCTTTTACTTACTTGGTTAAGAGTAAATAAGTTCTCCAAGACAAATACAAACCAATTTTTACTAATTCAAATCAGACAATAAAAAGCAAGTGAACTTGTAAGAAGACAGCTCATGAAAGCAGGGAACATAGAATTTAAGCGTTGAACCCTTACTGGAAGTGTATATCACTCTAATCTCTCAAGTGTATAAGGTTATTCACTCTACTCTTCTCTTGTCATGCTTTCTAAATCTTGTTCTTCATCTAACCAATCAACAAAAATTTAATGTACCAATGCAAACATCATGAGGTCTTTTCAAGGTTGTAATGGGGCTAAAGTAAGGGTGAGGGTATATATATATAAGGCTAAGTGAGCTAACAAAGTGAATCCTTGATTAGTCTAAGATCCACCTAACATATACATACTTTATATAATTTAAAAATACTTTACCTAGCTACCCAAAATTTTTCCACTTTTGTATTACATGCTCATGTATCAAACTTATTTTTGAATTTTGTCCCATGTGCATTGATTATTTTATTTTGCATTTGGGGTATTTTTTTCATTTTTCTTTTCTTCTTTTTTTTTGTATCCCCTTATTTAATTACTTAATATATTTTTCTTCAATGCACATGGTAATTTAATTATTTTGATTTCACATGAGCATACTTCCCAAATTTTCAAATAACTTATTCAATTTAATTCCCTACTTTTTCATATCATCCCATGTTCCCATAAAATTTCCCACACTTAAATTTTACACAATATCTATCTTAAGCTAACCAAGGATTCAACTTGGGATTCTTATTTTATTTTTCTGCTTAAGGCTAGTAATGTGGTTATAAAACAGAAGGGATTTAAAAGCTCAAGGGAGCTAACAAGGGTGATGTAAAAGGTAGGCTAATTTTAGGATAAGTGAGCTAAAATCAAACAATGGCCTCAATCATATGCAAGCATGTAAATACACTAAATATTGGACATATAGAATGGAACAAAAAAATAGATTACAATCATAGAGAAGGAAACACACAGGAATAAAATATTTATGGTTAAATAATGTAACCATATAAATAAGCTCAAATCTCACAGGTTGTGTGTTTTTTGGCTTAAAAACCATGTTCCAAATACAACTTCAAACAAGTTTTAACATAAATTTTTTTTTCAAATTAGTGAAATGCTATAAAATTTCTTGAAAAAGAAAATATTACTTCAACCAAGTAGTAACTAGATGCATAAAATCAAATAAACATTCAATTAAATATGCAAATGCAACAACTAACAAGAAAAAAAATAAAACATTGGTGTTTGAGATAGGAAGGTACTAACCCATGGAGATCGGTATCGACCTCCCCACACTTAAAGATTGCACCGTCCTCGGTGCATGCTGAGATTTGCAAGTGGACGGGGGTTGTGGTTCCTCAGCTGGGCTTTTTTTTGTTCCTTTCCTTGCCGGTAGTTTGGGAGTAGCTTTCTCTTTACCCTTCTTGGTGGCCATCCTGAAAAGGGAAAAAGAAAGTGATTTTTAAAGCTAAGGGTTAGAGCAAGGACGAGAGCGGGAAAGGTGGTAATCAATGCACAATAAAGAAGAATGACGTTAACACATGCTCATGAGTACATGTGAAAAGTCATCAATGGAAAATAGCTAGTGCATATGATGACAAGTGAATGCAAGGTGTTTATTGGCATGCAGGCAAAGGCATGAGTAGCATAGATCAAGCATTCAATGTCCAAGTTAGATTACCAAGTCTTTCAAACTAGCAACATATTTGTAATGACAATTATATTGAATGAATATGATATGAAAAAGGGTTTTGTGAAAAGCAGGCATTCAGAGTAGTAGGATAAAAGATACTGAAAAGTAGTGCACAATGCCATACGGGCGTTTTCACAAACACATAGCATGCATGGTAAATAATCTAATGAAAATAATAAATTGAACATGCAAGCAACTCTTTAAAAAAAATAAATATATATAATTGTCAAATAATTCCTCTAATAATCCACAAGTAAAATATAGAAATAATGACCCAAATAAATTTCTAACAACAATGAAAATAATGCAATGAATGAAAGTATGCAAATAAGTCAAAATAAAATAAAAAGAAAAATAAGAAGAATGAGAAGGGAAAGAAGATAAGAAAGGAAGAAGAAGGAAATAAGAAAAGATAAGAAAAATAAGGATTAGAGGAGAAAAGATAAGAAAATTGGCTGATCTGGATATTCTGTGTGCCGCTTGTGACGCGGACGCGTGAGTGGCGCGGTCGCGTGGTGCGTGATAAGGTCAGGTGACGCGGTCGCGTAACTCTCTGTTCGAAACTCTTTTCGCAAAAATTTTGGGTGACGCGATCGCGTGGTTGACGCGATCGCGTGGATGACCTTTTTCTTAAAATGATGCGGCCGCGTGGGGCATGCGGTCGCGTGGTAGGGCTTGGGCTTCCAGCACGAGTCCAGCCCAATTCTAGCTCAACTTTCGGCCATACACCTTCTTACGTCGAAATCCAGGGCCACGCGGTCGCGTGGGTGACGCGGACGCGTGGGGAAGCCATTTTGCAAATGACGCGGCCGCATCAGCGACGCGGTCGCGTGGGACGATTTGTGCCCTTGGCACGCCTCCAGCCCTGTTCCTGCATAACTCTCTGTTCAATTTCTTTTCCCCCTAACGCACTGGTGACGCGGACGCGTCAGCGATGCTGCCGCGTCACGTGCATGCTTTTTTTTTTTGTAATCTGAAAAATGGAGAATGCAGTGTTAATATAAATGTGATGCAAAACTCCAGGTTCAATATGACAAAATAAAATAAAATTCAAAAACAAACAAAACTAAATAAAATTAAAATTGAGAAAGGAATGATTATACCATGGTGGGTTGTCTCCCACCCAGCACTTTTAGTTATAGTCCTTAAGTTGGACATTTGGGGAATCCTTTGTTATGGTGGCTTGTGCTTGAACTCATCCAGGAATCTCCACCAATGTTTATGATTCCAATGTCCTCCGGGATCCCAAACTAGGTGCAAAAAGCCTTCAAGTAAGTTAAAGCATGTGACAAGGCCCCAAGAGTGGTGATTGGTAGAATGGATTCCGGGGTCCCAGACCTTGCTTTTGCACCCGTCTTTTAGTTGAGCAATATTGTTCCATCCGGGTGGCAAGCAGTCTGAATTCTCAAGTAAGCGGCCAAACAACTTCCTAGACCCATTCAGTTGAGCTCTATACCAACCTTTACTCTTAAACTTAAAGCTTCCAACCATGATGAACCTTGCAGGACAATTCTTACCACTGGCCATCTTCCTCTTACTCTTAATGTCACAAAGAGCTCTAAGTTGACCATCCGTCTCCAGTAGCCCATATTCAAGTGGAATTAGAAAGCTAAGGGATATGAATTTTACCCACTTGAATGTTGTGAAGGATGATGGCAACTTAGGGGGAGGTGTTCTTAATGAAATTGCAAGCTTCACTCCCTTATGCTCTTCTCTGATAATTACCACCTCTTTGCAAGCTTCTTCAATTTCAACCTCTTCCTCTTGGTAGCTTTCTTCCAATTCAATCTTTTCCAAGGGCATGGGAGGTTGTGCTTCTTCTTCTTGAATCTCCATCTCTTGATCAACCTCTTCCAAGTCTTCAACTGTGATATGCCTTGGAGGTTGTACACCCTCCTTAGCATCAATTTCAAACGTCTTGGAAGGGGGTTCTATGACTGGACTTTCCCATAGAGGTTCTGCATCTCCTAAGTCTTCAACCACTTCTTCTTCTTCAATAATTCCGGCTTCCTCTACTTGTTCCAATACAAAGTCATGCTCCGTACTGTTCACTGGAGTTTCTAGTATCTCCTTCATACTACGTTCTTCATTAGATTGTCCACATGAAATCATGGTGGTTCCTTGAGTGTCCGAACATCGGGAAGCTAATTGACTCATTATTGCTTGCCCCAATTGATGAATGGTTGCCTGAAATCGATCCACTGTTTCTTTTAGCCGAACCTCTGCTTCTCGGGTTGCCGGATTTGGACAGGACACATAGAGAAGTGGTGGTGGTTGGGAGTGAGTGGTTTGAAATTGGGGTAGTTCTATATATGGTTCATATGGCTCATAAGGTGGTTGGTATGGTGGTTGAGGGTTAGGGTCATATGGAGGTGAATGGTGGTAGTTAGCTTGTGAGTGTGGTAGTTCAAAGTTGTGTTGAGGAAAGGGTTCATAGGCATATGGTGGTGGTTGTTGATAGTCCATTGGAGGTGGTTGTTGCCATAAGGGTTGATCAAATCCTTGTGGCTCCTCCCATCTTTGATTGTTCCAACCTTGATGCCTGTTCTCATTGTAATTTCTTCTTCCTGCAACATTATTGTAACCATACTCATAGCCAAAGGGGTGAGAGTTCATAGTAGCAAATAAAAATTAAAAACAAAAATAAAAATAAATTTAAATTAAAAGGTTATTTAAATTTTGAATTTTGAAAATTAAATTTTGAAATTTTGAATTTTAAATTTTTGAAATTTGAATTTTTGAAATTTGAAATTTGAAAATTTTTAAATTTGAATTTTGAAATTTTTTTTTAAACTTGAATTTTTGAAATTTGATTTTTGAAATAAGATAAGATAAAATAATTTTTTTTTAAAAATAAAAACCAATAACCTCTTAATTTAAGAAAAAGCAAAAATAAAAAAAAAACAAAAACAAAAACAAATAAACAAGCAAAAACAAAAAAAATATTTACAATAACCAATAATAAGGCACACGTTTGCAATTCCCCGGCAACGGTTTCATTTTGATGAGAGGACTTTTGCGTGGTCTAGAAATTTGCGGATAAATCCTCGTTGCAAGTATAGTTTCTAAACCTTCAAAAGTCCTTTCATACAAATGTTTGGTTGTCACAAGTAACAAACCCCTTTGAAATTGATAACCGAGTATTTAAACCTCGGGTCGTCTTCTCAAGGAATTGCAGGGAGGTATGTTCTTATTATTGGTGATGGAAAAAAGGTATGTTTTGGGGTTTTATTAATGTATAAGATAAAAAGCAACAGTAATAAATGGCAGAGGGAATAAAATAATAACAATAAAAATAAACTTTTGGCAAGGTATTAGAATTGGAATTCCTATCCTAGTTATCCTTATCAAGTGTGAAGAGAATTGGATTTTAATCCCACTTGGTCAGCCTTTATTAAACAAAGGAAGGTTAAGTAGACTGATTAGCTTGATTCTCAAGTCCTAGTCAACTCCTGTGGAGAGACTAGTGTTAGAACAATCCTAGCTAAAGCAAAATCTGCCAATTTCAATCACTTGCTGAGTTTGATAACTCAAGTACTACCAATCACTTGACCAAAGCCAAAAAGGGAGAAAAATATCTACTTGAATGAAAATAATTTGGATACACAAAGAGCAGTAATAAATTAAAGAGAGCAATCATATGTCTGAAAATACCTCGAATTGCATTAACAAAAGAAATTAAATCTGGCATAGATGTTCATAAATTAAATTGAGAAAATAAATAAATAAAAATAAAGAACCTGGGATTGAGAGTCACTCCTAAAACTAAGAGAAATCCTAAATCCTAATTCTAAGAGAGAGGAGAGAACCTCTCTCTCTAAAAACTACATCTACTCCTAAAATTGTAAAAATGAGAGCCCCTCATGAATGGATGCAGTCCCCCACTTTATAACCTCTGGTCTATGCTGTCTGTACTTGGATCTAGGCCAAAAAGGGCTTCAGAAATCGCTGGGGGCATATTCTGTAAATTCTGATACGTGCCCTCTGTCACGCGTCCGCGTGGGTCACGCGATCGCGTCATTCGGATCTTTTCCTTGCCACGCGGTCGCGTCAGTCATGCAGCCGCGTCGTTGCATCTTTGCTTCTGGCACGCGATCGCGTCGTCCATGCGATCGCGTGAATACCAGTTTCCTCCAAAGCTCCGTTTTGCTTTCTCTTTCCATTTTTGTATGTTTCCTTTTCCATCCTTTAAGTCATTCTACCTTAGAAAATCTGAAACTACTCAACACACTAATCATGGCATCGAATGGAAATAAAGGTAATTAAAATAATAAATTTTTAAAGCTTAGGAAACATGTTTTTCACAATATGACATAATAAGGAAGGGAAAGTAAAACCATGCAGTTAATATGAATAAGTAGGTGGAGGATTGAATAAATCACTCAAATTAAGCACAAAAGAACTCATGAAATATGGGTTTATCACCTATTCAATATTTTTTTTTGTACCTTTTTATTACTTTTACTATGGTTAATTTTTTATTGCCTACTTGCTGCCAGCTACTCGAAGAATTTGTGTTGAAAATTGTCTTTCCAACAAATACAAGGTGTAGAATGTCCATTCTTGAATTCACTGCCAATATTCAATTGAATAAAACTAATACGCAAGTTAAGTTAATATTTTGGTCTTTAATTTGAAATGTTTTGGTAGAATATATAGCATTGTAGTCTTATTGTTTTATATATTGGGATTAGTGAACAAAATTAAACATTGATATATTACCTTTTTACAATTATGAAAACGGTGAATTCGTGGTGTTTAATTTGAGGTTTCCATTGGTCAGTTTATATAATTATGAAAACAGGCTGAATTAGTAGTGGCCTAGTGGGTTTATACTATCTCAAGGCCCACACCACCGTCAAGCCTCGAAGCGGTTAAGGTAATAAAGTAAATTCCAAAACTTCCTCACATGAGCCCCAGTTGCGCGCACAATCCTCCCACAGCTGAACCCTTGTTTTCACTCTCCCCGTGGTTGGTTTTGAGTAGCGTGGTTATCGTTGGTGCTCCCTTGCCTCCCTCGTGGTCGTCAGTCACATCCTCTTCCACCCGGTCGTCGTGCTCGTTGAGGTAACAAGTTCCAGCTCTTTCATGCTCATAGTTATGTTGCTCATATTGGGTCAGTTATCTATGTTGTGAGCTGAGCATTTTTAGTTGAGTTCGTGCACTATGTATCAATGCTATTAGGAAGAAACCACATTACCTGACATCTACTGGCCAGAAGTACAAATTAAATGAGATGCTGACCTGTTCTAATTGCATGCAATCAATCTGTTTTTTTTTAATTAACTTAACTTTACCTTTCCTTCTATGTGGGTATGAACATTCACAGATGAAATATAAGTCGTTTGGGGGTTGCATGTTCTAGTCTTCAATGTAACTGTAAAAAAGGGTGCAAGAATATGGCCACTGATAGTTCCTTCTAATTTCTAAGTTAATTATATTAAGTAAAAAAACATTCTCTTGATTAAAAAAAAACTGCGATTGGCACAACTGCTATGAATATGAACATTGATAACGGGAATGGTGAATCTAATGGAGTAGATATTGTTCATGCAAATCTGGAAATATTAACTTTAGTCATATTTTCTTAATTAATTCTGTTAGGATTATTAATGATGGATGCTAATTTTAACCATGATTTCTTAATTTATTCTGGTAATGATTATTAATGATGGATGTTAATTTTAATCATAGTACGTTAATTAAAAATATTTGGAATTTAATACACCTGTGATAAATAGGAATATTAAAAATGGTAATTTTAATCATAGTACCTTAATTAATAATTCTGTATATAAGGTATCATTTCTGTACAGAAAATCCTATGGCTTTATTAGTGTCCTCGTCCATTAACAGCTTTCCCCATGAAATTTCATTAGATTCTTCTAATTTACATGTATTTAGATCATTTGGAAAAAATAGATTCTATTTATATAATCACTATATGTACATATATAGATTGGTTTTTAATATGTTGTTACATAGTTAAAATGTGAGTAATGCTATTTGTTGGTTAATTACTCTATTCTTCCATGAGGAATTAATTTTTTTTTGGCATGATACATGTGTTTTTACTAGGATTGTAAGATGCCCAGGAAAGCTCGCTTCAAGAAAGGCACAAGAGTGGAGCCACCGCATCAGCAGCCTCCAGCTGCACCTCCTGTGTCTTCACCATCCGATGACGATGACTGGCTCATCCCTCCACCCCCAGTAATGGTGGTGTCTCCACAGCGGCTATTCTGCAACCCTTTCGTCCGCCCAGGAGCGAACCAAGACCTGAGCCACAGGCCGCTAACGGTTCACGAGTGACGGAACCGTGCAATAAAGCCATTGACCCGGAGGCGTACGAGGTAGATTCGTTTGAGGAACACATTGACAGGATGTTTGCTGCTTCTGATGCTGCAAAGCGCAAATGACGAAAGACTACTGAGTTTTGGGATGTTGATCTCATTGGTAACAAGTGTTGAACTTAAAATCTTTTTAATTGATCAGCTTATGATTTTGTTATGCTCCTTACATGTGGGACACATTGAGCACATAAATTACATTTTTTCTTCTTTATTGTTAGATTCTGAAGGAATAATCAAGCAAGCTAAAATGAGTTTGAGAGAGGCTATAGAGCGGTCTCTTAATGGTAGCAAGATCATCCTGAGGTTCAATGAGGAACTGCAGGCAGTCGGAGATAGAGCTGGCCTGTTGAGTGGCATTCTAGGAGCGCTGGGTTCTGATTACAGCAAATTTCCTATCTGTGAAAAGAGTTGGTTAAAGGTGCGGGGCAAAGACAGGGTTTATGATGATTGTATAAAGGTAATGACTTTTGGCATTGTTTAATCATATCAAACATTCAACTTGTAATTACTTACAGCTGGACATTGTCGTCGCAGGAGATGTTCCACTTCCAGGATAGCAGTGGTTTAATCAAGAAATTATTTTTGAAACAAATGGGGAAGTCTTGGAAGGACACAAGGGGGAGGCTGTTTGACTCGCATTACAAACCAACAAGGACACTTGAGCAGAATCTTGAGCAGCACCCGGAGGGAATTCCTAGAGAGCATTGGAAGTGGTTCATTGAGTATCATAATGATCCTGCAACAAAGGTACCCCATTCATTTAATACATATACTTTTTTAAAAAATGAATTTCCTTGAAATCAAAAAATGTAATCCGTTTGTTTTGTTGATATGATTTGGTATAAATAAATAGATTTTATTCCGATTGAGCTGAATTTGAACCATGTTGATTAGTATACATGATTAATTCACTTTAATACATCAATTCCCAGCATAGGTTGTTTGACTAAGATCTTAATATATACATGCATGATGCTGAGATTGGTGTACACCATTCTTCCT
Organism: Arachis hypogaea; assembly: GCF_003086295.3. NCBI lineage: Eukaryota > Viridiplantae > Streptophyta > Magnoliopsida > Fabales > Fabaceae > Arachis > Arachis hypogaea. The sequence continues at coordinate 99,287,386 of NC_092052.1, read as the reverse complement.
TATTAGAACCTTATTTGTTGTAGGTTACCATATAAGACAATTAATTTAATTTGAGTACCCCTATTATTATAATTTATGCTATATGATTGTTATTGGACTATCTCACAGGGGCTGCTAAATATTTTTTCCGTTAGTTATGGTATGAGTTATGGCTGGCATTTGCATATTAGAAATAAAATAATATTGTTAACTTTTTATATGTAAATAGGGACTGCATCCGTATAACTATTCTTTTTGTTAAAGCAATACTTAAATTTAGATTACGTACAGTTTATTCAAATTACACACTAGTATACTTAATGCCCCATTATTTTGAGTCTCTTGCAACGTAGCATATATGTATACTATACTAAGCAAGTTTTAGTACTTCATTGAATTCAAGCTTACTGTTGATTTTTAATAGGCGAAGTGCAAGCAAAATGCGCTGAATCGAAAGAAGCAACTTTACATGCACACTGGCGGATCTAAAAGCTTGGCAAGGGCTAGGGAAGAAGAGGTAATATAAACTTGTAATAGAGAATAAGTAGCTTTTTTAGTGTTGATTTATTCATAGAGTAAACAATGTTAGAAGTATTGAAAAAATTTATAAAAGTGAAATTCATGGGATAAATTTTATTCTCACAGTCACAACTACAAGGAAGGACTGTTGGTAGGGGAGAAGTATGGATCCTAAAGCACAAAAGATCTGATGGTAGCTATATACATGAAGAAGCTCGGAGGATTGGTGTAAGTACACTTAGTCATATATGTTGTAACATGTTGGGTTTAGCAATTAAAATGTCTTGAGTCTGCTATTAGCCTGGTGTGATTGTGTAATTATGTTTATGCCTACAGGAAAAAATATCTGAGCTTGAGCAATTAGATGAATCTACAAGAATATTGTCAGAGAATGATTCCCTTGCCCAAGCTCTGGGCAAAGAGCACCCGGGTAGAGTGCGTGGGATGGGACACGGGCCGACACTAAGTCAACTCTTCCGTCCGAGTTCACAGCCGCCGGTGGATAGAGCTCAAGTAGAAGAGACCCAAAGGATGCTGTGTGAACTACAAGCGGAGGTGACGACCGAAAAATTGAAGAGGAAAGCAATTGAGGATGAATTAGCAGTAGAGAAGACGAAGAGGTAGGAAATAGAAAGTGTGCTGAGTTATCTGATCCAATAGCAATGTGAGGAACTGCCTCCAGACATCGCTGCACGGATGAATTCTTTGGACAGACATGAAGGAACATAGATATTAGGATTTATGTGATACTTAGATTTTCAGTACATGTTTTGTTTATGTTAAATATGGGGCATTAAGTATTAGCTAAGTACTTTACCTTTTTGGATGACTATTGAAATACGTTATTGACATTATTAAAATAGACATGTTAGATTGCTTTACAGTTAACTATTAATGAGTTTTTTTTTCCATAGTGCAGCATTTTATAAAAAAAAGTTTAATATTCTTTAATTAAGAAAGATGGGAAAAAATATATAAAATATAAAAAATAACAAAAATTAAGTAATGTTAAGATTCTTTAAAATAAAATTAGTTTAGAAAAAAAAGGGCCAGGTTTGTAAAATTACGCAAAAAAAAAATAATAAGTCGGAATAGCGGCGGTTTCAACCCGCGGGGAATAAAATATTTAAAAAACGAAGCCTCAAATAGCGTCGGTTCTAAAACCGCCGCAAATCAATTTCATTAAATACGATCCTTAAAACTACGGCGGTTATAAACCGCCACTAAGGTGTTTGACGCAAAACCGCTGATTTGCGGCGGTTATGCCAGCGGTTGCTGGTAACCGCCGCAAAATATAACTCCCGCGCCCTTATGCACTGCGGATGTTGCTCCGCTGGCAATCTGTTTAGCGGCGGTTCAAAACCGCCGTAATTCGGCAAATAAACCGCCGCCATTCACCGCTAGTCCTGTAGTGTCTAGCCAAGCTGAGTCACAATTTGAAAATGTTCACCTAGTTATGTGTCTGTGGCATTTATGTATCCGGTGGTAATACTGGAAAACAAAATGCTTAGGGTCACGGCCAAGACTCATAAAGTAGCTGTGTTCAAGAATCAACACACTGAACTAGGAGAATCAATAACACTATCTGAATTCTGAGTTCCTATGGATGTCAATCATTCTGAACTTCAAAGGATAAAGTGAGATGCCAAAACTGTTTAGAAGCAAAAAGGCTACAAGTCCCGCTCATCTAATCAAAACTAATCTTCATTGATATTTTTGAGATTTATTGTATTTTCTCTTCTTTTTATCCTATTTTGTTTTTAGTTGCTTGAGGACAAGCAACAATTTAAGTTTGGTGTTGTGATGAGCGGATAATTTATACCCTTTTTGGCATTGTTTTTACATAGTTTTTAGTATGTTTTAGTTACTTTTTATTATATTTTTATTAGTTTTTATACAAAAATTACATTTCTGGACTTTACTATGAGTTTGTGTATTTTCTTGTAATTTCAGGTATTTTCTGGCTGAAATTGAGGGACCTGAGCAAAAATCTGATTTAGAGGCTGAAAAAGGACTGCAATTGCTGTTGGATTCTGATCCTCCTGCACTCGAAATGGATTTTCTGGAGCTACAAAAGCCCAATTGGCACGTTCTCAATTGCGTTGAAAAGTAGACATCCTGGGCTTTCCAAAAATATATAATAGTCTATACTTTACTCGAGATTTTATGGCCCAAAATGGCGTCCAAAGCCAGCCTAAAACTTCCTGGCGTAAAACGCCCAAACTGGCACCAGATTGGAGTTAAACGCCCAAACTGGCACCAAAGCTGGCGTTTAACTCCAAGAATAGCCTTTGCACGAAAAAGTTTCAATGTTCAGCCCTAGAACACACCAAGTGGGCCCCAGAAGTGGATTTCTGCACTATCTGCACTTAGTTATTCATTTTCTGTAAACCTAAGTTACTAGTTTAGTATAAATAGCACTTTTTACTATTGTATTCATATCTTATGCTATCATAGACCATATTGTTCACATTTTGGAGGCTGGCCTCACAGTCATGCCTAGATTTCTTTTCACTTATGTATTTTCTACGGTGGAGTTTCTACACCCCATAGATTAAGGTGTGGAGCTCTGCTGTTCTTCATGAATTAATGCAAGTACTATTGTTTTTCTTTCAATTCACGCCTACTTCTTCTCCAAGATATACTCTCGTACTTAATTCAGTTAAGTCAGAATGAAGGGGTGACCCGTGACAATCACCCAATCTTCGTTACTCGCTTAGCCAAGATCTGCGTGCCTGACAACCACAAAGCGGTCTACATGATGTTCAATATAGTCATTGGACGACAGCTGGAGTATATTCTCTTGGATATCTAATACACGAACCGAGTCTGTGAGATTAGTATCTTCGTGGTATAGGCTAGAACCAATTGGCAGCCATTCCTGGGATCCGAAAAGTCTAAACCTTATCTGTGGTATTCCGAGTAGGATCCGGGAAGGGATGACTGTGAAGAGCTTCAAACCTGCGAATGTTGGGCGCAGTGACAGTGTGCAAAAGGATCAATGGATCCTATTCCGATGCTAGCGGGAACCGACAGGTGATTAGCCATGCGGTAGCTGTGCTTGGTATTTTTCATCCGAGACGAGAAATCTGACAGTTGATTAGCCGTACAGAAACCGCAGAGGACCATTTTCACTGAGAGGATCCTATAGCTTGCCATGGAAGGGAGCACGCATGGTTGGAAGAAGGCAATAGGAAAGCAGAGGTTCAGAAGCAATAAAGCATCTCTAGACGCTTATCTGAAATTTCCACCAATGAATTACATAAGTAACTTTATCTTATTTTATGTTTTATTTATATTTTAATTATCAAAACCCCATAACCATTTGAATCCGCCTGACTGAGATTTACAAGATGACCATAGCTTGCTTTTTAAGCCGACAATCTCCATGGGATCGATCCTTACTCACGTAAGGTTTATTACTTGGACGACCCAGTGCACTTGCTGGTTAGTTGTGCGGAGATATGAAAAGTGTGAATCACGATTTCTCACACCAACAACACACAAGAACACTCAAGTAGTTCACTCAATGCATATGATAAATGACTTTTCTATGCAGGCGATGAGCTCATGCATCGGTTGTCTACCCGCAACCCAACGTTACTTGGGGAAAACCTCAAATATGGTCTTTTTACTGTGTCAATTAGGTACAATTATCATCATGGGCGAACCCGTAAATTAGGATATCTTGGCATCACGGTAAGAGACAGGCTATCAATTTGGCGAACATTCCCACATTAGCAACCTTAGGTTATCAGTTAGGCGGGCACTTTTGCATTAGCTATTTGGCACAAGGCCCCTTCAACATACAATATGCTATCAGTTAGGCGGATATTCTCGCATTAGCAACCTTAAGCTATCAGTCAGGCGGGCACTTCCGCATTAGCAATTTGGCACAATGGCCCATTCAAACATACAATATTCAATTATCCTATCATTCCTTTTCTTTTTGTCATACCTCCGCATCACCAAATAATCAATCATACCTCTGCATCACCACGTAATTAATCATACCTCTGTATCACCACATATTCAATCATACCTCCACATCACCACATAATCTCTCACACTTCTGCATCACCATAAAGATACACTTTCCGTCATTCTTCAATCTTAATCTCAAAATGTTTAGTTTATAAGAATCCAAATTTCTTTAAACATTTAATCAAAATAAAATTCATTTTCTCAATAAACAGAACTCAAATCATAACTTAAAACAAAAATATTTTCTCAATTGATTAAACTTAAAACATAATACTTTTGTTGATAAATCGAAAATCAAATATTATGATTCTTAAATCAAATTTTCTTTAAAATAACGCTTTAAGTAAAGCCTCGGAGTTTTATAAAAATTTCTGCAGTATTTCTTCTAAAATTCGGGCTTTTTCACCCTTCAAGGGTCCTAATCAAATCATTTCTCAAAAATTCTGAATATCAAATCCTTTTCATTAATCAAACCATTTCTAAATATCAAATAATTTTCAATAATCAAATCATTCCCTTTGAAGGCAAGCCACTTTCTAATTCAATAAAATTAGCCCCATTTCAAATCTTTTTCTATTGAAACTAAAGGAAATTCACTACTTCATTTTAACTTTACAAAACCCTCTGACCATATTCGTTTAACATGTAATACTAACTAAAATCACCCTTACGGCTTCTTCACTTTCATAATTTCTCAATTCATATGTCATTTAATGAAAGCATAAACATAGCATATTTTCAACCACAATTTAAGAAATCAAGAAATCAAACACACTCTTCAAACTCAATCATTTTTCACAGTCATAAATCTAATTCAAGCTTATCTTTCGATCAGTCCAGACAATCACAATTTATTTGCAATTACTCAATAAGATTTTTGGCATCCTTAAATTAAAAACTATTAATTTTAAAATAAAATCCCTTACCTCAGTTAGTCGAAACCCACAAAATAAAGCGTGACTCTAACTTCATTTTAATTCATAGCAGTAGCAATAGCCTCAAACTGGCTTAGCAACTGCAGTGGCATTAGCCATACTAACAACTCCCCGCAATAGCAATTCCCTCAAACAATTTGTAGCGGCAATAGCAGTTACTAAAACAGAAATCCATAATTCTATAATTAAGCCAGGACAAAAACAGAGGAACAAGTTGAAAACAGAGCAAGGTTTAAAGCATTACAGTTTCAAGAATAGGAGAATCAAAATCAAAACAAGAAGGCTGGTGTTGTCTTCGACTCTGGTGGCGGTGCACGACTCACCGGCAACCAAGGAAGCAACAGCAAGGACAATGTCTCCTCAAGCTCGCACAGCTTTGTCTCCATCTCTCCCTCGCGTCATTCTCTTTTTCGTCTTTCCTCTCTGCGATAGCAACGAGTGGTGGCTGCAATGGCGTTACGGTGGTGACTTCCTCTCACTCTCTGTTCTTTCGCTCGTGCTCTCTCTCAACTCCATCCTGTTCGATGACAATGGCAAGCTCTAGGGCAATGGTGGTGATGGCGGGACAGAGCAATGGCAGCGGCGTCTTCCCTCTGTTCACGGACCTCCAGTGGCAGTGATGATGAAGACCTCAACGGCGGCAACAGCGAGGCAGGTTAGCAACGGCTAGACGGCGATAGGCATGATTAACGGCACAGGAAAGACCTGGCGGCGGCGGCGAGATAGACGGCGTATAGTGCGGCTTCCTCTTCTCCGATTCTGAGCCCTCTCTTCTCTCTTTCCATTTCTGCATGTGTGCGTGTGAGAAGCGAGAGTGAGGGACTTGAGTGTGAGTGCGTTGGAGAGGCTAAGAGTGAGTAAGGTGAGTCTGTGTGTGTGTATATCTGGGAAGGGCTGGCGGTGGGTGAGTGAGTGGCAATGAGGAAGGGTGAACGGGGCTCACTCAGGAATAAACAGGTGGGGGTAGGGGGAAGCATACGTGTAAACGAATTGGGTAATAGGGTTAGGGTTGGTAAAATTAGGGTTTAGAATTGGGAATTTAGAATTAGGGTAGGGTATTAATTTAAAACCAAATTTAATCAATATAATTAACATTAAGAATACTATTTTATTTTTAAATTACACATTATTTTTAATTAAATACTTCTCATTTAAAATTATAGATAAATAAATAAATTTTCTTTTTTTAGTTAATAATATTAATCAAAACATTTAATTATTCAATTTAAATTATATAAAACATTTATTATCTTCAATTATTAAAATTTTAAATTTCTAATATGAAAATACTCAATTATTTAGAAAATTTTATAAATTCTAATAGATTTTAAACTCGAAATATCATAATATTTAATTTAAGTACTTTTTAAGAAATTAATTTTCTTTAAATATAATTGTCAAATATAATAAATCGTAAATAATTTAATATTTAATTTTTCAAGAAAACTTGGGTTGTTATAAACTTAACCCTAACCAAGGAATTGACGGTTAACTAGGTCATAGGAGACTAAATTACTAAGATATTAGGGTTTAGTCAAATATAGTTTGTCATGAATTGAATCTTCCATGATTAAAATAGTTGGTAAGAAATAGAAATCCGGAAGATAAACAACTCTGAAACCTTAACTGTTTTCTCATATATATTTCAAACCCATTTACTGCTTGCTTTCTAATTCTCTGAATTTACTATTTAATGCTATTGAACTATACACCATTTTCCACTTGTTTGACTAAGTTAATCACTCAATCATTGTTGCTTGATTCATCAATCCTCGTGAGATCGACCCTCACTCACCTTAGGTATTACTTGGTACGACCCGGTGCACTTGCCGGTTAGTTTGTGGACATTCAAATTCTGCACCACCAAGTCAGAGAGCTGGGAATTTGCCTAAGCACAATGAAATGCCACAGCAAGCTATACTAGAGATTGAATTATTTAACGTGTGAAAAATTGATTTCATGGGACCTTTTCCTCTCTCATACTCAAACAACTATATTTTAATGGTTGTGGATTATATGTCCATGTGGGTGGAGGCTGTAGCTTTACCCACCAATGATGCCAAAGTTGTAACGAGCGTCTTGCAGAGGTATATTTTCAACAAGTTTGGTGTCCCAAGGACCTTGATCAGTGATGAGGGATATCACTTCTACAATAAACAGCTGGACTCTCTTCTTTAGAAGTATAGAGTCTGACGTAAAGTAGCTACCCCCTATCACTCCAGACAAGTGGACAGGTGGAGGTCTCTAACAGAGAGCTCAAGCAAATTCTAGAGAAGACCGTCAGTGCTTCAAGGACGGACTGGGCTAGGAAGATTGATCATGCTCTCTGGGCTTACAGGACAGTCTTCAAGAGCCCTATCGGCATGTCTCCTTACCAATTCGTCTATGGCAAGGCCTGTCACTTGCCTGTGGAGTTGGAGTATAGAGCTTACTCAACTACAAAGTTCTTAAACTTTGATGACAAGGCTTCTAGAGAGAAAAGATTCCTCCAACTCAATGAGCTTGATGAATTCCGAAGCACAGCATATGAAAATGCCAAGCTCTACAAGGAGAAGCCAAAGGCGTGGCATGATAGAAAAATAGCCACCATAGCATTTGAGCCGGGTCAGAGAGTTTTTCTTTTTAACTCATGGCTCAAGATATTTCCCAGGAAGCTGAAATCCCGGTGGTCGGGACCGTTCTTAGTCACTAAGGTTTCTCTTTATGGTCACATTGAAATCATGCATGAAAAGTTCGACAGAAGATTCATTGTAAATGCGCAGAGGCTGAAACACTATCTTGGTGGCGACATTGACCGCCAGAAGACTGCTCACCTGCTAACCTAGCAGAGATGAACCGTCAAGCTAGTGACGTTAAAGAAGCACTTGTTGGGAAGCAACCAATGTTCTTAGTTTTCCTTATTTTTCACTTTGTTTGAGTCATGTCCATTGTATAAAATAGGAACAGGTGCAAGTGGAACTGATTGGAGATCTATGTGAAGTGGAGCTTGCTTCTGGTGCCCTGGCGCTAAATGCCGAGCTCTAGCATTTGGCCCCAGGAGGCTTGCAAAACAAGGTGTTGGTTCTAAACCTCCGGCGTTTAGCGTCACTTCTGGACGTCTAGTGCCAGGGGTGTAATTTTGGGTAATTCGATTCTGCCACCCTGGCGTCTAGCACCACTTCTGGGCATCTAGCGCCAGTGGTGTGATGTTAGAGGATTTAGGTTCTTGACCCATGGCGTTTAGCGTGGCCCTGGACATCTAGCACCGGGGTCGACGTAAGAAAAAAATGGTGGCGCTAAACTCCCAGTCACCGACGTGTAATGCCGAGAGCACAACAAAGCGTGGATTTGCTTCGGGAGGGGTGGCACTAAACGCCCCCAACTCGGCATTTAGCGCCAAGTGCACTGCACACAACCCCCTCCTTAATTCAAATTCAAATCCTGCACTCCCAAGATTTCCTCTAGAAATCCCTCTTCCCCATGAGCTTCTCCCAATCCCATCACTTCCTTTCCCTAAGATTCTCTCCTCCTTCCCCATACTGACCTAACCCCAACCCTCATAACTCCATATTCCATTTAAACCCCCCTATCTGTGATCCCCTCTTTCATTCCCTATTACCTTTTTCCTCTTCCTTTCCCCCACTATAAATACCACTCCCTACTCCATACACTACCACAACACTCCTTCTTCCTCTTCTTATTCTACTTCCTTCCACAGCCCTCCAACCCAAACCACCATCCCTCACTCTCCCTCTCCCCTTCTTATTACTTCTTTCTGCTTCTTTCTCTTCCACCGTACCAACCTCCATTCCATCTTCTTCTTCTTCTTCTTTAACCTTCTTCTTCCCCCTCTTATACACGCCCCAACCATGCCTCTATCCCCCTCTTTGCTCTATTTTATTTTTGCTCGGAGACGAGCAAACTTTTAAGTTTGGTATTGTCGTGCCGCTCATTTTATATATTTTTTCAATAACACCAAAGGGAGGAGAATCTTCTTCATGAAAGAGAAAGGGAAAGGCACCTCAAATTGACAATTTTGACTCAAATAGGTTATCCTCTAAGTTGCATGAGGAACACTTTTTTGAGATCACTAGCAAAAAGAAGGTGATCCTGGAAGTCAAGTTCGACCTCAAGCTGGATGAATATCCAAAGATTTAGCAACAAATAGAAAGAAAAGGTTCGCAACTATTGAGCAATCCGCATACCGATGTGGGCCAGCTGAAGGTCCAAAAATTTTACGGTAATACGTGGATCACCTATAATGACATTGCTCGTGGTATGAATGAGAAGAACTACTGAATTTTTGTACGGGAGAAGGTGATGAGAGAACTTTTGCGTGGTCTAGAAATTTGCGGATAAATCCTTGTTGCAAGTATAGTTTCTAAACCTTCAAAAGTCCTTTTATACAAACGTTTTGGGTGTCACAAGTAACAACCCTTAAAAACTGTTAACCGAGTATTCAAACCTCGGGTCATCTTCTCAAGGAACTGCGTGGAAGTATGTTCTTATTATTGGCTATGGGGATTGCAAATTGGGGTTTCAAGAATAAGGAACAAGTAATTTAAATGACAAGTAAAGTAGGTGGCAATTAAAATAAATAAATACTGTAAAGCAAACTTTTGGCAAGGTAAGAGAAATTGGAAGTCCAACTTAGTTATCTCTCTCAACAATAATGAAAGTTGAATCTAAATTCTACTTGGTCAACCTTTAAAGTAAAAGTAAGTCAAGGGACTAATTAAATTGACCTTTGAATCCTATTTATTTCCTAAGAAAAGGTTGGGATTACTGAAGTTCAGCTCAATTAGCAAGATAACGATTATCAATTATGCTGAGTTAATAACTGTTGAGTTACTGATTTCTTAACCAGGACCAAAATGGGAAAAAGTAAATTGCTGGAATAAAAATGTCCTTAGATGGAAAGCAATGGTAACACAAATTAAAGAGTAAGCAATCAATAACTAAAATACCTCAAATAATCATTAATTCAAATCATAACATGGAAAGAGTTCATAAGTCAAGTTGGCAACATTTATAGATACGAATAAAAGCATTAAAGTAAAAGCAGCATAGAAACATAAATTAAAGTAAATATTAAACCTGGATCGAGAGTTACTCTTAAAAACTAAGAGAAGTCCTAAATCTTAATCCTAAGAGAGAGAGGAGAAGATCTCCCTCTCAAACTAAATCTAAATCATAGAAAGTAACAAAAGTGCGAGCTCTCCCTGAATGGATGCATTCCTCCACTTCATAACCTCTGGTCTATGCCTTCTGAACTTGGATTTGGGCCAAAAAGGGCTTCAAAATTCACTGGGGGCGTGTTCTGTAATTTCTGGTGTGTGGCCTCTGTCACACGTCTGCGTGGGTCACGCGGTGCTTTTCCTTGCCACGCGGTCGTGTCAGTCACGCGTCCGCGTCGTATGCTTTCTACTTAAGGCGTGCGGTCGCGTCAGTCATGCGGCCGCGTCGCTGTTTCTTCGCTTCTGGCACGCGATCGCTTCGTCCATGCGATCGCGTGGATGCCAGTTTCTTCAGAAGCTCCGTTTTGTGCTTTCCTTCTATTTTTGTATGTTTCCTTTTCCATCCTTTAAGTCATTCTGCCTTAGAAAATATGAAACTACTCAACACACTAATCACGGCATCGAATGGAAATAAAGGTAATTAAAATAATTAATATTAAATCTTAGGAAACATTTTTTTACATACATCACATAATAAGGAAGGGAAAGTAAAACCATGCAATTAATATGAATAAGTGGGTGAAGGATTGAATAAATCACTCAAACTAAGCACAAAATAACTCATGAAATTTGGGTTTATCAACCTCCCCACACTTAAACAATAGCATGTCCTCATGCTAAATCCAAAGTAAAAAGTAAGGTTAAAGTGGTGGAATGTTATGCAATGCAACCTATTCTAAATGCATCTTCCTAAATGAGTCATGCAATTCCAATTTATCCACTCATATATAAAGCTTACATGTAGTCAAATTAATCCACATCCTCAAGGAGTCATATATATATATATATATATATATATATATATATATATATATATATATATATATATATAGCCAACCCTTAAATAATAAAGCATTTTAGCAAATGAGATGGGAAATATTGTACAAACTTGTAAAACAATTAGAAAATTAAGCACAGATATGTGTTCATGAGTTATTGAACCCTCACTCGATTTTGTGTTTGCCCTCTAGTCACTCAGTGTTTATTGGGTTTATTAACTCTACTTTTCTTTTTATTCTTACTTTCTATAACTTTGTTCTTCATCTAACCAATCAACAATTATAGAGTACAGTCATATCAAAAGTCATGAGGTCTTTGATTAAGGTTGTAATGGGGCCAAGGTAAAGGTAGGGAATATGTATAAGGCTAAGTGAGCTAATAAGTGAATCCTTAATTAGACTAAGATCTCACCTAACATACATATTTAGTAGAACAAAACTTTCTTTACCAATTTTCCCACATTATCCCACTTGTTGTTACGTGCTCATGTTTTAATTTTGTTTTTATCCCATGTGCATTACTTTTATTTTGCATTGGAAAATTTTTTTTTGATGCACATGGTAATTGATCACTTTGATTTCTCATGAGCATGCTTCCCAAATTTTCTGAATTATTTTATTTCTTTCAACTTTTCTACCTTTGTTTTTTCTATCATCCATGTTTCCAATAGGTTTTCCACATTTTAATCTATTTATAATTTTCTATCTTAAGCTAACTAAGGATTCAACTTGGGATTTTATTTTGTTTTTCTGCTTAAGGTTAGTAGTGTGGCTAAATAGAAAAAAAAGGGATTTTAAGGGCTCAAGGGGGCTAACAAGGGTGATGTGAAAGGTAGGTTATTTTGGGGGTAAGTGAGCTAACATCAAATGATGGCCTCAATCATTCTTTTGGCATTTATCTATATTCTATAATTGGACATATAGATTAAAGCAAAGTAAAGAACATCAGAATAAAAAGAAACGAAACACATAGGAATGAAATTATGGTTTGAATGCAACCATACAATTAAGCTCAATACTCACAGGCTGTGTGTTCTCTAACCCAAGCATCATATATCATTTATATATGTTATGCAGGTTTAGTTAAAAATTCCCATTATTCTCATAAAAAAATTATTTAGGGTAGCCTTTAAAGTTTTAATGTTCCTCCTTGATGAAATGTTGTCAGCTTAACTATATGATGTAATGCTATATATACAAGGTTTATGGATTTAAATCTTTTATGTTCAATTTCCTAGCTTACTTCCTTTTTATATTTTTCAATTTAACTATGCTATCTTATGCTAAAAAGGGTAAACTATACTAATTAATCCACTAATAAGTCAGAATTGCAAACTAAACTAAATAACTAAAAATATGAACTAGAAATGCAAAATGCAAAAATAGAGTAAAAATACATAAAAGCAGCAATGTATAAGTACTCAAAAAAAAAAAAGAAAGAAAAATACAGAAAAATATCTAAAAGAAAAGAAAAAAGAGATGTAGTGGTTCACCAAAATAAAAACGCCAGAGATAGCGACCTCCCCATACTTAAATGAAGCATCGTCCCTGATGCTCTGTCAAGCCAGGTGTGAAGGGGTGTCATCACAGGTAGGGATGGTAGCTGGAGGCTCTGTGGTGGTGGTGGGCTGAGGGTCTGGCTGCTGTAGAGGCGGTGCTGATTGGATCGGGATCTCCGGATCTGCAGCCTCTATCTGATGCATAACCTCCTGATGCGGGGCAGCCTGCTCTGTGGCTGCCTGCTGATGGGTCTCCTCCTGGAAGTGAGTCTCCTTCTCGTACTCATCCTCCTCCTCCTCTGATGGCTCTGATGGTGTGTCGGGCTCAGAGGGAATGTCACCACCTTGTCGGTTCATCAGCTTCAGATGCGAATAGCGTCGCTGGCTGCGACGCTCCAATCTCTCATACCGGCGCCGGTTACGGTGCTCCATCTGATCAAGCTGTCGGAATAGGCGGTGCACGAGGCGGTAGACGGGCTCAGAGGCAGGTGGAGGTGTAGTGGTGCCAGCAGGGGCAGCAGGGGCAGCTGTGGATGAAGAGGGTCCAGCAGACAGTGGGGTTGTCTCATCAGTAGCAGTGAAGGGTGGTGGTCTGTAGCCCAAAGCTAGGAAGTTCCTGCTGTAAGGAATGATCTTCCTGCAGTCTGCCGCTGGTGGTCTCTCATCGGCATCCTCCCATGGCACGTCAGCTCGACGGCCTAGTTGTGTAACCAGGTACGGGAAAGGGAGGGTGCCTCGGACATGGACCCTGGCCATATAATGCCGGATAAAGCGTGGTAGATAAAGGTCCTTACCCTCCAGCACACACCATAGGAGGGTGATCATAGCAGCTGGGATCTCCGTCTCGTGAGTACTCGGCATCACATAATTACTCAAGATCTGGTGCCATAATCGAGCCTCATTATTTAAGTACGCCCTCTTGATCCCTCTAGGCATGGTGGTGTCCTGACCCATCTCCCAAGGAACAGTCGGGTCGAGAGCTATCCAGGACTTTACAGCATCCCAATCAAACTGCATCAGGCGCATGTCCTCCTCAGCCTTTGAATAACCATCAGGCTGATCGGACTTGGCTGGGAGTTGGAGAATGTCCTCTAAGGCCTCCTCAGTGACTAGAATTTGTTTTTCTCTCAGGTTCACTGCATCTAGGGTGGTAATGTAGTAGTTGCAGTAGAATTCCTGGACCCAAGATGCATTGACCTCTGTCAGTGTTCTCTCCAGAAAGAACCAGCCTCTCTGCTTGATTTGCTCAGTGGTGTACTGCTGGAGTGCTTCTGGAATCTTCAGAGTTCTCTCCAGGTATAGATTCCTGGAGTTTGCAAAAGCCGGGTACTTCAGCTCACAATACCGGTTTGCAAATTTTGTTGGATCATTTGCAGGGAGCAGCTGGTCAGCTTTTTCCTGCTGTGTAAAGTTTTTCTCCCGCCATGAGGAATCATGCATGAGAGCAATGATGGACTGGGAGGAATCTCCTCTCTTGCGCTTGCCAGTAGCCTTGCCTTTTCCTTTCCTCTGTGAGGCAGACATCCTGAAAAAAATGGAAAGCCAGGATATGGATAAAAATAGGGAAGCAAATAGGCAATTTAAACAAAGAAAACGCAAAGCGGCAAAGGAGAATTAGAATGAGGTAAATGAGTCAAGTAAATGTGCATTAAGGATTGTGTAGTAGTTTAAAATTTGGAAAAGAAGAAATTACAATCCAGAATGTATCAGAATTCAAGTTAAATAGAAAAATTGTCATTATGCCATGGTTAGAAAGTTAGAGGAAAGTAAAAAAGAAAAAATCAGAAAAGAGATTTTGAAAAGGTTAGTAATGTTAGAATTGGAAAAAGAAGTTATTAAATTAAAATTAGTGAGTCAGTAAAATGTGGGTTAAGGTAAGTGGCATAAAGAAAATATTCCATATAACAAGGATTCACAATTATGACTAAAAATAACTCAAAACCTAACAAGGAAAACAGGGTGATGTTGATTCACAGAGATATAAAGAAATCAAGAATTGGAATCAGAATATCACAGATACAGTTTATAAACCAGAAAATCAAAGAGGATAAGAAAGTCTGCCATAGCATTCATGAAATGGTTTGGGTAAGGCAGAGGACAACAGAGTTTAGATTGCCAAACCAAACCATGAATGAAAATAATTCACAAAAAATTTGGGCAGCATTCCGGCTAAAATTGGATTGTCCCGGAAAATAAACAGCAAACAAGTCAGTTCATATGAATTAAAAACTTGCTACAGGTATCTATAATTAATAGAAACATGAAAATTTAGAGTAACAAGCAGCAAATACAGGAAATCACAGCATATGAACAAGGTCACAGGAATAGCAGAATTGCAGTTAGGATAAAACAGAAGCATGAACAGTGCAAGTAAACAGACCTAGATCCACTAACCACAGCCTAAGCTACCTAACAACCTAAAAATCTACTACAGCATGCATATCTATCTATCCTAATTATGAACAGAAACAGAAAAAATTGTAAAATAACTGCGAAGGATAGGAAGGCGGCATTCATCGGAACCTGGTAGGCGTGAGGAGTAGAATGGGGTAAGAAAGCGGCTGGGTGGTGGCTGCGGTGGCATCCGGCGCGGTGGAGGGGTACGGCGGCGTGGTGGCGGCTGAGGGGGTGGTGGCGAAGGGGGTAATAGGGATAGGGTTTAGGGTAATTGATAGAGGAAGGGAGGGGGGTTGCGGATGGGTGGCGGAGGGGCGCGGCTGGATTGCCGGCGGTGGTGGGTGGTGGTCGCGGAGGGCAGTGGCGGAGAGGGGAGAAGAGAGGGAGAAAGAAGAAGAAAGAAGGGGAGGGGGCGGTACAGTAGCGGTGTCTGGACAGCGGCGGCGTCTGGGTGGTGGCGCAGTGGTTGCTGGGTTGTGCTGGGTGGTGGCTGGGTGGAGGTTGGGAGAAGAAGAAGAAGAGAGGGAGAAGAGGGTTGGGGGGCTGCGTGACTAATAGGGTTCGCGTGGCTGGGGGGGTTATATTTTCGAATCCACGCGGCCGCGTGGGGCACGCGGTTGCGTGGTTGGGGTGAAAATGGGGTTGACGCGATCGCGTAGGGCACGCGATCGCGTTAGAGTGGTAGGAGAGGGGGTGACGTGATCGCGTGGGTCGCGCGATCGCATGAAAGGGGTAGAAGAGGGGATGACGCGATCGCGTGGGTCACGCGATTGCGTCACTGGAAATTGTGCTAAACGCACGACTCCAGCACCGTTTCAGCACAACTCTCTGTCTCCTTCTAGGGTGATGTGCAATCCATGCGACGCGATCGCGCATGTTGCCTTATTTCCAATATGACGCAGACGCGTGGGTGATGCGTTCGCGTGGCAGGGCTTGTGCTGCTAGCACGGGTCCAGCCCAACTCCAGCTCAACTTTCTGCCATACACCTTTTTTACGCCGATTTCAGGTCACGCGGCCGCGTGGGTGACGCGGTCGCGTGGGAGGCCATTATTCCCATATGACGCGGTCACGTCAGCAACGCGGTTGCGTGGGGTGATTTGTGCCATTGGCACACCTCCAGCGCTACTCCTGTGAAACTTTCTGTTCATATTAATATTGTCTCCCATCTCCTTGCGATGCAGACGCGTCGCTGATGATGTCGCATCGCGTGCTCGCTTTTTTTTTTTTGAAAAGATGCAGAATGCAGTGTTAATATGAATGTGATGCAAAACTCCAGGTTCAATAAAATAAAATAAAACTTGAAAACAAATAAAACTAAATAAAAATGAAAAATGAACAATCATACCATGGTGGGTTGTCTCCCACCTAGCACTTTTAGTTAGAGTCCTTAAATTGGACATTTGATGAGCTTCCTGTTATGGTGGCTTATGCTTGTATTCATCCAGGAATCTCCACCAATGTTTGTATCTCCAGTAACCTCCGGGGTCCCAAACTTGGCGCAGAAAGCCTTCAAGTAAGTTAAAGCAAGTGATAAGGCCCCAAGAGTGGTGATTGATAGAATGGATTCCGGGGTCCCAGATCTTGCCTTTGGACCCATCTTCTTGTTGATCATCATTATTTTTCCACTTGGGTGGTGAACAGTCGGAATTCTCTCTGAGACATCCAAATAGCTTCTTAGACCCATTCAGTTGAGCTTTATACCAACCTTTGCGTTTAAACTTAAAGCTTCCAACCATAATGAACCTTGCAGGATAATTCTTACCACTGGCCTTCTTTCTCTTACTCTTAATGCCACAAAGAGCTCTAAGTTGACCATCCGTCTCCAGTAGCCCATATTCAAGTGGGATTAGAAAGCTAAGGGATATGAATTTTACCCACTTAAATGTTGTAAAGGATGATGGCAACTTAGGGGGAGGTGTTTTTAATGAAATTGCAAGCTCCACTCCCTTGTGCTCTTCTCTGATAATTACCACCTCTTCATTGCTTTCCAAGGGCATGGGAGGTTGTGCTTCTTTTTCTTCTTGAATCTCCATCTCTTGATCAACCTCTTCCAAGTCTTCAACTGTGATATGCCTTGGAGGTTGTACACCCTCCTCTGCATCAATTTCAACCGTCTTGGAAGGAGGTTCTATGACTGGACTTTCCCATGGAGGTTCTGCATCTCCTAAGTCTTCAACCACTTCTTCTTCTTCAATAATTCCGGCTTCCTCTACTTGTTCCAGTACAAAGTCACGCTCCGTACTGTTCACTGGAGTTTCTAGTATCTCCTTCATGCTACGTTCTTCATTAGATTGTCCACATGAAGCCATGGGGGTTCCTTGAGTGTCCGAACGTCGAGAAGCTAATTGACTCATTATTACTTGCCCCAATTGATGAATGGTTGCTTGACATCGATCCACTGTTTCCTTGAGACGATCCTTTGCCTCTTGATGCACTCGGCTTTCATAAATAGGATCATAATGCTCTTGGATTGATGGATATGGAGATGGTGAATATTGAAGTGGTGGTTCTTGTGAGTAATTGGGTTGGAATTGGGGTGGTTCTATATATGGTTCATATGGCTCATAAGGTGGTTGGTATAGTGGTTGAGGGTTAGGGTCATATGGAGGTGAATGGCGGAAAGGGGCTTGTGAGTTTGGTGGTCCAAAGTTATGTTGAGGAGAGGGTTCATAGGCATATGGTGGTGGTTGTTAATAATCAAAAGAGTGCTCACCATAGCCATTGCCTTGATATGCATCACAGAATGGTTGTTGATAGTCCATTGGAGGTGGTTGTTGCCATGAGGGTTGATTAAATCCTTGTGGCTCCTCCCATCTTTGATTCTTCCAACCTTGATGCATGTTCTCATTATAGTTTCCATTCCTAACAACAACATTGGAATCAAACTTGAAGCGAGAGGGGTGAGAATTCATAGTAGCTAAAAAAAAATTAAAAATAAAAATAAATTTAAATTTAAATTAAAAGGTTATTTAAATTTTGAATTTGAAAATTAAATTTTGAAATTTAAATTTTTGAAATTTGAATTTTAAATTTTTGAAATTTGAATTTTTGATATTTGAAATTTAAAAATTTTTAAATTTGAATTTTGAGATTTGATTTTTGAAATAAGATAAGATAAAATAAAAATTTTAAAATAAAAACCAATAACCTCTTAACTTAAGAAAAAGAAAAAATAAAAACAAATAAACAAGCAAAAATAAAATATTTACAATAACCAATAATAAGGCACACGTTTGCAATTCCTCGGCAACGGCGCCATTTTGACGTTAGAACTTTTGCGTGGTCTAGAAATTTGCGGATAAATCCTCGTTGCAAGTATAGTTTCTAAACCTTCAAAAGTCCTTTCATACAAACGTTTTGGGTGTCACAAGTAACAAACCCCTTAAAAATTGTTAACCGAGTATTCAAACCTCGGGTCGTCTTCTCAAGGAACTGCTTGGAAGTATGTTCTTATTATTGGCTATGGGGATTGCAAATTGGGGTTTCAAGAATGAGGAACAAGTAATTTAAATGACAAGTAAAGTAGGTGGCAATTAAAATAAATAAATACTGTAAAGCAAACTTTTGGCAAGGTAAGATAAATTGGAAGTCCAACTTAGTTATCTCTCTCAACTATAATGAAAGTTGAATCTAAATTCCACTTGGTCAACCTTTAAAGTAAAAGTAAGTCAAGGGACTAATTAAATTGACCTTTGAATCCTATTTATTTCCTAAGAAAAGGTTGGGATTACTGAAGTTCAGCTCAATTAGCAAGATAACGATTATCAATTATGCTGAGTTAATAACTGTCGAGTTACTGATTTCTTCACCAGGACCAAAATGGGAAAAAGTAAATTGCTGGAATAAAAATGTCCTTAGATGGAAAGCAATGGTAACACAAATTAAAGAGTAAGCAATCAATAACTGAAATACCTCAAATAATCATTAATTCAAATCATAACATGGAAAGAGTTCATAAGTCAAGTTGGCAACATTTATAGATACGAATAAAAGCATTAAAGTAAAAGCAGCATAGAAACATAAATTAAAGTAAATATTAAACCTGGATTGAGAGTTACTCTTAAAAACTAAGAGAAGTCCTAAATCCTAATCCTAAGAGAGAGGAGAAGATCTCCCTCTCAAACTAAATCTAAATCATAGAAAGTAACAAAAGTGCGAGCTCTCCCAGAATGGATGCATTCCTCCACTTCATAACCTCTGGTCTATGCCTTCTAAACTTGGATTTGGGCCAAAAAGGGCTTCAGAATTTGCTGGGGGCATGTTCTGTAATTTCTGGTGCATGGCCTCTGTCACGCGTCCGCGTGGGTCACGCGGTCGCGTCATCTGGAGCTTTTCCTTGCCACACGGTCGCGTCAGTCACACGTCCGCGTCGTATGCGTTCTACTTAAGGCGCACGGTCGCGTCAGTCATGCGGCCGCGTCGCTGCTTCTTCGCTTCTGGCACGCGATCGCTTCGTCCATGCGATCGCGTGGATACCAGTTTCTTCAGAAGCTCCGTTTTGTGCTTTCCTTCCATTTTTGTATGTTTCCTTTTCCATCCTTTAAGTCATTCTGCCTTAGAAAATCTGAAACTACTCAACACACTAATCACGGCATCGAATGGAAATAAAGGTAATTAAAATAATTAATATTAAAGCTTAGGAAACATGTTTTTCACATACATCACATAATAAGGAAGGGAAAGTAAAACCATGCAATTAATATGAATAAGTGGGTGAAAGATTGAATAAATCACTCAAACTAAGCAGCAAAATAACTCATGAAATATGGGTTTATCAGAAGGTCCTTGACTTCAATCCAATGATGGTTAGGGCGGCTTTTTAACTACCACTGGTACACGATTCCCCACACTCCGTACAGCTATACCAGCAAGTGCACTGGGTCGTCCAAGTAATACCTGAGTGAGTCAGGGTCGATCCCACGAGGATTGTGGCTTGAAGCAAGCTATGGTTATCTTGCAAGTCTTAGTCAGGCGAAATCAGAAGGTTGTTGGATATGGAGTTGTATTAGGAATAATGTATAATTAAAATCAGTAATAGGAATATGGTTAAGGATTGGAGTTGCTTAGCCTTTCTGAATTAACTCTGGTAGTACTGTTCTCTTTACTTGTGAATGACTTCTTCTATGGAAGGCTATATGTGATCAACGCCATTGCCCGTGGTCATTCAATCTGACGGAAGGCGAAGCTCTTGCAGTTCATTCTCTTGGTGATCCTACTCAAAATGCCACAAACAAGGTCGAACCTTCCGGATCAGAGAATGCTGCTTCTTTGGATTCTAGCCTATACCACGGAGACCCTAATCTCCCCATAAATTAGCTGAACTGGTGTCTCAAGAAGCCCCAAATGAAGTCATGGATTAGCCATCTGAGAGATGCATAATCAAGCTAGCGGTTTGCACTTTCTAGCCACGTATTCACACGAACCCAAGTAGACACAGGTGTTTGTCAGGCACGTTTGTCTTAGAATGATGAACAGAGCTAATTGTCACTGATCATCTTATTCACCATGTTGAAGAACGAGTATGCATCTTAGAAATAAATCAAACACGGATCAAAGAAGAAATAGTAATACTTTTATTAATTCATAGGACTCAGCAGGGCTCCTCCCCTCAACCTAGGAGGTTTAGAAACTCATACTGAAAGGAAAATACAATGATAAATGTGTAAATTGGTAAAAGAGATAAAGGTGTTATGAATTACATAAATCTAATCCCTTAAATACTAAACAAATGACTAGAAAGGGTAAAACAGTCTTTTTAGTGCTAAAATCCATTTCTGGGCCCACTTGGTGGATGTTTGGGCTGAGCTTTGATGAGATCCACGTGCTACGAGGCTCCTAGGGTATTGAACGCTGGCTAGGGGTCCTCTCTGGGCATTTGAACGCTGGTCTCTGCTCTGTGGGCGCTGGACGCCTGGAAGGGGGGCAGGAAGCTGGCATTGGACGCCAGTTTTGGGCCTTCTAATCTGAAGTAAAGTATAGATGATTATACATTTCTGGAAAGCTCTAGAAGTCAGTTTACCATATTCATTGAGAAAGCACCATTTGGACTTCTGTAGCTCCAGAAAAGCTCTTCCGAATGCAAGGAGGTCAGATCCAGACAGCATCTGCAGTGCTTTCTCTGTCTCTGAATCAGACTTTTGCTCTAGCTCCTCAATTTCAGCCAGAAATTACCTTAAATTGCATAAAAACACACAAACTCATATTATAATCCAAAAATGTGAATTTAACACTAAAACTTATAAAAACTTAATAAAAACTAAACAAAACCTACTTAAAACTATATGAAAATGATGCCAAAAAGCATATAAAATATCTGCTCATCACAACACCAAACTTAAACAGTTGCTTGTCCCCACGCAACTAAAAACATATTAGGATAAAAAAGAAAATTGAGATATAATAAATTTTGAAGTTTCCAATGAAGCTTAGTTACAATTAGATGAGCGGGACTTAGTAGCTTTTTGTTTCTGAATAGTTTTGGCATCTCACTATCCATTGAAACTCAGAATGGTTGGCATCTTTAGGAACTTAGAATCCAGATGATATTATTGACTCTCCTAGTTCAGTTTTTTTTTATTCTTGAACACAACTTTCAGAGTCTTGGCCGTGACCCTAAGCATCTTGTTTTCCAGTATTACTACCGGATACATAAATGCCACAGACACTTTAACTGGGCGAACCTTTTCAGATTATGACTCAGCTTTGCTAAAGTCCCCAGATAGAGATGTCCAGAGTTCTTAAGCACACTCTTTTTGCTTTGGATCACGACTTTAACCGCTCAGTCTCAAGCTTTTTACTTGACACCTTCATACCACAAGCACATGGTTAGGGACAGCTTGTTTAAGCTGCTTAGGCCAGGATTTTATTCCTTTAGGCCCTCCTATCCACTGATGCTTAAAGCCTTGGATCCTTTTACCTTTGCCTTTTGGATTAAAGGGTTATTGGCTTTTTCAATTTGCCCTATTTTTCCTGCATTTTTGGGCAGTAATGGATTTTTCTCTTTATTTATTTTTTTTGCCATTTTTTTCTTTCTTTTTCGCATGCATCTAATTTTTTTTTCTTTTACAACATGCTTTTTCTTTTTCTTTTTGCTGCTTTTTCCTACTTCAAGAATCAATTTTATTGATTTTTTAGATTACCAATAATACTTTTCCTTTTTCATCATTCTTTCAAGAGCCAACATTCTAAAATTTCTATTTCAAATATGCACTATTATTCATACATTCAGAAAATAAAAGCAATGCCACCACATCAAAATAATTGAACTATTCTTATTTTAAACTTGAAATTCATGTATCTCTCAATTCTTTTCAATTAAAATTTTCTTTTAAGCAAGGTGAGAGATATATAGAACATTTTACATCTTTAAGACATCAATGCAAATGATCATGCAACAAGAACAAGAGAATAGATAACACATAATAGAAAACAGAAAAATACCAAAGGAAAGGAAGTAAAAGAGAACGAATCCACCTTTAATGGTGGTGGCTAGTATTCCTCCTTAAGGATCCAATGTGATGCTTGATCTCTTCAATATCACTCCTTTGCCTTTGTTGTTCTTCCCTCATAGCCCTTTGTTCTTCCCTTATGGCTCTTTGGTCTTCTCTTATTTCATTGAGTGTGATGGAGTGCTCTTGGTGCTCCATCCTCAATTGCTCCATGTTAGTGCTCAGTTCTCCAAGAGAAGTATGCCATTGATTCCAATAGCTTTGAGGAGGAAAATACATCCCTTGAGGCATCTCAGGGATCTCATACTGAGGCGGCTGCACAGGCTCTTGTCCATGCTCTCTAGTTTACTCCATCCTTTTCTTAGTGATGGGCTTGTCCTCCCCAATGGAGATATCTCCTTCTATGACAATTCCAGCTGAATTGCATAAATGACAGATGAGGTGTGGGAATGCCAACCTTGCATTGGTGGAAGGCTTCTCAGCTATCTTATACATCTCTTGAGGAATCATATGTACTTCTACCTCACTTCTAATCATGATGCAATAAATCATGATGGCTCTGTCAATGGTCACTTCTAACCGGTTGCTAGTGAGGACGATGGAACGTTGGATGAATTCCAAGCATCCTCTAGCTATGGTCTTTAGGTCAAGCCTTCTTAGTTGAATGAAGTTGCCTTGGGAATCCTTTTTCCACTGTGCTCCTTCCACACAGATGTCTGAGAGCACTTGATCCAATCTTTGATCAAAGTTGACTCTCCTAATGTAAGGATGAGGATTTTCTTGCATCAAAGGCAAGTTGAATGCCAACCTCATACTTTCCGGGCTGAAATCTAAGATTCTCCCTCAGACCATGGTGATCCAATTCCTTGGATTTGGGTTCACACTAGTGTCATGGTTTTTAGTAACCCATGCATTAGCATAGAACTCTTGCACCATTAGAATCCCAACATCCTGAATGGGATTGGTTAGGACTTTCCAACCTCTTCTCCGGATCTCTCTTCGGATATCCGGATACTCATTCTTCTTGAGCTTGAAAGGGACCTCAAGGATCACTTTCTTCTCCACCACTACTTCATAGAAGTGGTCTTAATGAGCTTTGGTGATGAATCTCTCCATTTTCTAAGGTTCAGAAAAGGTGGCTATTGCCTTTCCTTTCCTCTTTCTAGAGGGTTCTCTAACCTTGGGTACCATGAATGGTAATGGAAAGAAAAAAAAGCTAGGTTTTTTTATGAGCGGATAATTTATACACTTTTTGGCATTGTTTTTAGTATGTTTTTAGTAGAATCTAGTTACTTTTAGGGATGTTTTCATTATTTTTTATGTTAAATTCACATTTCTGGACTTTACTATGAGTTTGTGTGTTTTTCTGTGATTTCAAGTATTTTCTGGCTGAAATTGAGGGACTTGAGCAAAAATCAGATTCAGAGGTTGAAGAAGGACTACTGATGCTGTTGGATTCTGACCTCCCTGCACTCAAAGTAGATTTTCTGGAGCTACAGAACTCAAAATGGTGCGCTTCCAATTGCGTTGGAAAGTAGACATCCAGGGCTTTCCAGAAATATATAATAGTTTATACTTTGGCCAAGTTTAGAAGACGTAAAAGGGCGTTGAACGCCAGTTCTATGCTGCTGTCTGAAGTTAAACGCCAAAAACACGTCACAAGCCAGAGTTAAACGCCAGAAATACGTTACAAACTGGCGTTCAACTCCAAGAATGACCTCTGCACGTGTAACATTCAAGCTCAGTCCAAGCACACACCAAGTGGGTCCCGGAAGTGGATTTATGCATCAATTACTTACTTCTGTAAACCCTAGTAGCTAGTTTATTATAAATAGGACTTTTTACTATTGTATTAAGAATCTTCGGATCATCCTGGATTGTATTTTTGATCCTGTGATCACGTTTTGAGGGCTGGCCATTCGGCCATGCCTGGATCTTTCACTTATGTATTTTCAACGGTAGAGTTTCTACACTCCATAGATTAAGGTGTGGAGCTCTGTTGTTCCTCAAAGATTAATGCAAAGTACTACTCTTTTTCTATTCAATTCAACTTATTCCGCTTCTAAGATATTCATTCGCACTTCAACATGAATGTGATGAACGTGACAATCATCATCATTCCCCATGAATGCGTGCCTGACAACCACTTCCGTTCTACCTTATATTGAATGAGTATCTCTTGGATCTCTTAATCAGAATCTTCGTGGTGTAAGCTAGATTGACGGCGGCATTCATGAGAATTCGGAAAGTCTAAACCTTGTTTGTGGTATTCCGAGTAGGATTCCGGGATTGAATGACTGTGACGAACTTCAAACTCGCAAGTGCTGGGCGTAGTGACAGACACAAAAAGAGGGAGAATCCTATTCCAGTATGATCGAGAACCTCAGATGATTAGCCGTGCTGTGACAGAGCATTTGGACCATTTTCACAAGAGGATAGGATGCAGCCATTGGCAATGGTGATGCCTCCAGACGATTAGCCATGCAGTAACAGCGCATCGGACCATTTTCCAGAGAGGATTAAAAGTAGCCATTGACAACGGTGATGTCCTTACATAAAGCTAGCCATGGAAAGGAGTAAGATTGATTGGATGAAGACAGCAGGAAAGCAGAGGTTCAGAGGAACGAATGCATCTCTATACGCTTATCTGAAATTCTAACCAATGAATTGCATAAGTATTTCTATCATTATTTTCTATTTATTATTAATATTTGAAAACTCCATAACTATTTTATATCCGCCTGACTGAGATTTACAAGGTGACCATAGCTTGCTTCATACCGACAATCTCCATGGGATCGACCCTTACTCACGTAAGGTTTATTACTTGGACGACCCAGTGCACTTGCTGGTTAGTTGTATCGAAGTTGTGAATGAAAAACGATTTATTAAGACATGCGTACAGAGTTTCTGGCGCCGTTGCCTGAGATCACAATTTCGTGCACCAAGTTTTTGGCACCGTTGCCGGGGATTGTTCGAGTTTGGACAACTGATGGTTCATCTTGTTGCTCAGATTAGGTAATTTTCTTTTTTGTTTTATTTTCAAAAATTTTTCAAAAATCTTTCAAAAATTTTCTCCTTTGTTTTCGAAAAAATTTTAAAATATAAATCTTTTCAAAAATATTTTTCTTCAGAATTTTTAAGAATGAATTCTAGTGTTTCATGATGATTTGTTGAATCCTGGCTGGCTGTGAAGCCATGTCCAAATTCCTTTGGACTGAGGATTCAACTAATCACTTCAATGCATGTAATAGCATACTAAAGCTTGGCTGGCTATTAAGCCATGCCTAACCCTCAGATTGGAGCTTTAGACTAAAGAGCACAAGATTCCTGGAATTCATATTAAAAATTTTGGAATCCTTATTTTTCTTTTTCAAAGTAATCTTCGAAAAATCCAAAAAAAATTAGAAAATCATAAAAATAAAAAATATTTCATGTTTCTTGTTTGAGTCTTGAGTCAAGTTGAAAGTTTGGTGTCAATTGCATATCCATCTTGCATTTTTCGAAAAATTCATGCATTCATAGTGTTCTTCATGATCTTCAAGTTGTTCTTGGTAAGTTTTCTTGTTTGATCTTGATGTTTTCTTGTTTTGCATCTTTTCTTGTTTTACATATGCATTCTTGCATTCATAGTATCTGTACATGAAAAATTTTTAAGTTTGGTGTCTTGCATGTTTTCTTTTCATTAAAAATTTTTCAAAAATATGTTCTTGATGTTCATCATGATCTTCAAAGTGTTCTTGGTGTTCATCTTGACATTCATAGCATTCTTGCATGCATTCATTGTTTTGATCCATAACTTTCTTGCATTGCATCATTTTCATGTTTTTCTCTCTCATCATTAAAAATTCAAAAATCAAAAAAATATCTTCACCTTTTTCTTCTCATAAATTCGAAAATTTGAGTTGACTTTTTCAAAACTTTTTAAAATTTAGTTGTTTCTTATGAGTCAAATCAAATTTTCAATTTAAAAATCTTATCTTTTTCAAAATCTTTTTCAAAAATCAAATCTTTTTCATTTTTCTTAGTTATTTTCGAAAATTTAAAAAAAAAATATTTTTCAAAAATATTTTTCTTATCTTTATCACAAAATTTTCGAAAATAACATCATCAATTAATGTTTTGATTCAAAAATTTTAAGTTTGTTACTTGCTTGTTAAGAAAGATTCAAACTTTGAGTTCTAGAATCATATCTTGTGATTTCTTGTGAATCAAGTCATTAATTGTGATTTTAAAAATCAAATCTTTTTCAAAACTAATTTCAATCATATCTTTTCAAAAATATCTATTTATCTTTTCTTTTTTCAAAATTTGATTTTAAAATATCTTCTCTAACTTCTTATCTTCTTATCTTTTCAAAATTGATTTTCAAAATTTGTTTCAACTAACTAACTAACTTTTTGTTTGTTTCTTATCTTTTTCAAAACTACCTAACTAACTCTCTCTCTCTCTAATTTTCGAAAATATCTTCCCTCTTTTTCAAAATTTTTTTTAATTAACTAATTAATTTAATTGTTGATTTTAATTTTCGAAAATTACTAACCTTTTTCAAAAACTATTTTCGAAAATCACTAACTCTTTTTCAAAAATTATTTTCGAAAATTCTTTCTCTCTCTCTTATCTCCTTTTATTTATTTATTCATCTACTGACACTTCATCTCACCCAAATTCGAACCCCCTTTTCCATCTGTGTTCAAATTTTTTCTTCTTCTTTTCTTCTACTCACAGAGGGACCTCTATACTATGGTAAAAAGGACCCCTATTATTATTATTTTTCTGTCCTTCTTTTTCATATGAGCAGGAGCAAAGACGAGAACATTCTTGTTGAAGCAGATCCAGAACCTGAAAGGACTCTGAAGAGAAAACTAAGAGAAGCTAAAATACAATAATCCAGAGATAACCTTACAGAAATTTTCGAAAAGGAAGAGGAGATGGCATCCGAAAATAATAATAATGCAAGGAGGATGCTTGGTGACTTTACTGCACCTAATTCCAATTTACATGGAAGAAGCATCTCCATTCCTGCCATTGGAGCAAACAATTTTGAGTTGAAACCTCAATTAGTTTCTCTGATGCAGCAGAACTGCAAGTTTCATGGACTTCCATCTGAAGATCCTTTTCAGTTCTTAACTAAATTCTTGCAGATATGTGATACTGTTAAGACTAATGGAGTAGATTCTGAAGTCTATAGGCTCATGCTTTTCCCTTTTGCTGTGAGAGACAGAGCTTGAATATGGTTGGACTCTCAACCTAAGGATAGCCTGAACTCTTGGGATAAGCTGGTCACGGCTTTCTTAGCCAAGTTCTTTCCTCCTCAAAAGCTGAGCAAGCTTAGAGTGGATGTTCAAACCTTCAGACAGAAAGAAGGTGAATCCTTCTATGAAGCTTGGGAGAGATACAAGCAACTGACCAAAAAGTGTCCTTCTGACATGCTTTCAGAATGGACCATCCTAGATATATTCTATGATGGTCTGTCTGAATTAGCTAAGATGTCATTGGATACTTCTGCAGGTGGATCCATTCACCTAAAGAAAACGCCTGCAGAAGCTCAAGAACTCATTGACATGGTTGCTAATAACCAGTTTATGTACACTTCTGAGAGGAATCCTGTGAGTAATGGGACGCCTATGAAGAAGGGAGTTCTTGAAATTGATACTCGGAATGCCATATTGGCTCAGAATAAAATATTGACTCAGCAAGTCAATATGATTTCTCAGAGTCTGAATGGAATGCAAGCTACATCCAACAGTACTCAAGAGGTGCCTTCTGAAGAAGAGGCCTATGATCCTGAAAACCCTGCAATAGCAGAGGTGAATTACTTAGGTGAACCTTATGGAAATACCTATAACTCATCATGGAGAAATCACCCAAATCTCTCATGGAAGGATCAACAAAAGCCTCAACAAGGCTTTAATAATGGTGGAAGAAATAGGTTTAACAATAGTAAACCTTTTCCATCATCCACTCAGCAACAGACAGAGAACTCTGAACAAAATACCTCTAATTTAGCAAACTTAGTCTCTGATCTATCTAAGGCCACTGTAAGTTTTATGAATGAAACAAGGTCCTCCATTAGAAATTTGGAGGCACAAGTGGGCCAGCTGAGTAAAAGGATCACTGAAATCCCTCCTAGTACTCTCCCAAGCAATACAGAAGAAAATCCAAAAGGAGAGTGCAAGGCCATTGACATAGTCAACACGGCCGAACCTGGAGAGGAAGGGGAGGACGTAAATCCCAGTGAGGAAGACCTCCTAGGACGTCCAGTGATCAATAAGGAGTTTCCCTTTGAGGAACCAAAGGAATCTGAGACTCATCTAGAGACCATAGAGATTCCATTAAACCTCCTTATGCCCTTCATGAGCTCTGATGAGTATTTCTCTTCTGAAGAGAATGAGGATGTTACTGAAGAGCAAGTTACCAAGTACCTTGGTGCAATCATGAAGCTGAATGCCAAATTATTTGGTATTGAGACTTGGGAGGATGAACCTCCCTTGTTGACCAATGAACTAAGTGATCTGGATCAACTGACATTGCCTCAGAAGAAACAGTATCCTAGAAAGTTCGTAATACCTTGTACCATAGGCAACATGATCTTTGAAAAGGCTCTATGTGACCTTGGTTCAGGGATAAACCTCATGCCCCTCTCTGTAATAGAGAAACTGGGAATCTTTGGGGTGCAAGCAACTAAAATCTCATTAGAGATGGCAGACAATTCAAAAAAACAGGCTTATGGACAAGTAGAGGACGTATTAGTAAAGGTCGAAGGCCTTTACATCCCTGCTGATTTCATAGTTCTAGATACTGGGAAGGATGAGGATGAATTCATCATCCTTGGAAGACCCTTCCTAGCCACAGCAAGAGCTGTGACTGATGTTGACAGAGGTGAATTAGTCCTTCAATTGAATGGGGACTCCCTTGTGTTTACAACTCAAGGTTATCCTTCTATAAACATGGAGAGGAAGCATAAAAAGCTTCTCTCAAAACAGAGTCAACCAGAGCCCCCACAGTCAAACTCTAAGTTTGGTGTTGGGAGGCCACAACCAAACTCTAAGTTTGGTGTTGAACTCCCATATCCAAACTCTAAGTTTGGTGTTGGAAAGTCTCAACAATGCTCTGAACATCTGTGAGGCTCCATGAGAGCCCACTGTCAAGCTATTGACATTAAAGAAGCGCTTGTTGGAAGGTAACCCAATTTTTATTTATATAAATCTAATTTTATTTATTTTTCATGTTTTCTTAGGTTCATGATCATGTGAAGTCACAAAATAAATATAAAAATTGAAAACAGAATCAAAAACAGCAGAAGAAAAATCACACCCTGGAGGAGGATCTCACTGGCGTTTAAACGCCAGTAAGAAGCATCTGGCTGGCGTTCAACGCCAGAACATTGCATGGTTCTGGCGCTGAACGCCCAAAATAGGCAGCATCTGGACGTTTGAACGCCAGAATTGCACCCTGGAGAAGAGCTGGCGCTGAACGCCCAAAACAAGCATGGTTCTGGCGTTCAATGCCAGAAATGGGCAACAAATGGGCGTTCAACGCCCAGAACAACCACCAATCTGGCGCTGAACGCCCAGAGCTGTGTGCAAGGGCATTTTGCATGCCCAATTTGGTGCAAGGTTGTAAATCCTTGAACACCTTAGGATCTGTGGACCCCACAGGATCATCTCAGGATCTGTGGACCCCACAGAATCCCCACCTACCTCCACTCACTTCTTCTCACCTCTCTTCACACAATCCCACAAACACTCTTCCCCAAAACTCTTCACCAATCACCTCAATCTCTCTTCCCTATAACCACTTTACCACTCACATCCACCCACTCTTCCCCATAAACCTACCTCATAAACCCCACCTACCTTCAAAAATTCAAAATTAATTTCCCACCCAAAACCTACCCTTATGGCCGAACCTTACCCCCCCTCCCTTCCCTATATATAGACCTCCATTCTTCCTCATTTTCACACAACACAACCCTCTCTTCTCTTCTTGGCTGAACCTTACCCCTCCCTCCTCACCTCCATATTTTCTTCTTCTTCTTCATCTATTCTTTCTTCTCTTGCTCGAGGGTGAGCAATATTCTAAGTTTGGTGTGGTAAAAGCATAAGCTTTTTGTTTTTTTCATTACCATTGATGGCACCCAAGACCGGAGAATCCTCTAGAAAAGGGAAAGGAAAGACAAAAGCTTCCACCTCCGAGTCATGGGAGATGGAAAGATTCATCTCCAAAGCTCATCAAGACCACTTCTATGATGTTGTGGCCAAAAAGAAGGTGATCCCTGAGGTCCCTTTAAAACTCAAGAGAAATGAGTATCCGGAGATCCGACATGAAATCCAAAGAAGAGGTTGGGAAGTTCTAACAAACCCCATCCAACAAGTCGGCATCCTAATGGTTCAAGAGTTCTATGCCAATGCATGGATCACTAGGAACCATGATCAAAGTAAGAACCCAAACCCAAAGAATTATATTACAATGGTTCGGGAGAAATACTTAGATTTTAGTCCGAAGAATGTGAGGTTGGCGTTCAACTTGCCTATGATGCAAGGAAATGCACGCCCCTACACTAGAAGGGTCAACTTTAATCAAAGGTTAGACCAAGTCCTCATGGACATATGTGTGGAAGGAGCTCAATGAAAGATTGACTCCAAAGGCAAGCCGGTTCAATTAAGAAGACTGGACCTCAAGCCTGTGGCTAGAGGATGGTTGGAGTTCATCCAATGCTCCATCATCCCCACTAGCAACCGATCTGAAGTTACTGTGGATCGGGCCATCATGATTCATAGCATCATGATTGGAGAAGAAGTAGAAGTTCATGAAGTCATCTCCCTTGAACTCTACAAAATAGACGAAAAGCCCTCTCCTGGGGCAAGGCTAGCTTTTCCTCATCTTATTTACCATCTATGTTACTCAGCTGGAGCTTTCATAGAAGGAGACATTCCCATTGAGGAAGAGAAGCCCATCACTAAGAAAAGGATGGAGCAAGCAAGAGAGCCCATTCATGGATCTCAAGAGATGCATGAAGCTCATCACCATGAGATCCCGGAGATGCCTCAAATGCATTTTCCTCCACAAAACTATTGGGAGCAAATCAACATCTCCCTATGAGAATTAAGTTCCAACATGGGACAATTAAGGGTGGAACATCAAGAGCACTCCATCATCCTTTATGAAATAAGAGAAGATCAAAAAGCAATGAGGGAGGAGCAACAAAGACAAGGAAGAGACATAGAAGAGCTCAAGGACATCATTGGTTCCTCAAGAAGGAAACGCCACCATCACTAAGGTGGACTCATTCCTTGTTCTTACATTCTCTGTTTTTCGTTTTCTCTATGTTAAGTGCTTATCCATGTTTGTGTCTTCATTACATGATCATTAGTATTTAGTAACTTTGTCTTAAAGTTATGAATGTCCTATGAATCCATCACCTCTCTTAAATGAAAACTGTTTTAATTCAAAAGAACAAGAAGTACATGAGTTTCGAATTTATCCTTGAACTTAGTTTAATTATATTGATGTGGTGACAATGCTTCTTGTTTTCTGAATGAATGCTTGAACAGTGCATATATCTTTTGAAGTTGTTGTTTAAGAATGTTAAATATGTTGGCTCTTGAAAGAATGATGATAAGGAGACATGATATTTGATAATCTAAAAAATCATAAAAATGATCCTTGAAGCAAGAAAAAGCAGCAAAAAACAAAGCTTGCAGAAAAAAAAATAGCGAAAAAATAGAAAAAAAAAAGAGAAAAAGCAAGTAGAAAAAGCCAAAAGCTCTTAAAACCAAGAGGCAAGAGCAAAATGCCAATAACCCTTAAAACCAAAAGGCAAGGGTAAATAAAAAGCATCCCAAGGCTTTGAGCATCAGTGGATAGGATGGCCTAAAGGAATAAAATCCTGGCCTAAGCGGCTAAACCAAGCTGTCCCTAACCATGTGCTTGTGGCGTGAAGGTGTCAAGTGAAAACTTGAGACTGAGCGGTTAAAGTCAAGGTCCAAAGCAAAAGAAGAGTGTGCTTAAGAACCCTGGACACCTCTAATTGGGGACTTTAGCAAAGCTGAGTCACAATCTGAAAAGGTTCACCCAATTATGTGTCTGTGGCATTTATGTATCCGGTGGTAATACTGGAAAACAAAGTGCTTAGGGCCACGGCCAAGACTCATAAAATAGCTGTGTTCAAGAATCATCATACTGAACTAGGAGAATCAATAATACTATCTGAACTCTGAGTTCCTATAGATGCCAATCATTCTGAACTTCAATGGATAAAGTGAGATGCCAAAACTATTCAAGAGGCAAAAAGCTACAAGTCCCGCTCATTTAATTGGAGCTATGTTTCATTGATAGTTTGGAATTTATAGTATATTCTCTTCTTTTTATCCTATTTGATTTTCAGTTTCTTGGGGACAAGCAACAATTTAAGTTTGGTGTTGTGATGAGCGGATAATTTATACGCTTTTTGGCATTGTTTTTAGTATGTTTTTAGTATAATCTAGTTACTTTTAGGGATGTTTTCATTAGTTTTTATGCTAAATTCACATTTCTGGACTTTACTATGAGTTTGTGTGTTTTTTTGTGATTTCAGGTATTTTCTGGCTGAAATTGAGGGACTTAAGCAAAAATCAGATTCAGAGGTTGAAGAAGGACTGCTGATGCTGTTGGATTCTGACCTCCCTGCACTCAAAGTGGATTTTCTGGAGCTACAGAACTCAACATGGCGCGCTTCGAAATGCGTTGGAAAGTAAACATCCAGGGCTTTCCAGCAATATATAATTGTCTATACTTTAGCCAAGTTTAGACAACGTAAAAGGGCGTTGAACGCCAGTTCTACGCTGCTGTCTGGAGTTAAACGCCAGAAACACATCACAAGCCAGAGTTGAACGCCAGAAATACATTACAAACTGGCGTTCAACTCCAAGAAAGACCTCTGCACGTGTAACATTCAAGCTCAGCCCAAGCACACACCAAGTGGGCCCCGGAAGTGGATTTATGCATCAATTACTTACTTCTGTAAACCCTAGTAGCTAGTTTATTATAAATACGACTTTTTACTATTGTATTAAGAATCTTCGGATCATCCTGGATTGTATTTTTGATCCTGTGATCACGTTTTGAGGGCTGGCTATTCGGCCATGCCTGGACCTTTCACTTATGTATTTTCAATGGTAGAGTTTCTACACTCCATAGATTAAGGTGTGGAGCTCTACTGTTCCTCAAAGATTAATGCAAAGTACTACTGTTTTTCTATTCAATTCAACTTATTCCGCTTCTAAGATATTCATTCGCACTTCAACATGAATGTGATGAACGTGACAATCATCATCATTTCCCATGAATGCGTGCCTGACAACCACTTCCGTTCTACCTTAGATTGAATGAGTATCTCTTGGATCTCTTAATCAGAATCTTCGTGGTGTAAGCTAGATTGACGGCGGCATTCATGAGAATCTAGAAAGTCTAAACCTTGTCTGTGGTATTCCGAGTAGGATTCTGGGATTGAATGACTGTAAGGAACTTCAAACTCGCGAATGCTGGGCGTAGTGACAGACGCAAAAGGAGGGTGAATCCTATTCTAGTATGATCGAGAACCTCAGATGATTAGTCGTGCTGTGACAGAGCATTTGGACCATTTTCACAAGAGGATAGGATGCAGCCATTGGCAAGGGTGATGCCTCCAGACGATTAGCCATGCAGTGACAGCGCATCGGACCATTTTCCAAAGAGGATTAAAAGTAGCCATTGACAACGGTGATGTCCTTACATAAAGCCAGCCATGGAAAGGAGTAAGATTGATTGGATGAAGACAGCAGGAAAGCAGAGGTTCAGAGGAACGAATGCATCTCTATACGCTTATCTGAAATTCTAACCAATGAATTGCATAAGTATTTCTATCATTATTTTCTATTTATTATTAATATTCGAAAACTCCATAACTATTTTATATCCGCCTGACTGAGATTTACAAGGTGACCATAGCTTGCTTCATACCGACAATCTCCGTGGGATCGACCCTTACTCACGTAAGGTTTATTACTTGGACGACCTAGTGCACTTGCTGGTTAGTTGTATCGAAGTTGTGAATGAAAAGCGATTTATTAAGACATGCGTATAGAGTTTCTAGCGTCGTTGCCTGAGATCACAATTTCATGCACCACTTTTCCAACACCAAACTTAAAACTTTGCTCGTCTTCGAGTAAAAATAAAGAAAAGAGAAGAATGGAGTAGAAGAAGAAGAAAATAGAAGAAGATAGAGGGAGAGAGAGGGCTCGGCCTTGTGGGTTTTATGAGTGTATGAGAGGTGTGTATATGAAGGGTTATGAAGAGGGGTATTTATAGGAGTAGGGATGGGTAGGGTTCGATCATTGGTGGGGTTTTGGGAGGAAAATTTGATTTTAAAGTGGGTGGGGGTTGATGGTAGTTTTGATGGTTTTGGGGAAGTGGTATGGATGTAATTGGGCTAGGGTTTATAAGGAAATATGTGTGGGAAAGTGTGAAATTAAGTGGGGTAGGTGAAGATGCTGTGGGACCCACTGGTCTTGAGAGGCTTAAGGAATTCAGATTCTTTGCTCTTTGCACTGGCATTTGAACGCCCAGGGTCTGCTCCCTGGCTGGCGTTCAATGCCAGTAATGCTGCCCATTTGGGGCGTTGGACGCCCAGGGGCTACTCCCTGAGTGGTGTTCAACTTTTAATAATACTCCATCTAAAGTGTTCTATTTTCACTGCTATAAATTCTGTCTCTGTTCTGACAGCTGCATATGATTATAAACCTAAAATAAAAATTAAAGAAAAATAAAATAAAAGAAAATAAAAATAATTAATTAAGATTGGGTTGCCTCCCAACAAGCGCTTCTTTAATGTCATTAGCTTGACAGTTAGCTCCTTACGGAGGTGAGTATGGGCTCAGATTTTCGTCCCTTACAGTGAACTTTCTTCTTGTCTTCTCATGAATGAGCTCCACATACTCTAAAAATACGATACGACTCACTGTATGTGGTAAGACTGGTTTCTTAGTGAAGACAACTCTTATGCCAGGTGAGAGGCCTTTAGTTGGGACTTTCTTATGCTTCCAGCCTTTAGGTACTTTCTTCTTAGTACCTTTGTGCTTAGAGCTTGTTGATGGCTGTCCAACACCAAACTTAGAATTGGTGTCTAGGGGCTCTATAAAGCTCTACACAGAAAGAGAGGGTTGAAACACTAGGTGTTGCACAGTTATCTTTCTTTTATCAGAGGGAGAATTAGGATGAGGCATCTTGAACAAGATGTGATCCTCCTCTAGTTGTAGAGTCAGTTCTCCCTTAGCCACATTAATGATGGCATTAGCAGTGGCTAAGAAAGGTATTCCAAGGATGACAGAGTCATCCTCATCCTCTCCAATATCCAAGACTATGAAGTTTTCAGGGATGTAGTGGTTTTCACCTTTTACCAAGACATCCTCTACTAGGCCATATGGCTTCTTCATTGTCTTGTCTGCCATCTCTAATGAGATGTTTGCAGCTTGTACCTCAAGGATGCCCAGCTTCTCCATTACAGAGAGTGGCATGAGGTTGATGTTTGACCCTAGGTCACACAAAGTCTTTTCAAAGGTCATGGTGCCTATGGTGTAAGGAATCAGGAAGAGTCCAGGATCTGGAAGCCTCTGAGGTAGCTTTTGCTGAACCAAAGTATTGAGTTCCTTGGAAATCAATGGAGGTTCTCCCTCTAGAGGCTTTGTACCAAATAACATGGAATTTAACTTCATAAGAGCTCCTAGGTACTGAGCAACTTGCTCTTCCCTAGTGTTTTTATCCTCATCAGAGGATGAGTAGTCATTAGAAACCATACACTACAGAAGTTTATTCAAAGGAACCTCTATGGTTTTTTCATGAGCATGGGCTTCCTTGAGTTCAGGGATAGAGGGTTCTTGAGTGGGACTTAAGCACTTAAAGGGTGTGCTTTTACTAGCGTTCAACGCCAGCTCTAATAGCTCTTTGGGCGTTGAACGCCCTTGTTATCCATCCTTACTGGCGTTAAACGCCAGTCCCTCTAGTGTTTTGGGCGTTGAACGCCCAGTAGGGGTATCCTTGCTGGCATTCAACGCCAGCTTCCCTGGGTGTATGAGTGTTGAACACCCAGTGAGGGGTCCCTCACTGGCGTTCAGCGCCAGAGTTCCTGGGTGTTTGGGTGTTGAATGCCCAGCCAGTGCTCCCTGGCTGGCGTTCAATGCCAGCTCTACTGCCACGATGGGCGTTGAACACCCAATGAGGGGTTCCTCACTGGCGTTCAGTGCCAGGCTTGCTGCCATATTGGGCTTTGAATGCCTAGTGAGGCCTTCTTCACTGGCATTTAATGCCTTCCCAATCTTCTCAGATTCGGCCTCTACCTCCACGGTTATGGCCTTGCATTCATCTCTAGGATTTACCTCAGTATTACTAGGAAGAGTTTCAGGAGGAATCTCAGGGATCCTCTTACTCAGTTGACCAACTTGCACCTCCAAGTTTCTAATGGAGGACCTTGTTTCATTAATAAAACTATGAGTGGTCTTAGAGAGGCTGGAAACCAGAGTTACTAAGTCAGAGAGGCTCTGCTTAGAGGTTTCTATATTCTCTTGAGAAGATGGAAATGATGGTCTGTTATTGAACCTATTCTGGTTCCTACCACCTTGATTGTTGTTGAAACCTTGCTAAGGTTTCTATTGATCTTTTCATGAAAGATTAGGATGGTTCCTCCATGAAAGATTATAGGTGTTTTCATAGGGTTTTCCCATGAAATTCACCTCTTCCATGGTGGGTTGATCAGGATCATAAGCTTCTATTTCAGAAGAAGCTTCCTGAGTACTGCTAGCTGCAGTTTGCATTCCAGTCAGATGTTGGGAGATCATATTGACCTGTTGGGTCAAGATCCTGTTTTGAGCCAATATGGCGTTCAGAGTATCAACTTCATGAACTCATTTCTTCCGAGAGATCCCATGGTTTACGGGATTTCTTTCAGAAGTGTAAATGAATTGGTTGTTTGCAACCATCTCAATGAGTTCTCTAGCTTCTGCAGATGTTTTCTTCAAGTGAAGTGATCCACCTGTAGAGCTATCCAATGAAGTTTTGGACATCTCAGACAGACCATCATAGAACACGCCTATGATAGACCATTCTGAGAGCATGTTAGAAGGACATTTCTTGATCAGTTGCTTGTATCTTTCCCAAGCTTCATAGAGGGATTCACCTTCTCTTTGTCTGAAGGTTTGAATTTCTACTCTAATTTTGCTTATCCTTTGAGGGGAAAAGAATTTAGCTAGAAAAGCATTAACCGGCTTTTCCCAAGAGTCTAAGCTCTCTTTTGGTTGGGAATCCAACCATATATTAGCTTTGTCTCTTACAGAAAAGAGAAAGAGCATAAGCTTATAGACTTCAAGATTTACTCTATTAGTCTTTACAGTATCACAGATCTATAAGAACTCAGCTAAGAACTGATGTGGATCTTCCATTGGAAGTCCATGAAACTTGCAGTTCTACTGAAGAAGAGAGACTAACTGAGGCTTAAGCTCAAAATTGTTAGCTCCAATGGCAGGTACGGAGATGTTTCTGCCATAAAAGTCAGAGATAGGCATGGTGAAGTCACCAAGAACCTTTCTGACATCACCTTCAGGTTCGGCCATGTCTCCTTCTTCTTGTTCAAAGTTTTCAGAAAGGTTTCTTCTGGAGTGTTGTGCTCTAACTTGTTGTAGGCTTTTCTTTAGAGTCCTTTCAGGTTCAGGATCAAGATCAAAGAGGGGTTCTTTATCTCTGTTCCTGGTCATAAATAAGAAGAGAAGAAAAGAAAGAAAGGAAGAAAGCTTTTTGTACCACTTGGCCAAGAGCTTCCAGTGAGATGTGAAGAAAGAAGAAGAAGATAGAAAATTGAAGACGGAGGATGGGAGACAAGAAGAGTTCGAATAATATAAATAGAAAAGAGAAGAATTTGAATTAAAAGAGATAAATAAGAATTAAAATATTTTTGTTTTTATTTTATTTATAAATTAATTTCGAAAATTAAGAATAATTTAAAAAGAATTGAAAATTAGTTATTGATTTTTTGAAAATAGAAGAGAGAAAAGAAGAGAGAGTTTTCAAAAATTAAGAGAGGGAAGAGTTAGTTAGGAGGTTTTGAAAAAGAAGAGAGAGAAGATTAGTTAAGAAAATATTTGAAAATAAAATAAGATAAGAGATAAGATAAGAAAAGATTTGAATTTAAAAATTTAAAATTAAAAAGATAAGAAAAGAAATTGAAAAGATTTAAGAAATATTTAATTTTAAAATTTGAGATTAGAAAAGATAAGATAAGAAACAAAAAAGATTTGAAAAAGATTTGAAAAAGATAAAATTTTAAAATTTAATTTTGAAAAAGATTTGATTTTAAGGTTTGAATTTTGAAATTTTAAAATTTTAAATTTTGAAAAGTTGAAAAGTTGAATTTTGAAATTTGAAAAAGATAAGATTTTGAAAAAGATAAGATTTTTTATTTTGAAAAGATTTAATTTTGAAAATTGAAAACTAAGATAAGATATGATAAAAATTAGAAATTGAAATCTGAATTTTTATTTTAAAATTTTCGAAAATTTAATAAAAATAAAAATAGAAAAGATATTTTTTATTTTTGAATTCAATGAGGAAAGAGAAAAACACACAAAAGATACAAAACTTAAAATTTTTAGATCTAATACCCCTAATTTTCAAAAATTTGAAGACAAACACCAAGGGACACCAAACTTAAAACTTTTAAGATCAAAACACAAAGAAGACATAAGAACACTTTGAAGATTGACAAGAACACTAAGAACAAGACTCAAGAAACTCAAAGAACACAAGAACATCTAAAAGACACCAAACTTAAAATTTTTAGAAAACCAAACACAAATTTTTGAAAAATTTAAAGAAAAACACAAGAAGACACCAAACTTAGAAATTGAAACAAGATTCAAACAAAAAGACAATATTTTTGAAAATTTTTAGAAAGAAAGACTCAGTTTTTGAAAATTTAACCAAGAACACAAACAAAAGACTCAAACCAAAAACAAAGATTTAATAAAGAAAGCTAAGGATTCTTAAAAATAAACTTTTTGAAAAAGGTTTTTTTTTAAGAAGTTTTAAAATTTTTGGAAAAGAAAACAGAAAACAGGTAAGACTCAAACTAAGAACAAAGATCAAACAAAGAAAAGAAAAATATTTTTGAAAAAGGTTTTGATTTTTTCAAAAAATAGGAAGAAGAAAATAAAAATAAAAGACTCAACAACACAAAATAAAATAAATTACCTGATCTAGGGAGCAAGACAATCCGTCAGATTTTCCAAACTCGAACAATCCCCGGCAACGGTACCAAAAACTTGGTGCACAAATCCCCACACTCTGTACAGCTGTACCAGCAAGGGCACTGGGTCATCCAAGTAATACCTGAGCGAGTCAGGGTCGATCTCATGAGGATTGTGGCTTAAAGCAAGCTATGGTTATCTTGCAGGTCTTAGTTAGGCGAAATCAGAAGGTTGTTGGATATGGAGTTGTACTAGGAACAATGTATAAATTAAAATCAGTAACAGGAATATGGTTAAGGATTGGAGTTGCTTAGCCTTTCTGAATTAACTCTGGTAGTACTATTCTCTTTGCTTGTGAATGACTTCTTCTATGGCAGGCTGTATGTGATCAACGCCATTGCCCGTGGTCATCAATCTCCTCTGCTCCAAATAAAACGCCATTGCCCGTGGTCATTCAATTTGACGGAGGGTGAAGCTCTAGCAGTTCATTCTCTTGGTGTAAGACCCAGTTAATTAATGGCTAATTAACCCATAATTGAGAATTTATTATAGAAAGCAAAAAATGTGATTTTTATGGCTAAATATGATAGAGGAGATTGAGACGAGAATTTCGGTCCCAATTTTATAGAAATCGGACCAAGATTGGACCGAACGGGCCAAACCGGACCGACCGGACCCAAAGTGGGCCCTTGGCCCAACATAACTAAACCAAAACCCTAGTTTTCAGCATTCTCTCTCCTCATTAAACACACACACACGCTGAAATGGAGTGAGGGAGGAGAAGAACACTCTCTCAAGTTCTATCTCTCACTTGATCTTCAAACCACCATAACTTTTGATCTAGAGCTCCGATTGCCGCTCCGTTTGCGGCCACGTGTTCACCGCGGAGAGCTCTACAAAACCCATACAATTAATCGTGAGGTAAGTCACGTTTTACTATTCGAAATTCCAGCCCTTGATTTCGAGTTTCATGAGCAAAAATGTTGAGATTTTGGGTTCTTTGATGTTATAGGACCCAACTCTCTTGAAGGAGAAGGTTAATCTTGTCTCCTTGGACCTTGGGTGTGGTAAGATTCCCAACCCTAGTGTAAATTGTTGTTCTATGATGTTTGGGCATTGAGATGTTGTGTATGGGTATGATGATTGTGGCTTAGGTTGTGTATATGTGAATATTGGAGCTTGATTGGTGATTTTGGAAAGCTTGGAAGAGGGTTTTGTGTGATAAAATCTGTTCTTGGAGGTGTTGATACCTTGAGAGCTTGTGGACAAGTGGTTTGGAAGTGCTCCGGTTGAGCTTGAGAAATCGGCTAAGGTATGGTTTCGGTTTCCCGTATCTAATATGTAATGTGGTAGGAAATACTTAGGCTAGAGGCCCTAAGATAGGCATTGAATTGTTGGTGTTGTTGAATGGTTGAGATATATGATGTGTTCATATATGTGATTATGAATATTGATGCCTTGATTGTGTGATATATGAGAAACGCATGTTGTGATATATGCTTGATGGATGATTGAGGTTGAATTGATGGGTGGTATCATGTTGATGGTGAGTATGATGTTGATCCTGTATAATGATGGTTGATTTGGAAATTGATATTATTGGAAATTGGGATGAGAAGGATGTATGACATGAGATTGTGTTTGTCCTTTAGCCATTGATTGAGAAGTGTTAAAATGGTTGGAGGTAGTTTTGGGAATTTTGGTAAAATGTCAATGTGTGAGTTGAGGATGGCTTGTTGTTGATTTTGGTACATTTTGAATGATTTCAAAGAGAAGGGTTGAAATTGGCATGTTTTGATTGATCTTGAAAAGAGTTGAAAGTGGCTTGTTTTGAAAATGGCACTTTGTGGTTTTGAATGAAAATATGGTTTTTGGGCATACTTTGACGGGACATAACTTGGACTACGGATCTTTGATTTGTGCCAAATCTGTTTAGAAATGAAATTGAATCCGGGATGTCCATGTCGTTTGAAGAACGGGTGAAAAATGATTTAAAATGAGAGAGTTATGACCGTCGGAAGATTGGGGGTTGAATCTGTGAATTCTACAGCTTTTAACTTAGAAAATTTTTAGCAGAATGACCCCTCGCGCGTAGGCGCAATTGGCGCGTACGCGCCGTTCTTCGAGAAAGCATCATCCACGCGTGCGCGTGGTGTGCACGGGCGCGTCGATGCGCTGCATCGAATGCCCAGCCATTTTCCAGAGAGTTGTGCCAGAGTTGTGCCAGTT
This sequence comes from Arachis hypogaea, assembly GCF_003086295.3. NCBI lineage: Eukaryota > Viridiplantae > Streptophyta > Magnoliopsida > Fabales > Fabaceae > Arachis > Arachis hypogaea. The sequence goes on along the minus strand of NC_092052.1, from coordinate 99,245,148 downwards.
TTGTGCCTGGGGCACAATGTATTCGCACGTATGCGTGGCTGACGCGTGCGCGTCATTTGGTTAATTTTCAACCCACGCGTTCGCGCGTATGACACTTGCGCGTCGATGAGTTTTAAGGCCATCCACGCGTGCGCGTGGAGTGCGCGTATGCGTGGCCCTGTTTTCATCCCAAAGTTGATTTTTGAGTTTTAAAAGCCAAATTTCATACTTCTAAGTCTCCGATCTCACCACTTATGTCTTAAATCATTATGATATGCCTAGCATGAGAAAAAGTGCTAGTGAATGTGGTAACTTGCGAGTGAAGCAAGGGGGAAAATGAATGATCATTGAGGATCAAAGATGATTATGTGAGATGCGGAGAATGGCGGTGGAAGTGCTTGTTATGCCATGGGCCGAAGGGCCATAATTGTTAAATAATTGGCTGGTTATGGAATTAACCGTGAGCCGGATGGCTGGATTATGCCGTGTGACGGCGGAGCCATGTTTATGGCTAAGTATAAATGCATATGTGCTGTTGATTGAATTGTGAATGTTTGCACTTCCACCATTGGAGATAAGGGTTTCCCTGGGTAGTAGCAATGGCTAGCCACCACGTGCTCCAGGTTGAGACTCAAAACTCTGTTAACCCAATGTCGTAAGTGTGGCCGGGCACTGTGAAAGGCCCGGATGAGCTCGCCCCCGTAAATATTCACTAGTGATGGTGATGGATAAATATTCACCAGTGAGGGTGATGGATATGGATCATGATTATGATCAAGTTTATGACGAGTATAACTCGAGTTGGGGATGCACGACAGAGGGACAGTCCAATGGTTAGCTACCAGGGCTTGTCGGGTTGGCTCTATAACCAACAGATGATATCATCAGCCACTAGGGACAGGCATGCATCATAAGCATACTACATGAATTGTTTGAGATTGCCTATTTGACTGCATATTACTTGCTATTTGCCTAAATGCCTTATCTGTTCCTATTTGTAAATCTCTTGTCTGATATAACTGTGTTTGCTATATTATACTCCTGCTGGTGGTTGGGAGGTCTGAAGGAATTGGAAAGGGAAATATTAGTTAGACTGAAGAATCTTTAGTCAGTTGCCACTTACGGTTTAGCTTGTTTATAAGCTTTGATATTATCTGGAGGAAGTTCTAGGATTGCCTTTGGCTTTCCTCTATTATTATGTATTATATATGTGGAAGCTGTTACCGTACTGGGGACCTCTGGTTCTCACCCATGCGGATTTTGTGGTTTTCAGATGCAGGACGCGAGGCTTCTCGTTGAGGCATGCTGGAGACTTCTGGATTAGCGAAGATCCTTTGTTCTTGGGACTCTGTTTTGGTTTATATATCTTGTTTAGATATTTTTATCTCCATTAAATAATACAAAATGTGATGACTCCTTCTAGAGGGGATTTTTGGAGAATAGGTTTTCTGTATTTGTGTCCCTTTGGGTTTTCCTTTGGGGTTTCCCCTTATTTTATCATATGTATATATTGCTATGCTCAGGCCGGTTATCTTTGCGGCCAGATTTTGAGTCTTGATATTCCTGTTTTTGACACTCCTTTATATATATGATCTCGCGTTCGCTTATCCTTTACTCGCTACGTTATCGATCGGAGTGTTGCGCTTTCGAGTTACGGTTTTTGTTTACCCCCTTTTTCTACAAAGGCTCCTAGTTATAATCAATTATTCATACTACTATACGTACTAAATTTTGGTTTTAGAGGTCGTAATACCTTGCCATCTCTGAATTATGACTTAAGCATAAGACTCTGTATGGTAGTGTGTTACATTATGGTATCAGAGCAGTTCGTTCCTGTAGAGCCTGAGGAATGGACTGACTATGCTCCTGTGCATTCTCTGTATGTGTGTTATGTGCTGTTAATATATCTACTTGATATAGTTAGCATAAACGTTCATGAGCATGCATTTGGGACTTTGAAGCACTAAACTTCCGATATTGAGACTGATCAACTTAATATCGATTGTTTGGTGTGTATAGGGACCAGATGGCGCCTCGTGTATACGGTAGAGGCCGTGGGAGAGGACATACTAATGCTTGTGCACCGGAGAATAACCCTAATGACCCGGTGAACTTTATGACTGCGTTGGAGAACATGGCTGCTGCTATGCAAGCCACTGTTGAGGCTCTTGGTCAACAGATGAACAACCATGGTAATGACGGAGGTGTAGTTCAGGGCCCGATGACACTGGCAAACTTTTTGAAGGTTAATCCACCGAAGTTCAAGGGAACTACTAGCCCGACTGAGGCCGATACATGGCTTCAGGCTATGGAACGAGCACTGCAAGCGCAAGTGGTACCTGAAGGGCAGCGTGTGGAGTTCGCTACCTATTTGCTCACTGGTGAAGCGTCGCATTGGTGGCAGGGTATCCGACGCCTCCTGCAGCAGGGTGATGATTATATCACCTGGGATGTCTTCCAAGAGGAGTTCTATAAGAAGTACTTTCCGACTTCTGCTAGGACGACCAAGGAGCTTGAATTGTTGCAGCTGAAGCAGGGTACTATGTCCGTATCTGAGTATACTGACAAGTTTGAGGAGCTGTTCAGATTCTCTCGTATGTGTCAAGGGACTCCGGTAGAATATGAGGAATGGAAGTGTGTTAAGTACGAAGGAGGACTCCGGAGTGATATTTTCGGTTCAGTGGGGCCAATGGAGATTAGGACTTTCTCCGAATTGGTGAACAAGTGTAGGGTTGCTGAAGAGTGCGTGAAGAGGGCAGCCGTTGAGAAAGGAAGTCACAAAGGATCATTCCCACAGAACCGAGGGAAGAGCTTTGCACCTAGAGGTCCACCTTTCAAGAGGGGAGGTTCTTTTAGGAGGCCCAACAACAACTACTTCCAAGGGAAAAGGTTTGGGAAGCAGCCTCAGAATGATCAAGCTTGTACAAGGTGTGGAAGTCACCATCCGGGAGTACCATGCAAGGCCGGATGGGGTTTGTGCTACAATTGTGGAAAGGCGGGGCATAAAGCCGCAAGTTGTCCGGAGAAGCAAAAGCAAGGTGCTGGGAAAGCATAACAGATTGGTCGGGTGTTCACCACCTCAGCTGTGGGTGCAGAGGGATACGAGACACTCATTCGAGGTAACTGTGAAATGGCTGGTCAAACTTTAAATGCTTTATTTGATTCGGGAGCATCGCATTCATTCATTGCATTTGAGAAAGCCCATGAGTTAGGATTGAAGATCGTAACCTTAGGTTATGACTTAAAAGTGTATAATGCTACTCATGAAGCCATGGTAACTAGGCTAGGATGCCCGAAAGTTTCATTTAGGTTCAAGCAGCGTGATTTTGTCCATAATTTAATCTGCTTACCGATGTTCGGTCTTGATCTTATCTTGGGATTGGACTGGTTATCTGAGAACCATGTCCTACTTGATTGCTCTACAAAGTCGGTGTACTTTATGCCGGAAGATATAGAAGGGCCGGTCGTGGTGAATAATTATTACTTGAATTCGATGATGGTGAACTGTTCTGGAATTGAATGTCAGGGTATCCTGTTGTTAACCGCTGGTGTTTCGGGTGATGATCAAAGGTTGGATCAGATTCTGGTAGTGTGTGAGTTTCCGGAAGTGTTTCCTGATGATATTGAGGAATTTTCACCTAACTGAGAGGTCGAGTTTGCTATTGAGTTGGTGCCTGGGGCGGGACCAATCTCAAGTGCTCCTTATAGGATGTCACCGTTAGAGATGGCCGAGCTAAAGTCTCAGTTAGAGGAATTGTTGGGTAAGAACTTTATCCGACTAAGTGTTTCCCCGTGGGGTGCTCCAGTGTTACTGGTAAAGAAGAAAGATGGAAGTATGTGGCTCTGTGTGGATTACAGGCAGCTGAACAAGGTCACCATAAAGAATAAATACCCATTGCCGAGAATTGATGATCTCATGGATCAGTTACAAGGAGCTGGGGTTTTCTCTAAGATCGATTTGCGATCCGATTATCACCAGATAAGGGTGAGGGTGAGGATATCCCTAAGACCGCTTTCAGGACTCGTTATGGTCATTACGAGTATACTGTAATGTCCTTTGGGTTGACGAACGCTCCTGCAGTATTCATGGATTACATGAATAGAGTATTCCATCTGTTTCTGGATAAATTCATTGTTGTCTTCATTGACGATATACTAATTTACTCTAAGACTGAGGAAGAGCATGCGGAACACTTGAGGACCGTGTTGCAGATTTTAAAGGAGAAGAAACTGTATGCAAAACTGTCTAAGTGTGAGTTCTGGAAGAGTGAGGTGAAGTTTTTGGGTCACGTGGTGAGTAAGAAGGGAATAGCCGTAGATCCAACTAAGGTAGAAGCTGTGATGGATTGGAGGCAACCAACCACAGTAACCGAGATAAGGAGTTTTCTGGGTTTAGCTGGCTATTACCGAAGGTTCATCAAGGGCTTTTCGCAATTAGCCTTGCCGTTGACAAAGTTAACCCGCAAAGATACCCCGTTTGTTTGGACTCCTGAGTGCGAGGAGAGCTTTCAGGCCTTGAAGAAAAAGTTGACCACTGCACCTGTGTTAGTGTTACCTGAGCCGAACGAGCCTTTTGAGGTGTACTGTGATGCCTCACTAAAGGGTTTAGGATGCGTGCTGATGCAGCATCATAATGTTGTGGCATATGCCTCACGAAAGTTGAGACCTCATGAAGTTAGTTACCCTACACACGATCTGGAACTCGCTGCGGTCGTGTTTGCCTTGAAGGTGTGGAGACATTATCTCTATGGGGTTAAGTTCCAAGTCTTCTCTGATCACAAGAGCTTGAAATACCTCTTTGATCAGAAAGAGCTTAATATGAGGCAAAGGAGGTGGATGGAATTGTTGAAAGACTATGACTTTGAGTTAAATTACCATCCTGGAAAGGCAAATATAGTGGCGGATGCGTTAAGTCGGAAGTCGTTATATGCGTCTTGGATGATGCTTCAAGAGGAAAAGTTGCTCAAGGAATTCGAGAGTCTAAAAATTGGTGCTCGAGAAGTATCTGGAACCTTGTGTTTGAGCCGATTAGAAATCTCAAGTGACTTTAAGTCCGAACTCCTAAAGGCTCATGAAAATGATGAAGCGTTATGGAAGGTGTTACCGACTATCAAGCAAGGAAAACAGTGGAGAGTGTCGGAAGAAAAAGATGGGTTATGGAGATTCAAGGGTAGAATCATTGTGCCGAATGTTGGAACTTTGAGGCAAGATATTTTAAAGGAGGCACACAAAAGCGGATTCTCCATTCACCCGGGAAGTACTAAGATGTACCATGATTTAAAGGCGATGTTTTGGTGGCCGGGTATGAAGAATGATGTGGCGGAATATGTTTCGAAGTGCTTAACTTGTCAAAAGGTAAAGATTGAACATCAAAGACCTTCCGGGATGTTGCAACCTTTAGAGGTTCCGCAATGGAAATGGGAAAGTATTGCAATGGACTGTGTCTGGATTGCCAAGGACTAGGACTGGTTTTGATGCTATCTGGGTGATTGTGGACCGACTGACGAAGTCAGCTCACTTTTTGCCCATTCGGATGACTTACACCCTCGAGGAGCTAGCTCGGTTATACATAAAGGAGATTGTGAGACTCCATGATGTACCTGCTACTATAATCTCTGATAGAGATCCTCGTTTCACTTCGAGGTTCTGGGGTGCATTTCAGAAAGCTTTTGGAACCCGATTAAGCTTGAGTACAGCTTACCATCCTCAAACAGATGGTCAATCCGAGAGGACGATCCAAACACTAGAGGATATGTTAAGAGCTTGTGTTTTGGACCAACCGGCGAGTTGGGATCGGTATATGCCGTTAGTGGAGTTTGCATACAATAATAGTTACCATGCGAGCATCAGAATGGCTCCGTATGAGGCATTGTATGGGAGGAAATGTCAATCTCTGCTATGATGGTATGAAGCTGGAGAGAAAGGCTTGTTGAGGCCGGAGATGATAGCTGAGACCACTGAACAAGTCAAGAAAATCTGAGATAGGATGCTTACGGTGCAGAGTCGTCAGAAGAGTTACGCCGATCAGAGGCAGAAGCCCTTGGAATTTGAGGCAGGAGATCATGTTTTCCTTAAGGTTACTCCGACCACATGAGTAGGTAGAGCGATTAAAGCAAATAATTTGAATCCTCGATACATTGGTCCATTTCAGATCCTGGAGAGGATTGGGCTGGTGGCGTATCGAGTGGCTCTACCGCCTCATCTTTCGAACCTGCACGATGTGTTTCACGTGTCGCAGCTTCGGAAGTACACCCCTGATGCTAGCCATGTGTTAGAACCCGAATCGGTTCAGTTAAGGGAAGATTTGACGCTTCCAGTGGCTCCAGTCAGAATTGATGATACTAGTATCAAACGGTTGCGTGGAAAAGAGGTTTCATTGGTCAAAGTGGCATGGAGTCGAGGTGGTGATGAGGAACACACTTGGGAACTTGAGTCAGAGATGCGAACGGATTATCCGCACTTATTCTCAGGTAATTGGATTTGAATTTTGTGGGCAAAATTCCCAATTAGGTGGGTACAATGTAAGACCCAGTTAATTAATGGCTAATTAACCCATAATTGAGAATTTATTCTAGAAAGCCAAAAATGTGATTTTTATTGGTAAATATGATAGAGGAGATTGAGACGAGAATTTCGGTACCAATTTTATAGAAATCGGACCAAGATTGGACCGAACGGGCCAAACCAGACCGACCGGACCCAAAATGGGCCCTTGGCCCAACATAACTAAACCAAAACCCTAGTTTTCAGCATTCTCTCTCCTCATTAAACACACACACGCTGAAATGGAGTGAGGGAGCAGAAGAACACTCTCTCAAGTTCTATCTCTCACTTGATCTTCAAACCACCATAACTTTTGATCTAAAGCTCCGATTGCCGCTCCGTTTGTGGCCACGCGTTCACCGCGGAGAGCTCTACAAAACCCATACAATTAATCTTGAGGTAAGCCACGATTTACTGTTCGAAAATCCGGCCCTTGATTTCGAGTTTTATGAGCAAAAATGTTGAAATTTTGGGTTCTTTGATGTTATAGGACCCAACTCTCTTGAAGGAGAAGGTTAATCTTGTCTCCTTGGACCTTGGGTGTGGTAAGATTCTCAACCCTAGTGTAAATTGTTGTTCTATGATGTTTGGGCATTGAGATGTTGTGTATGGGTATGATGATTGTGGCTTAGGTTGTGTATATGTGAATATTGGAGCTTGATTGGTAATTTTGGAAAGCTTGGAAGAGGGTTTTGTGTGATAAAATCTGTTCTTGGAGGTGTTGATACCTTGAGAGCTTGTGGACAAGTGGTTTGGAAGTGCTCCGGTTGAGCTTGAGAAATCGGCAAAGGTATGGTTTCGGTTTTTCGTATCTAATATGTAATGTGGTAGGAAATACTTAGGCTAGAGGCCCTAAGATAGGCATTGAATTGTTGGTGTTGTTGAATGGTTGAGATATATGATGTGTTCATATATGTGATTATGAATATTGATGCCTTGATTGTGTGATATATGAGAAACGCATGTTGTGATATATGCTTGATGGATGATTGAGGTTGAATTGATGGGTGGTATCATGTTGATGGTGAGTATGATGTTGATCATGTATAATGATGGTTGATTTGGAAATTGATATTATTGGAAATTGGGATGAGAAGGATGTATGACATGAGATTGTGTTTGTCCTTTAGCCATTGATTGAGAAGTGTTAAAATGGTTGGAGGTAGTTTTGGGAATTTTGGTAAAATGTCAATGTGTAAGTTGAGGATGGCTTGTTGTTGATTTTGTTACATTTTGAATGATTTCAAAGAGAAGGGTTGAAATTGGCATGTTTTGATTGATCTTGAAAAGAGTTGAAAGTGGCTTGTTTTGAAAATGGCACTTTGTGGTTTTGAATGAAAATATGGTTTTTAGGCATACTTTGACGGGACATAACTTGGACTACGAGTCTTTGATTTGTGCCAAATCCGTTAGAAATGAAATTGGATCCGGGATGTCCATGCCGTTCGAAGAACGGTTGAAAAATGGTTTAAAATGAGAGAGTTATGACCGTCGGAAGATTGGGGGTTGAATCTGTGAATTCTGCAGCTTTTAACTTAGAAAATTTTTAGCAGAATGACCCCTCGCGTAGGTGCACTTGGCGCGTACGCGCCGTTTTTCAAGAAAGCATCATCCACGCGTGCGCGTGGTGTGCGCGGGCACGTCGATGCGCTGCATCGAATGCCCAGCCATTTTCCAGAGAGTTGTGCCAGAGTTGTGCCAGTTTTGTTCCTGGGGCACAATGTATTCGCGCGTATGCGTGGCTGACGCGTGCGCGTCGTTTGGCTAATTTTCAACCCACGTGTTCCCGCGTATGACGCTTGTGCATCGATGAGTTTTAAGGCCATCCACGCGTGCGCGTGGAGTGCGCGTATGCGTGGCCCTGTTTTCATCCCAAAGTTGATTTTTGAGTTTTAAAAGCCAAATTTCATACTTCTAAGTCTCCGATCTCACCACTTATGTCTTAAATCATTATGATATGCCTAGCATGAGAAAAAGGGCTAGTGAATGTGGTAACTTGCGAGTGAAGCAAGGGGGATAATGAATGATCATTGAGGATCAAAGATGATTATGTGAGATGCGAAGAATGGCGGTGGAAGTGCTTGTTATGCCATGGGCCGAAGGGCCATAATTGTTAATGAATTGGCTGGTTATAGAATTAACCGTGAGCCGGATGGCTGGATTATGCCGTGTGACGGCGGAGCCATGTTTATGGCTAAGTATAAATGCATATATGCTGTTGATTGAATTGTGAATGTTTGCACTTCCACCATTGGAGATGAGGGTTTCCCTGGGTAGTAGCAATGGCTAGCCACCACGTGCTCCAGGTTGAGACTCGAAACTCTGTTAACCCAATGTCGTAAGTGTGGCTGGACACTGTGAAAGGCCCGGATGAGCTCGCCCCCGTAAATATTCACCAGTGATGGTGATGGATAAATATTCACCAGTGAGGGTGATGGATATGGATCATGATTATGATCAAGTTTATGACGAGTATAACTCGAGTTGGGGATGCGCGACAGAGGGACAGTCCAATGGTTAGCTACCAGGGCTTGTCGGGTTGGCTCTATAACCGATAGATGATATCATCAGCCACTACGGACAGGCATGCATCATAAGCATACTACATGAATTGTTTGAGATTGCCTATTTGACTGCATATTACTTGCTATTTGCCTAAATGCCTTATCTGTTCCTATTTGTAAATCTCTTGTCTGATATAACTGTGTTTGCTATATTATACTTCTGCTGGTGGTTGGGAGGTCTGAAGGAATTGGAAAGGGAAGTATTAGTTAGACTGAAGAATCTTTAGTCAGTTGCCACTTACGATTTAGCTTGTTTATAAGCTTTGATATTATCTGGAGGAAGTTCTAGGATTGCCTTCGGCTTTTCTCTATTATTATGTATTATATATGTGGAAGCTGTTACCGTACTGGGGACCTCTGGTTCTCACCCATGCGGATTTTGTGGTTTTCAGATGCAGGACGCGAGGCTTCTCGTTGAGGCATGCTGGAGACTTCTGGATTAGCGAAGATCCTTTGTTCTTGGGACTCTATTTTGGTTTATATATCTTGTTTAGATACTTTTATCTCCATTAAATAATACAAACTGTGATGACTCCTTCTAGAGGGGATTTTTGGAGAATAGGTTTTCTGTATTTGTGTCCCTTTGGGTTTTCCTTTGGGGTTTCCCCTTATTTTATCATATGTATTTATTGCTATGCTTAGGCCAGTTATCTTCGCGGCCGAATTTTGAGTCTTGATATTCCTGTTTTTGACACTCCTTTATATATATGATCTCGCGTTCGCTAATCCTTTACTCGCTACGTTATCGATCGGAGTGTTGCGCTTTCGAGTTACGGTTTTTGTTTACCCCCTTTTTCTACAAAGGCTCCTAGTTATAATCAATTATTCATACTACTATACGTACTAAATTTTGGTTTTAGAGGTCGTAATACCTTGCCATCTTTGAATTATGACTTAAGCATAAGAATCTGTATGGTAGGGTGTTACACTTGGCGATCCTACTCAAAACGCCACAAACAAGGTCGAATCTTCTGAATCAGAGAATGCTGCTTCTTTGAATTCTAGCCTATACCAAGGAGACCCTAATCTCCCAGAAATCGGCTGAATTGGTGTCTCGAGAAGTCCCCAACGAAGTCATGGATTAGCCGTCTGAGAGATGCATAATCAAGCTGGCGGTTCGCTCTTTCCAGCCACGTATTTACACGAGCCCAAGTAGACACGAGTGTTTGTCAGGCACATTTGTCTTAGTATGATGGACAGAGCTGATTGTCACTGATCATCCTATTCACCATGTTGAAGAACGAGTATGCATCTTAGAAATAAATCAAACACGGATCGAAGAAGAAACAGTAATACTTTTATTAATTCTTAGAACTCAGCAGGGCTCCCCCCCTCAATCTAGGAAGTTTAGAAACTCATACTGAAAGGAAAATACAATGATAAACGTGTAAATTGGTAAAAGAAATAAAGGTGTTGTGAATTACATAGCCATTGAGAACGCTCTATTTAGATTTCTGTAGCTCCAGAAAAGCTCTTCGGAATTCAAGGAGGTCATATCTGGACAGCATCTGCAGTGCTTTCTCTATCTCTGAATCAGGCTTTTGCTCCAGCTCCTCAATTTCAGCCAGAAATTACCTAAAATTGCATAAAAACACAAACTCATAATAGAATCCAAAAATGTGAATTTAACACTAAAACCTATAAAAACATAATAAAAACTAAACAAAAGATACTAAAAACTATATGAAAATGATGCCAAAAAGCGTATAAAATATCCGCTCATCAGCCGCCTTTGAGTCATAGTTTGGACACTTACAGCGAGAGGATGAGCCAGGACCAGAGGTATGATCAGGTACTTGCAGACATCTGTCTTTCAGGAGCTTAGTGGAAGAGGAGTGCGGATGGGTAGCCGAACCAATTGAGGCGGCATGACCTCATGCCGGTTGCTCAGGGTTGGTTAGGATTCATCCAACGATCTATTCTCCCGACTAGCAACCACTCTGAGTGCACTATGGATAAAGCCATCATGATCCACTGTATCATGATCGGTTATGAGGTGGAGGTGGAAGACATCATTCCACAACAACTATATATCATCGCCTCCAACTCCTCCACGCATGCGAAGTTAGCCTTCCCTCATCTTATTTACCGCCTTTGTGAGCCTGTAGGGGTTGTCAACTTGGGGAACGACTTTCTCATTCCCATTGAGATTCTGATCTCCAAGAAGACTATGGAACATGCAAGAAAATATGCAAGGGTTCCGGGGGAAGGCCAAGCCTAAGAAGAAGCACAACAAGCTCCTCTTCTGCCTCTCATGCCTCAAGGGCACTACTTTCCACCTCAGGAGTACTGGCAGTAGCTAACTGATGAGTGGATATTTTATACGCTTTTTGGCATCATTTTCATATTGTTTTAGTTATGTTTTGTTTAAGTTTTATTATGTTTTCATAGTTTTTAGTGCAAAATTCACATTTTTTATTCTACTTTGAGCTGTGTTTTATGGTGATTTCAGGTAAATTCTGGCTGAAATCAAGAAGATTTGGCAAAGTTTGATTCAGAGGCAAGGAAAGCATAGCAGATGCTGTTAGAATCTGACCTCTGTGCACTCAAACGAGCATTTATGGAGCTACAAAAGTCCAAATGATTCGTTCTCAACAGCGTTGGAAAGCTAACTTTTAGAGCTTTCCGGCAATATATAATGGTCTATACTTTTCTTCGAAGGAGCCTGCCCATACTGGGCGTTGAACGCTAAAGAGCTACCCCCTAGCTGGCGTTCAACGCCCCAAGGAGACAAGCCAGCATTGAATGCCCAAGAACCACCCCATTCCTGGCGTTCAATGCCCACCAAGACACAAGGCAGCTCCAATCACCTCCTAATGGGCATTCAACGGCCATTCCTCAAAGTTGGACACCAAGCTCAGCCCAAGTACTCAACCAAAGTGGGCCCAAGGATGAATGTTTGCACCTCTAGTCTAGTCTATCATACTTTTTGTACTTCTTAGTTATTAGATTAGTATTTAAAGGAGAAGATCACCCATGTTTTAGATCTTCTACCTCATCTTTACCTTTTTACGTTTTACTTTCTGTAAAAGCATGAGCAACTAAACCTCCTAAATTAGGGTTAGGAGCTCTGCTGATTCTCATGGTTTAATAATATTACTGTTCTATTTCAATACACATTTGATTCCATTCTCTTCTGCATTTTCATTCTTCATCTCATGAATTGAAGGTGAGCCATGACAATCATCCTTGTTCTACATGGGTTCTGTGTGAGTCCTACCCGGATAGCATTGAACCACAAGCTAGAGAATGCATTGTGGATTCTAAGAGCGTGCCTGGGCGACTTTGGATATGTGACATATAATTCCGTTGACCGTGGGTTATTGAGGTTTCTGTGGTGTTAAGGCTAGAGTATGAGAAGCAGTGTTCCCTGATCCGGAAGATCCGACCTTGTATGTGGCATTTTGAGTAGGATAAGGGGAGTGGATTGCTTAGGTCTTCACCTTCGACTATAGGGGGAAGCCATGAGTTAACTTGATGAGGATGCTACATGAGTTGCTCAGATATGGTGGACTGTTATGGTTCAGAAGAGACTAACTTGATGAGGATGCTACATGAGTTAGTCAATTACGACTGCCATTGAATGAATCATTCGTTGTTGAAGTAGACAGTAAAAACGGTTAATCCAGAAAGAATACGCAATCTCCGAAGCCTTAACTAATTATCCATCATTACTTTTACACTAATCTGGTATTTCGTTCTTTATTATTTCATTTATGCTTCTTAACAAACAACCATCTTTTCTAATCGCCTGACTAAGATCTACAAGATAGCCATCACTCACCTGAGGTATTACTTGGACGACCCGGTGCACTTTCCGGTTCAGTTGTGCGGAGTTAAATTTCGCGCACCACTAACCTCCTCCATGAACATATGAGAATGACCCAAGATAGCCACGGTTTTCTCCTCCATCAGATTGTGGCAGAGGAAGAAAGTCAGCTCCATGAGCTCCTCTAAGTGAGGCAAGATATAGGGCAACTGAGAGGACCACATGGAGCACAGTTTGAGGAGGGAGATGGCCACCATGATGATTGAGGTGGTTGAGTTCCTTCCATTCTTATATCCCTTTCCCTTCTTTATTGCTTATGTTATTTTCCTGTTTTATGTTTTTTGGTATTTACTGTTTTGTGCATGACTCCTATTTTTTTGGGTTTTCTTTAGTTTTCAGTCTGTTTTTAGTTTTATTTTTTATTTTCAATGGTTTTTCATGTAATGTCCTCAAGAAGTATTCAAAAAAAAGAGAAGAAAAAAAAAGTGGTGTTTTATGTTAGAAGTTAAGTTTATTTCACAATTGTCTTGTCACATTCCATGTGGTGGTATATATATTTGTGATTGAGATTGCATTAAGAGAATGATGTATAAATTTCCTTGAATAAGAGGAATATTGACTCTTGAGGAACAAGAATTGAGAGAAGTGTTATGAAACCTCCAAAAATAAGCAAGAATTTGATCCTTGAACCAAAAGATATGAAAAGAAAAATAAGAAAGCGAGAGAAAAAAAATGGCAAGAAAAAGAAAAATAATGATGAAAAGATCAAAACAAAATTATGGTTACAAAGCTCTGAGCATCAATAGCTGAGACCCAAATATGTGCCTATGGTGTCTATTGTCCAAGGATGGCTTGGGTGATTAGATTCGAGGGGTGCATCATCACCCGATAACTTGGACCAACTGGTCCGGGATTATCAATTGAAAATCTATTACACAAGCTACCTTGAGACAAGATATTTAGCAGTTCAAAGAGGCTTTGGACATCGATGTTTGGGATCAAATATGTCAGCTATATGCTTGTGGTGTAATCGTGTCAAGGAGAGGCTTGAGTAACTAGATCTGTGGGGTGCCTTATCACCTGGTAACTTAGACCAACCGGTCCAGGATTACTGATCAAATACTCACTATTAAGAGCCATCTTGAGATGGAGCATTTAGAGTTGTCAACAAAAAAGTTTTCTCTAGGTTCAAGAAACGGATTCAAGGATCAATCAAGACTTAATGAGAGTGAGATTTCATAACATCATCTGGGTTCCAATTCTTTTAAGGTAGTGACATTCCCAAGGTTTCAAGGAACAGTGAAGAGTAAGGAAGTATTCATGATCACAAGGTTGCTAAATCCCACTTATAAGACAAGCAAGAGCTTCAATGGAACTCCAACTTCTAATCAAACCCACTTTAGTTTTTCAGTTTTCAAGTTGTTTGAGGACAAGCAACACATTAAGTTTGGTGTTGTGATGTGTGAGCATCATTAGTGTCTTTTCTATGTGATTTATAGGGTATTCTGTTGATTTGTTAGAGAATTTTAGTGAATTTTACTCCAATGGATGCTACTTTGAGTTTCTATGGCTGTTTGTAGATTTCAGGTAGCATTCAGATGAAGAAACAAAGGTGGCTCATGCGTACGAATCATTGGATCAATAAGGAACTTTGTGCGCACGCATCCATTGTGTGTACGCATGACTGCGTGAGCTCAATAAAGACTAATTCTTCTCTGGACATGTGGCGCTAAATGCTACGACTCAGTGTTTAGCGCCAAAGGCCTCGTAAAATGTGCAAAGCTTCTAGGATAGTTAGTGCTAAATACCATCTCCCCAGCATTTAGCGCTAGAGCCTTTGATTCGCGTGTAAGGTATTCTGTAAAGGTGGCGCTAAATGCCCAGTCACCGGTGTTTAGTGCCGAGAGCGAAATCAAGGGTGGTCCCCACGCATGCAAACAAATCAATGGAAGGCATATCTTTGATTTTGTAAATCAAATAACAATTAGAAAAGGATTTGTTAGGTTTTTATTTTAAGTTTTAAATCAATTTTAATTAGGACTATAAATAGGATAGACATTTTCCCTCGTGGGGAGCTCTCTCCCTCCTAATTCCTCATTCTGCAATTTTACACTTTTCTCTCCTAGGATTTTCTCTGCATTATGAGCCACTAAACCTCCATTCTTAAGGTTGTGAGCTCTATTTACTTTGATGGATTAATAATTATTTGTTTTTCTACTCTTGTTTAATGTATTGATTTATGTTTAAGAATTTGTTTCGTTTTTCATCCTACGGATTAGTGTGTATTGAAAAATAACTCTAATCTAAATTGAATTCTTTTGAATCTTGGAAAAGTTATATCATTAGAATTATAGGTTGAAACCCTTTCTCACAACTCCTTAATTATCTGGACTTATTGTGATACATGACATATAATTGCATCATTTTTGGATTCTTAGGGTTTGTGTGGCTTATAAATCAGAATTCAAACTTAACCCTTTAATGCAATTGATTGATCAAGGAATTGACGGTTGGTTGGATTAGAGGAGATTCAATTTTCTAGGAATAGGAATTCAATCACCTAGGTTTGCCATAAACTAAATCATTGCATGATCAAGGTAGTTGAGATTAAATGTTAACCCAGACATATAAACATCTCCAAAGCCTTAACTGTATTCTCATACCGTTTTCTCAACCATTCACTATTTTCTTTTCTTAATTTACTGTCTTTTAATGCTATTTGATATTCAAAACTCCCATTTCAACTTGTCTAACTAGAACAATTAATCAGTTATTGCTTGCTTGGTCCATTAATCCTCATTGGATCGATACTCACTCACCTAAGTTTATTACTTGGTACGACCCGGTGAACTTGCCGGTAAGTTGTGGTTTGAAACTCCGCATCACCTGCACTTGGAAGAAGAAGTAGAAAAAGGAATAAATATAGTGATAATTTGATTCTTCATCCCTGTATTAAATAGTAGAATAGAAAAAATCAAATTTGTTTCTATTTCTTTACAAAAATTAGGAGGAATTCACTATGACACGTTCAGTGAACAAAATCCTTTTGTAGCCAATTATCTATTAAGAAAAGTAAAAAAGCTTAACACAAAAGCGAAAAAAGAAATAATATTAACTTGGTCCAGAACTTCGACCATTATCCCCATAATGGTTGGTCATACCATTGCGATCCATAATGAAAAAGAACATTTACCTATTATATAACAGATTGTATGGTAGGCCATAAATTGGGCGAATTTTCACCTACTCTAAACATCCAAGGACATGCAAAAAAATGATAATAGATCTCGTCGTTAAGGTAAAATTTCATGTTCTTTTAATAATAATAATAAGATTATTCAAAAATAAAATAATTTTTTTATATATTCAAAATTAGAATAAATACTAAAGAAATGAAAAGAAAAATCGATTTGAAAAATAAGAAATGTTTCTCTTTTTATTAAAAGCATAACCTTACTTATGATAAAGTAGAAACTAGAATCATCTTTAGGTCAAGCAAATTTGGTCAATTATAATATTTATATATTAGAAAAATAAAAAATAAAAATTATATAAATAGACACGTCTGTTCACAACAGTAAACATGAATTTTCATAAATGAGATTTGTGGATGTGGATAAAGAAATGGTTTTGATACTATAATTTATATTTTATTGAATTGAGTATCTTTTTTCAGTTTTTGCGATTATTCTGCAAAAGCAAATTAAGTCAAAAGGGGATGCTATATTATGTTTTTAAATAAAAAGCCTAATGGATATAAAAAAATAGAGTGCACAACTAGGACAAATCATTTTATGTAAAGTAGTGAAAAAATAATTATTAAATAGTAACATAAACCAAGAACCAATCTATATGGGCCCATTTTTAATAAAATTCTGGCTAAAAGCATACAAGTGTTGTAATGTGCCTCTTCGTGAGTGTCCGGTAACCATGAATGTAAGGGTATAATCGGCAATTTTACAGCAAAAATAAAAAATAAATCCCATATAAAATATTATTTCGAGCACCCCAGGATACGATTGATTAGTTAATGTTTCAAAATTTAATGTCGGTTCATTAGAAATATATAAACCGATACCTAGAATTTCGATTAATAAAAAATAGAGCTTCCCGTTGTAAATCTTGAGTAATTAGTGAATAATTAGCCAATAAATTAATTATTAATCCAAGAAATTAGAAAATTTAATTTTATAGTTTAATGATGTAGGAATAATTAAAATATGAATTTTGACTCTAATTTTAAAGTTTTCGGCCCAAAACGGGCCAACGGGCTACACCGAACGAACCGGGCCCAATTGGCCCCAAGCCCACCTATACACCCATATATATATAGCCTCCTCCTCCCCAAAACATTCATGAAACACGCTGAAAGCAAAAGGAAAAACGTGAAACCTTAGCTCCCAAATCCCTTACAACTTCAAATTTACGTAACTTTCAATCTGGAGCTTTGACTGACAAGTCATCAGTGACTATGCGTTCGTCTCGTAATTTTCTACAAAATTCACCTAACAATTTGGTAAGAAATTTGAGATTTTATTCCCAGTTATTCCCCTCTTTAGTTCATGAATTTGGGGTTTTGATATTGAGAGATTTTGTGATTTTAAAGGTTTAGAGGTACTCTAGCGGTGGGTAATCGTTGGGTTTCATCCTAATTTCAAGTGGATAAGGTAAGAAACTACTTAACCCTCTATGAATCATTAATTAGCAAACTCTATGTTAATTATAGTGAATTTGGATTGTATTAGATTAAATTGGGTGTTTTGGAGTTAAATTGGTGGATATTGGAAGCTTAAAATTGAATCCTAGGAGCTGAAAATTCAATTGGTAAGGAGTTAAAGATTCGGAGCATGAGAAACAGTTGATGATTGAGGTGTTTCGAGCTTAGGGAGGAATCGGCCAAGGTATGATTTTGGTTTCTCGTAATTAAAGTTAATGTAACGTGAAAACTTAGGTTAGTTGATCGTAGGATAAGCTTGAATAGATTTTGGTTATTGAATTAGTTAGTGAATAAATGTATGGTTGATGTGTGATGTGAAGAATATATATTGGCATGTTGTGGAATGAGACTAGTGCAATTGAATGAAATTGTTGTTGGTTTAGTAGAAGAGTTATTGAATGTGTGTGTGTGTGTGTGTGCATTATTGAATGAAGTTGGTTTAGGTTGGATTGTTGAGAGGGAAGGTGAACTGTAAATGTTGCTCATGATGTGGAATAATTACAAAATGTTTAGGCATATTTTGGGTCTGGTTGGTTGAATTGGAAATTGAAAGCTTGTAGGTTATGTAATGAATGATCGATTTAATATGAATGATTTGAGAAAGTGTTGAATATAATATGAAAAAGGCTGTAATGACGATGTTTGATTGGGATTATTGAGGATAAATATATGATTGATTATTAAATAATTGCGAGTAATTGAGGAAGTGTGGAAAAGTTACAAATATGCCGGAGATGCATATACGAGTTAATGAATGAATGAATGAATGATTTATAATGGTTTACAATAAAATTGATCTTTTTGCTTTGACCTGGCAAGGATCGTGGTGGTTTGCCGCTTGTCTAGTGTCGAAATGTCTGTAAGGATCGTGCAAGTTTACCGCTCTCAGAAGGTGGAGATTGTGGTTATTTACCACACACGTGTGTGTCATTTTTTCAATTGAAGATCTTGTGAGGTTTGTAGTGGTGTACCGCGCGCAATGGTGGGATTCGTGGTGGTGTACCGCCAGCCAGGTAGGGTTCGTAGTGGTGTACCGCCAAACAGTTTTCAAGAGGACGATATCCGGGTTAGCTACCCGGTGTGTCGGGTTATGGAAAAGTAACCGACACGTGAGCTCACGGCCAGTAGGAAAGTAATGCATCATATGCATTTATGTGTCTTGTTTGGTTTTTCATTATTGGGTTTGCGTAATTGATATTCATGCTTAACTGTTATATGTCCTATTTGTTGTTTCTGTATCCTACTTGTATTTGCTTTGTCTGTATTGCTTGTCTGTGCATAGGAGCTTTGGAGGATTGGAGGAAGGCGGGAATTAGGGCTTAAGTTAGAAAGGAATTAGAAATAAGAACCTTAGATAGCGTTCCCTATTTATGGTTTTCAATTTTAGTTTTAAGTTTGAATCTTTTGTCGGAAGTTCTAGAATCACCTCTGGCTTTCCTAGGACATTATATGTTAGTTATGTGGACACTGTTACCATGCTGAAAATGTCCGGTTCTCACTCTGTACATATTTTTAGTTTTCAGATGCAGGACGTGAGGCACCTCGCTGAGGCATACTAGAAGCTTTCTGCAAGCGAAGAACTCTACCTGTTTGTGGTTCCATTTTGGGTTTTAGATGTATATGTACATAGTTATATATCTCCAATATATATATATATATATATATATATATATATATATATATATATATATATATATATATATATATATATATATATATATATATATATATATATATATATTATGTTTTGTCCCTCCTAGAGGTTGGCTTGAAGAAACAGGTTCTGTAAACAGTATTTTAGATATTTTGGGTTTCACATGTATACATATATGTATGAATATATGCTCTGGTCAGTCTTAACTTTGCGAGCCAAGTCAGAAGCTTTGTTATCTGTATCTTGGAACTCTTCTTTTATGGATTTATGTTTTGCTTTACTCTTATCCTATCCGGTTTACGTTTATCGCTTGCGTGAGTGATGCACTTTTCTGTTTGACACTTTTGTTTAACTTTTCTTCAAAAGGCTCCTAGATATAAACCCTTTTCAACTATATTATGTATATATTTTACATTAGAGGTCGTAGCGCCTTGCCACCTCTATTTTACATCCTAGGTGTAAAGCTCTGTATGGTATTAGAGTAGTTCGTTTTCATAGAGCCTAAGGAATAGACTGACTATGCTTCTGAACATACTCTGGTTGTGTGTATATGCTATTTAGGATGTCTACTTGACATATATAGTATAAATGTTCATGAGCATACTTTTGGAGATTTAAAGCACTATACTTGAGATATTAAGACTGATCACCTTAATATCAATTGTTCGGTTTAGACAAGACCCAAAGAGCATCTCGTGGACGTGAGTGAGGTGAACCGGCTAAGGAAATTGGTCCTGCTGTGCGAGCTACTACTAAAGGGATGTATCAAATAACATGGAGACATGATAGAGGTGGTAATGGACTTGGTGGTGAAGAAGACCAAGGGATCAGGCCTTGTGCAACTAGAATAAAAGCCAATAGCTTTTAGCTAGAGAGGTAAAAAGATTCAAGGATTGTTTTGGTGGAAGCGAGTGGAGATTTTAGTTCAAAGTGGTTTATAATCAGAGTGGCACTCTAGTGATTTTGGAGTTTTGATATTGAGAGCTTTTGTGATTTTGATGGTTTAGAGGTATTCTAGTGGTGGGTAACATTAGGTTTCACCCTAATTTCAAGTGGATAAGGTAAAAAACCACTAAACCCTCTATGAATCATTAATTAGAAAACTCTATGAATTTGGATTCTATTAGATTGAATTGGCTATTTTGGACTTAAATTGGTGGATATTGGAAGCTTGAAATTGAATCCTAGGAGCTGAAAATTTAATTTGTGAGGAGTTGGAGATTTGGAGCTTGAGAAATGGTGGATGATTGAGGCGTTTCGAGCTTAAGGAGGAATCGGCCAAGGTATGGTTTCGGTTTCACGTAATTAAAATATAATGTAACGTGAAAACTTAGGTTAGTTGACCGTAGGATAAGTGTTCATACCCTGGGTCGAGATACTCGACCTGGGATGATTGGCGACAAAGCGACCGACCTGTTCAGGTCAGGCTACCCGACCTCTTCTCAAAGAGGTCGGCCAAATCGACAGGAAAGCCCAATAAAAGGCCCAAATAGAGGAACACGACCCAAATCCAAAGGCAACCCAAGCCTATAGAGATAAAGGCGATTCCCTTGAAGATAAGCTGACTTCACTTAAAATAAGATAAGATAAGATAAGATAACTAACTTATCTTATCGGAAAGGTCAGCCCACACTACTATAAATACACTGGAGCATCCAGGTATAACTCATACTCTGATTCTACATAAAACCTGCTTAATACCCATGCTAACTTAAGCATCGGAGTCTCTTGCAGGTACCCCCACCCTCCAATGACGAAGGATCAGCAGTGCAGCCAGTCCGACAAATCGGACACGACATCTCCGGCCGCCACCCACCAGCCGGACACGTCATCTCCGACCAGTACAGAGGATCTCATCCGAGATCGACCTACAATTTCAGGTAACCCTCGGAACATTGGCGCCATTGCCGGGGAACCTGGAAGTCATCCCAACACCATGGCGGACGATCATGACAACGACCACGACTCAGATCTGGAAAATAGAACACCGCACAAAAACGTGGACACTACGCTAAAGGATACTCCGGAATCCAACGGGGACAAAAACTCATCAAATCCAGGGGTAATAGAAGCACTTCAAGACCGCTTAAAGCAACTTGAAAAAGAAATCCAACAACAACGAGAGGTTGGGAAGGATCTACAAAGAGAGGTACGGCGGCGTCGAGAATTGGAAGATAAACTACGGCAATTAGAAGCCGATCTTAAATCAAAAGCTCCTCGGACCACTCCTGAGGAAAATTCACGCAAAGAAAAAGATCCATTCACCAGGGAAATCATGAAAACCAAAATTCCAAAAGATTTCAAACTTCCGGATTTGATTTTGTATGATGGCACCACAGATCCCAACCATCATCTCAGCAATTTTAGAAGCAGAATGTACCTCACCGACGCCTCAGATGCCATTCGCTGCAAAGCTTTTCCAACAACACTCACGAAGACAGCAATCAGATGGTTCAACAACCTACCTCCAAAGTCCATCTCAAACTTTGACGACCTGGCCAAAAAATTCCTAGCCAGATTCTCTATCCAGAAAGATAAGGCCAAGCACGCCCCCAGTTTACTGGGGATCAAGCAAGGAGATCGGGAGAGCCTCCACAACTACATGGAAAGATTCAACAAAACATGCATGGACATACAAAGCTTGCCAACAGAGGCCGCCATCATGGGACTCATCAATGTCCTACGAGAAGGACCTTTTAGCCAATCCATATAAAAGAAGTACCCTACCTCTCTAGACGAAGTGCAGGAGCGAGCAGAAAAATACATCAACATGGAAGAAAACGCTCGGTTGGGAGAGACCTCAAAATCCGGGGTCCCCTGCCGAGATAAAGACAAGGAATCCAAAAGGAAAGAAGATCGACAAGGGGAGAAAATCAAAAAATACCACAATTACACCCCTCTCAGGGCATCCCTAGTCGACGTATACAAAGAAGTCTGCCATACGGAGAAAATTCCCCCAGCTCGGCCACTCAAAGGCAAAAGAGGAGGAGGAAACCGGAATGAATATTGCGAATATCATCGAGTGCGAGGGCACTCCACCAACGAGTGCTTCGATCTAAAGAACATCATAGAAAAATTGGCGAGGGAAGGAAAATTAGATCAGTTTCTAGCCACCCGAGATGATGACTAAAGAAAGAGACGAAGGGACGAAGATATCGGACGAACCGCGCGATCACCTTGTACACCGGAAAGACACGTCCACATGATACACGACGGATTCGTAGGGGGAGGAATCTCCAAGTCATCTCGCAAAAGATATCTCAAAGAAGTATATCATGTTGAGGGAAAGGAGGAGGCACCCGACATCCCTGCAATCACATTCACTAAAGAGGACGCATCCGGTATCATCTCAGGACACGACGACCCCATGGTCATCACCATCATACTGGCAAATGCCAATCTCCACCGCACATTAATAGACCAAGGGAGCTCCGCCGACATCTTGTTCAAAACTGCCTTTGACAAGCTCGGCCTATAAGACAAGGAGCTTAGGGCATACCCGAACAGTCTGTTCGGATTGGGAGATACCCCGGTACAACCATTGGGATACGTATCACTAAATACAACCTTCGGAAAAGGGAACCAATCCAGGACACTCAAAATAGACTACATTGTGGTTGACCTGAGTTCAGCCTACAATGCTCTAATAGGTCAGACAACACTAAATCAACTTGGTGCAATAGTCTCGACTCCACATCTATGCATGAAATTCCCAACTACAGAGGGGATAGCCACAATAAAAGCAGATCAAAAGATGGCACGCCACTGTTATAACGAAAGTCTAAACCTCGAGGCAGAGGAGAAGAGTTTCATACAATTGAGCTTGGCAGAGTTCAGAGACAAGAAGAACTCCGTCCGCAGCCAGAAGGTGAGATAGAGAAGGTTCAGATCGGAGACACCTCAGACAAAACGACTAATATTGGCACGATCCTGAAAGGAGATGGAAATGAATTACTAGTACAGTTCTTATGAGATAATGTCGATCTCTTTGCATGGAAAGCTGCAGACATGCCAGGCATAGACCCCAAGCTAATGTGTCACAAATTGGCGGTCTACCCAGGATCTTGGCCGGTACAGCAGAGACGAAGAAAACTTGGGCCAGAACGATCCCAAGCTGTGGAAGAACAGGTACAAGCACTACTAGAGGCAGGATTCATAAGAGAAGTCAAGTACCCACTATGGCTAGCTAACGTCGTCTTGGTGAAAAAATCAAATGGGAAGTGGCGAATGTGCACCGACTACACGGACCTCAACAAAGCCTACCCAAAAGATCCTTACCCACTCCCAAGCATCGACGCTCTGGTAGATGCTTCCTCCGGATATAGATGCCTCTCGTTCATGGATGCATATTCCGGATACAACCAAATTCCCATGTATCCACCAGATCAAGACAAGACCTCGTTTTTGATGCCAAAAGCAAATTACTGCTATATTGTGATGCCTTTCGGTCTCAAGAATGCGGGAGCTACTTATCAAAGGCTAATGAATAAAGTCTTCTCAGATCACATTGGGAAAATCATGGAAGTCTATGTGGACGACATGTTGATAAAGACACAAAGTGAAGAGACATTATTATCCGACCTGGCTCAAGTGTTTGACACTATAAGGAAGCATGACATGCGACTCAATCCCGCAAAATGCACCTTTATAGTAGAAGCGGGAAAATTTTTAGGTTTCATGCTCACACAAAGAGGAATTAAAGCAAATCCGGATAAATGTCAAGCCATACTCAACATGAAAAGCCCAACCTATGTCAAAGAAGTATAGCAACTCAACGAGAGATTGGCCGCCCTATCCAGGTTCTTAGCAGGATCAGCGATAAGATCTCTCCCTTGCTATGCTACTTTAAGGAAGGGAAAGCAGTTCGAATGGACAACAGAATGTGAACAAGCCTTCCAAGACTTCAAGGAATTCTTAGGACGTCCACCTATCCTATCTCGGCCACGAAAAAGAGAACCGCTTATATTATATCTCGCAGTAGGAAGCTGGGCAATAGCCTCAGCACTAGTCAGAGAAAACAAAAGTGGGCAACAACCCATCTACTTCATTAGTAAAGTGCTACATGGATCCGAGTTGAACTACCAGAAAATAGAAAAGTTTGCCTATACTCTCGTTCTAACATCTCAACGACTTCGCCCGTACTTCTAGGCTCACACAATTAAGGTTCGAACTAACCAGCCCATAAAAGGAATATTGCAGAAAACAGATTTAGCAAGGAGAATTTTACAATGGGCAGTCGAGTTATCTGAGTTCGACCTCCAATATGAAGCTCGGACGGCCATCAAATCACAGTATCTGGCCGACTTCATCGCAGAATTCACAGATGCCGTGGAAATCCCCACAGAATAGAATCTCTATGTGGACGGTTCTTCAAATAAGACTGGAAGCGGCGCAGGTGTGATAATAGAAAGCAACCAAGAAACCCAAGTTGAGCTCTCCCTCAAATTTGGATTCCCGGCCTTAAATAATCAGGCGGAATATGAAGCGTTATTAGCTGGTTTGAAGCTAGCTTAAGAGGTTGGAGTTCAAAAACTCAACATTTACAGTGATTCACAAGTAGTCACCTCACAGATAACAGGGAACTACCAAGCCAAAGATCCCACCATGAAAAAGTATTTGGATAAAACCAAGGAACAGCTCGGACAACTCGGGGAATATAAGATCCGCCACATACCCCGCGAACAAAATGCCCGAGCTGACGCACTCTCAAAACTAGCCAGCACCAAACCAGGGGCAACAATAGAAGCCTCATCCAGAAAATGCTACAGAACCCGTCAATCTTGGAAGAGAAAAAAGTCCTAGCCATAACAAGTCAGGACCAAAGATGGATGACCCCCATAATTAACTACCTCAAAGCAGAAACACTCCCCACAGAAGAAAAGGAGGCAAAGAGGTTAAAAAGGGAGGCACAGTACTACACTATCATAAAAAATATCCTGTACAAAAGAAGGATCTCAATACCATTACTAAAATGTGTGCCGACCAACAACACAAAGGAAGTGCTAGAGGAAGTACACGGCGGCATTTGCGGCAATCATCTCGGAGCACGAGCTCTCACCAAAAAAGTACTCCGCGCGGGATTTTGTTGGCCAACTCTACAGAAAGAAGCTACAGAATTTGTAAAGACATGTCCACCATGTCAGAAACATGCCAACTTTCACATCGCCCCGCCAGAAGAGCTCATCAGCACAACTTCACCTTGGCCGTTTGCAAAATGGGGACTTGATCTTCTCGGACCCTTCCCCCAGGGATCAGGACAAGTTAAATTCCTCATAATAGGGGTAGACTATTTCACAAAGTGGATCGAGGCAGAGCCCCTAGCCAACGCCACTGCTCAAAGAAGTCGGAAATTCCTATATAGAAACATTGTCACAAGGTTCGGGGTTCCAAACTCCATCACCACAAACAATGGCACTCAATTCACAGATGCAGGCTTCAGAAAATTAGTAGCCGACTTGAACATAAAGCACCAGTACACCTCTGTGGAACATCCGTAAGCCAATGGACATGCTGAAGCTGCCAACAAAGTCATATTGGCTGGGTTAAAACGGAGATTACAAGAGGCAAAGGGAGCTTGGGCAGAAGAGCTTCCACAAGTTCTATGGGCATATCGAACGACGCCACACTCCACCATAAAGGAATCCTCCTTCCGATTAGCATACGGAATAGAGGCAATGATTCCAGTAGAGATTGAGGAAGGATCGCCCAGAGTGGTTCATTACAATGAGGGAGCAAACTCCCAACTTCAGAGGGAAGAGCTCGACCTACTACCTGAAATCCAAGAAAGAGCTCGGATCAGGGAAGAAGCATTAAAACGTCGAATGGCTTCCAGATATAATCAAAGGGTAGTGCCGAGAAGTTTCGCAGAGAATGATCTCATCCTAATCCGAAATGATATTGGAACAACTCGACCAGGAGAAGGAAAGTTGGAGCAAACTGGAAAGGACCCTACCGAGTTGTAGAAGTACTTGGGAAGGGCTACTACAGACTGTCCAAACTTGATGGACGAGACCTTCCCAGATCATGGCACGCCTGCAACCTAAGAAGGTACTACAGCTAGAAAAAGTAAAAGATCTCACTATTGGATGCACTCTTTTTCCTGAAAGGGTTTTTAAATGAGGCACCAAGTTGAGACTCAGACACTATCCGACTTAAAGGGATGAAAAATTCCCACATGTATATATTTGCACTTTCCTTTGAATAAAATATATATTTTAGATATTCTACAAGTTTCCAAGACGCATTAATCTGAAGCATTCATCGTCCGATTATAAAGCAACAGATCGGCATAAAGTGAAAAACAATTTCACTGCACGATCACGATAAAGACAATCGTCCGATAAAGGTGAAAACGCGATTCACCTAAAAGACGATCTAAAGATAGCAACCACCTTCTACAAATCGGCAAAGATGAACACAGAATAATGTAAGAAGTTATCGAAAGTGATCCGAAAAAGAACTTGACGAGGTCTTATGGATTGCTAAATAATAACTTAAAGACTGGCCGACATTAAGAAGTCGGACCAAGTTAACCCAAGTTATAAGTAAACCCTGGAAAGAGGTCTGGCTAACCCTATTAAAGAGGATTACTTTAACTTAGAAGGGCCCGACATGACAAAGTCAGCCCAAAATGAAAAGTAATAAAAGTAGTCCCTGAAAGAGACCTGACAAAGGTCCAAAAAAGAGGACTACAAAAATAACTTAGAAAGAGGACGACGCAAAGAAATCGACCTCCTACAAACAAGTTATAAAAGTAATCCCTGAAAGAGATCTGACAAAGATCCAAGAAAGAGGATTACAAAAATAACTTAGAAGAGATCGACATGATGAAGTCGATTTCCTACAACAAACAAGTTATAAAAGTAATCCCTGAAAGAGATCTGACAAAGATCCAAGAAAGAGGATTACAAAAATAACTTAGAAGAGATCGACATAATGAAGTCGGTCTCCTACAACAAACGAGTTATAAAAGTAATCCCTGAAAGAGATCCGACAAAGATCCAAGAAAGAGGATTACAAAAATAACTTAGAAGAGATCAACATAATGAAGTCGGTTTCCTACAACAAACAAGTTATAAAAGTAATCTCTGAAAGAAACCTGACCAAGGTCCAAAAAAGAAGATTACTAAAAATAACCGAGAAAAGATCGACATGACGACGTTGGTCAACTACTTGGAAAAGGACGAAGAAGTCGGTCATGGATTGCTAATTGGATCCACGCATCTACGACCTCCAAGTACAAAGCAGTTCAAAGAGGCTGAGCAACAAGGCTTCAACACTCTCAAAACATATAAAAACTAAGACAAGCGAAAGCAAGCATGACATAAAATAACAAAGCTTCAGGGTCAGACCCAAAAGCTTAGAAGCTGCTCGTTGTGTTTTTCAAAATAATGGGTTGCTAAACAAGCAACCAGAAAGAGTGTCAGCAAAATAAACCAACTACGAAATAAAGAGTTTTAAAGCCCACAAGTCGGGCCAACTACACAAATATCCAAAATAAATCAGCTAAGGATTAGAAGACTTTTTAGCAGCATCAGCCTGAGGAGAAGGAGGGCGAGCCTAGAGAGGAACAGCATCCACAGTACCATCGTCCCGGTTTAAGATCTGGCAGTCAGGATCAGAAGCGGGAGGGCCGACTTCGGCAGGAGGAACAGCAGGAGCTGACACCTTGGCAGAAGACACAGGGAGGGGATCAACATCATCATCATCCTCGTCATCAAGGACAATCTTACCATCCCTAACAACATTATCCAGGCTGAAGAGAGTAAGGTCGGCCTCGGGAGCAATAATCTGAACTTGCTCTTTCAGGTTCTCATAGGCAGCAGTTACGCTGCCAACAGGATGACCCTGGAGCTCGGAGTAATCAGCTCGGGCGTTCTCCAACTCCGCCTTCAGACGCATTTCCTCCCGATAGGATGTTACATAGCTGTCTTTATGCCTCAGTACCGTGTCCTCGGCCAGCCTCACAGAAGCCGCCAGAGAAAGTGAACTCGCCTTCTCGTTCTCCAGATCCTTCTCCAACTTGGCTACCTTTACTTCAAGCTCCTCCTTCAGGCCCTTCATCTGATCAAACTCCTGTTTAGCCTCCTCCATAAAGGCTTTGGTGGCGTGGAGAGGAAGATTTTGAGCAGTCCGGTATAGGGCAGCCCCCATATACGCCATTCTAACACTACTTCGAGTTATAAAGTCCAGATGGCGAAGGAGCGACACATCGTCCATAGGAAGGGCACCATAGGGACCGATTTGTTGATCCACAAATTCAATTGCATTAAAGTCAGGAGCATCAAGGTTGAAAGGCTCAGCTGTTTTTTGTTTCTTGTTGGGAGGAGCACCAGAACTAGAGGTAGAAGTCGATGGAGGGTCAGCCAGACGAATCCGAGGAGTAGGGATCACCTTCCTCGGTCCGGGAGAACTCGGCACAGGTGGCTTTACTTGCACTTGGGAAGATCCCTCCCCGGCCGCCTTGGCCGAGATGTTCTGAGCAGCAGTCGCCTTCTTTGCGCTTTTGAAGGCCTTCATGGATTCATTATATTTTGACATCTCTGCAAACACAAAATCAGCCACAATAAAGGGTTACAATCACAAGATAAGGAAGCCAAACTAAGAAACAAGTATAGAAACAAGTCAGGCAAATACCCAAAAACAGCCCAGACTAGGGATGGGTCATTCAAAAACCTTTTTGTATCAAGATGGGGTGGTGCTCCCCATAAATCCTCAAGAACAATAACAAAGGCACGCTCAACATCGTCAAGCATATCCCAGGAATAGCGAGACACTCTCACCTCCTTCTGCCACTCTAGAGGGAAAGAAGGCTCATCATTTTCATCAAGAAAAAAGGGGCGGGCCCCCTCGACAGCACGAACTTTAAAGAAGTAATTCTTGAAATCCTTAAAGGACTCATCATACATAGCAAACACTTTATGGCCCTGGGCAGACCTGAAAGAAACCCAGGAAGCTTTCTTTTTCGAAGAGCCACCAGGCTTGGCGGAAATAAACAGGTAAAGGAAGAGAGCCTGAGAAGGTGTTACACCTAACTCTTGGCAAAGTAGCTGAAAAATTTTGATAAAATCCCAGAAATTCGGGTGAAGCTGGGACGGGGCAATATTACACGACCACAACAAGTCGGTCTCAAAAGCAGTAAAAGGAAAAATAATGTCCAATTGACTGAAGAAATACTCGTAGGCATAGAAGAAGGGACGCTCCCCCTCTATGGAAGTCGGAAAACAAACCCTCTCATCAGAATCAGGAGCAACAAGCTCATAATCCCTCTCCCAGGCACTGTTACCACAAATCCTATGACGCTTCCTCAGCTCTATGCAAAATTCATCATCCACAACAGAAACACACATCAAGACAAGGGAGTCCAGCCAATCAGACATCCCCTCAGGAACTCTAGAAGACATCTCTACAATGTTATTGCGAGAAGACATGAGGCCAACTAATCCTACAATAAGAAAAGAAGATTAGATTACCAAAAAGCATCTCGGGAATAGGGCGAAACAACTCGACCAATATGATACAGAGGAACAAACAGAAAAGAAAAACCCCAAGACACAAACCAAAGTCCTGGGGCATCCTTTGGAGGCAGTAACAAAGCAAGGTTTCTGGAAAAATCTACAGCTTACGTCTCAGCTTCCCCCGAACAAGAAAAGAAGATTTTCAAACAGCAAGCATTTTTCGTAGGAGAAAACACAAAAAAGTTTAAAAAGTCATCAAAGCCACTATCTTTTTACACTCTACCAGCAAAAAAGCTTCGACAACATCAAACACGCCAAACAGAAACTATCAAAGGCGCAACATTTTTCAGAATCAGACAAAAAGCAATTTTCAAACAGAGCGAGGAAAAGATGCAGATTTTCTGGGTATTGGTATCAGATAGAAACAACAGAACATGCAAAAGCCCTAAAAAGCATCAAACAACAGGAAAAAAGGATCATGCAGAAGATAAAGAAACTCCTAGAACACACATTTCAACAACAATTAGGTGCGAAAAAAATAGAAAGATCTAAACTTTCTCTAAAGCAAAATCAAAACTTCATCACAAAGCCAAAGCAACGAAAGAAAAAGAAAATACGGATGGAACTCACCTGGAGAAGGAAGAAGCTTCAAAAAAGGGACGTAAAAATGAAAGCTGCCCAAAAAATCGCTAAGCGACACCGCAACGCAAGAAAAGCAGAAATGTGGGCGAAAGACAGAGAGCGAAAGAACAAAGGAAGAAATTGCGAAGAAGTTACAAAAAGAGCAAAGAAGAGAAACCGTTTCTGGGCTTTCGAAAATCAAAATAAAGAGCCAACGGAAAATAGGGCAATTAATACTAATTAATGAAAGTATTAAACCCTCACACGTTCCCAAAAGCGCTGATATTCAAGCGCGCGCTTTTAGAGGAAAACGTTCTACATTCAAAAGCTGCTACAAAGGAATCGAAAAAATGCTTGAGTTTGGCTTCATTAGAGAAGGACCGAAGTCAAAGACTCGCCCCCAAAACAAAGAAGACCGAGCTCAAGCAGGGGCACTGTTCATACCCTGGGTCGAGATACCCGACCTGGGATGATTGGCGATAAAGCGACCGACCTGTTCAGGTCAGGCTGCCCGATCTCTTCTCAAAGAGGTCGGCCAAATTGACAGGAAAGCCCAATAAAGGGCCAAATAGAGGAACACGACCCAAATCCAAAGGCAACCCAAGCCTATAGAGATAAAGGCGGTTCCCTTGAAGATAAGATGACTTCACTTAAAATAAGATAGGATAAGATAAGATAACTAACTTATCTTATCGGAAAGGTCAGCCCACACTACTATAAATACACTGGAGCACACAGGTATAACTCATACTCTGATTCTACATAAAACCTGCTTAATACCCATGCTAACTTAAGTATCGGAGTCTCTTGCAGGTACCCCCCACCCTCTGGTGACGAAGGATCAGCAGTGCAGCCAGTTCGACAAATCGGACACGACAGCTCCGACCGCCACCCACCAGCCGGACACGTTATCTCCGACCAGTACAGAAGATCTCGTCCGAGATCGACCTACAGTTTCAGGTAACCCTCGGAACAATAATCTTGAATGGATTTTGGTTATTAAATTTGTTAGTGAATAAATGTGTGGTTAATGTGTGATATGAAGAATATATATTGCCATGTTGTGGTATGAGACTAGTGCAATTGAATGAAATTGTTATTGGTTTAGTAAAAGAGTTATTGAATATGTGTGTGTGTGTGTGTGTGTGTGTGTGTGTGTGTGTGTGTGTGTGTGTGTGTGTGTGTGTGTGGATTATTGAATAAAGTTGGTTGAGATTGGATTGTTGAGAGGGGAAATGAACTGTGAATGTTGTTCATGATGTGGAATAAATGCAAAGTGTTTAGGCATGTTTTGGGTATAGTTGGTTGAATTGGAACTTGAAAACTTGTAGTTTATATAATGTGATCGAGTTAATGTGAATGATTTGAGAAAGTGTTGAATATAATATGAAGAAGGTTGTAATGACGATGATTGATTGAGATTATTGAGGATGAATATATGATAGATGATTAAATGATTGGGAGTAATTGAGGAAGTGCAGAAAAGTTGCGAATATGCCAAAGATACATATACGAGTTAATGAATGAATGAATAAATGATTTATAATGATTTAAAATGAAATTAATCTTTGAGCATTGACCTAGCAAGGATCGTGGTGGTTTACCGCTTGCCCAGTATTGAAATGTCTGTGAGGATCACGGTGGTTTACCGCTCACAGAAGGTGGGGATCGTGGTTATTTACCGCCTATGTGTGTGTTGTTTTTTCAATTGAAGATCTTGCGAGGTTTGTGGTGGTGTAACGCTTGCAATGGTGGAGTTCGTGGTGGTGTACCGCCCACCGGTTTTCAAGAGGACGATATCCGATTGAACTACCAGGAGTGTTGGTGATAAACCCCAATTTTGTGGTTTATCTTGTGTTAAATTCAGGAGATTTTATCAACTTTTCTCACATTTATTTAATGAAATAGCATGGTTTTGTGAATTTCTCCTAATTTGTGCTTAAAAGTAAAAACATGCTTTTTAGGCCCAAAAATTGATAAATTTAATTCACTTTAATTCCGTTCGATGCCTTGATATGTTTGATAAGTGATTTCAGGATTAGAAGGCAAAGATTGGGTTGAAGAAATGAAGAAAAAGCATGCAAAAATGGAGAATTCATGAAGAAATGAGGATTTGCTTAACTCAAGGCCATGGCACGCATCACCCACGCGTACGCGTGAGAAGGAGATTTGCCAGCGACGCTCACGCGTCACCCACGCGTACGTGTGAAGAGGAATTTCGCCAGTGATGCGTACGCGTGATCCATCCGTACGCGTGACAAGCAGCACGTGACCTCACTAAATGCAATACACTGAGGGCAATTTCTGAGCTCAAGGAGGCCCAAATCCAACTCATTTCTGATGCTTTTGAACCCAAGGATTGCAAGGTAATGGGGAAAGTAGTCATAGTTTAGTTTTTCACCATGTTTTAGGTAATAATTCTAGATAGAGAAGCTTTCCCTTCTCTCTAGAATTTAGGGTAGTTTAGGTTAAAATTTCTTAGATCCAACTTTTAAGTCTTGTTTCATTTTAGTTTTTCCTTACTTTTATTTGTTCTAGCACTTTGGTTTATCTACTTCTCTTGTTAATTTCTTATTTTGTTCTCTTTTATGTTGATGAACCCTTGTTAGATTTCAATTTTCTTTTAATACAATTTTATATTTCCATGTCTTTTTATGTTTATCTTAATTGCCATTGTTGATTTCTTGCTTATGTTAGTTGTAAGCTTTATTAAATCTTACATTTTGTGATGTTTACTTTTATTACACTCTAGGTGTTTGATAAAATGTTTTCACTAGTTTTAGAGTAGTTTTCTTTACTCTAGGCCTAGGCTAAGGGAATTGGGTGACCTTGAGACATTGGGTCTCATTGAGTTGGTGATTTGAGAACCTTTAGTGGTCAATTTGATACCTATTAACACTAGCGTACTACTAAGTCAATTAGTAGCTAGTTTGGGACTTATGGGTTGATGTTGATCAAGCCTATTTGATGTACTTCAAGCATAGAAGTAGACTTGATGGGTTGGTCCCTCATAATTGTCAATACATGGTCTGTAGACAAGGATAGTGATCTCAATTCTCATGCCTTAGCCAAGAGTTCTTTGCTTTTCCTTTATTAGTTAATTGTCATTTGCTTTCTTGTTATTTACTTTTCTTGTCAATCAACAAATCAAACACCCTTGCCCCTTTATAGCCAATAATTGATCACTTCATTGCAATTCCTTATGAGACGATCTGAGGTTTAAATACTTCAGTTTATTTTTATTGGGGTTTGTACTTGCGACAACCAACATTAAGACTTTGATTGAGTATTGTTTGTTGGTTGGGAGCTATGCTTACAACGGAATTATTTTGTGTGAAATTCCTAACCGACGAAAATACTCTTTCAAGTTTTTGGTGCCGTTGTTGGGGAATTGCAATGGTGTTATGTTATTGGCTATTGTATATATGTTGATATTGTGAATATGCTTCTTTGATAGTTTTTTCTTGCTTTAGAAGTTAGTTTTTATTAGTTCTTATTAGTATTTATTTTTATTTTCTCTTGTCACTATGAATTCTCATTATTTTGGCTAAGTGTGGTTACAACTATATTGTAGGAGATGGAAACTACAATGACAACATGCATCAAGGGTGGAACAATCAAAGATAGGAGGAGCCTTGATAAACCCCAATTTTGTGGTTTATCTTGTGCTTAATTTAGGGGATTTTATCACCTTTTTCCACATTTATTCAATGAAATAGCATGGTTTTGTAATTCTCCCTTAATTTGTGCGTAAGTGTAAAAACATACTTTTTAGGTCCTTAAATTGGTGATTTTAATTCACCTTAATTCCATTCGATGCCTTGATGTGTTTGTTGAGTGATTTCAGGTTCATAAGGTAAGTATTGGATGGAAGAAGTGAAGAGAAAAGCATGCAAAGTGGAGAATTCATGAAGAAATGAGCATTTGGAGAATTGAGGGCCACGCGCACGCGTCATGCACGCATACGCATGCACTGAAGATTTGCAAGCCACGCGCACGCGTTGCCCACGCGTACGCGTGAGTAGAGGTTTTGGCCAGCGACACGCACGCGTCGTTCACGCGCACGCATGATACTCGGCACGTGACCCACTTAAATTGAAATCACTGGGGGCGATTTCTGAGCTGCCCAGGCCCAAATCCAACTCATTTTTGAGGGTATTTCATGCAGAATTTAAGCTTGAGCAAAGGGGGGAGCAATTAATTATGGGATTGGCATCATGTAGTTTAGTTTCTAGAGAGAGAAGCTCCCTCTTCTCTCTAGAATTAGGGTTATTAGGCTTATCTCCATCTTAGATCTAGGGTTTAATTCTTGTTTTCATCTTGTTCTACCTTCAATTTCTTGTTCCTACATCTTAATTCTCTTAGTTGTAGTATTAATTCTCCTTTTATGCCTCTTTCATGTTTATGAATGCTCATGTGGATTTGGATCTCTTTTAATGCAAATTGATGTTTGATGTTCTTTTATTGTTGATTGGAGTTGTTATGATTATTTCCTTGCAATTGGTAGTTGGTAGATTTTATTCTTCCTTGGAATTTATTATGCTTTCCTTTTATGCCTTCCAAGTGTTTGACAAAATGCTTGGAAGGATGTTAGAGTAGACTTTTGAGCATTCTTGGCTTGGAAAGAGGAATTAGGCAATCTTGAGTCATGAATACCCAACTCATGTTGGTGATCTAGAGTTGTTAGTTAGTATTGTTTCCATTGACTCTAATCTCTTGCTAATTCCATTAGTGAGTTGATTAGGACTTTTTGATTGAGATTAGCTAGTCTTGTTTGACGTTCTCTCAATGTGAAGATAATATTGTACCTTCTTCTATTGCTAGAGATGACAAAATGAGATAAATTCTTGTTAATTATTGTCATTAGTGACTAGGATAGAAAGCCTATATTCTCAATCTTTGCCATGAATGTCTCTCTTTATTACTTTCTTTCTTTAATTGTTGTCTTTACTTTTCTTGCCATTTATTTTCTTGTCCTCTTATCAAATCAAACCCCCCTTTGCATTTTCATAGCCAATAATTGACCACTTCATTGCAATTCCTTGTGAGACGACCCGAGGTTTCAATACTTCGGTTAAATTTTCATTGGTGGATTTGTACTTGTGACAACTCAAATTTTTTATGTGAGAATTGTTTGTTGGTTTGGAGCTATGCTTACAACGAAGTTCTTATTTCTGTAAGAGAAATTCTAGATCGACACGACAAAACTCTTCACTATCAAAATGGCGCCGTTGCCGAGGAATTGCAATGGTGCTATGTTATTGGCTATTGGCTATTGTATATATGTTAATAGGCTTCTTTGTTAGTTTTGCTTGCTTTAGGAGTTAGTTTTTATTAGTTCTTATTAGTACTTGTTTTTATTCTCTTTTGCTATTATGAATTCTCATCCTCACTTTGG
The DNA here is from genome assembly GCF_003086295.3 of Arachis hypogaea. Lineage (NCBI taxonomy): Eukaryota > Viridiplantae > Streptophyta > Magnoliopsida > Fabales > Fabaceae > Arachis > Arachis hypogaea. The sequence continues at coordinate 99,209,446 of NC_092052.1, read as the reverse complement.
CTATGAGTTTGGCTCAAATTATGTTGTAGGAAATGAGAACTATAATGTCAATATGCATCAAGGATGGAACAATCAAAGGTGGGAGGAGCCTCAAGGAATTGATCAACCTTCTTGGCAACAACAGCCTCCAGCTTCTTATAGGTATAATTCTACCCCTAATGCATATCAATCTAATGGATGTGGTGACCCTTATTATGATTGTCAACAACCACCACCATATGCCTATGAACCACCTTCCCAACATAATTTTTTATAAGAATTATGTTGGGGTTTAATACATTCAAAGTATTAAAATCCTAATGGAAGGGGGACAAGAAAAGAATGGCACCAAGAAGAGGAATTTATTAGCATAAAAAGACACATCGGAAACATAAAAGATAGATAAAGGTTTTTTTCCTACTAGAGCTCTAAGATACCTGTTCTTAGCAACCTAGGTCACCGGAAGGAATTCCCTACTAGACCTTCAAAGAACTTGTCCTTGACAACCTAGATTAGAGGGACAAAAGCTGAAAGAATCACCACGCAGATCACCTTAGTGTTGGATCCTTCAATCTTCCTTATGCAACAAGTAAAGCAAATCACTCACCTCACTTCTCACACAATAAAACGTGCTTAAAAGCAACGGAAATTTATTCATCAAAGTTGTGTAAATTGTCTCACCAGAAGGTGTTTAAATAGACCCCAGACAAACTAGCTAAAAGATAAGATAAGATAACTAATTTAAATCAGATTTGATCTTATTGGATTGGATCAGATCAGATTTGATTTAAATTTTAAAATCCTAAAGATATGATAACTAATTTAAATCAGATTTGATCTTATTAGATTAGATCAGATTTGATTTATATTTAAAATCCCTAAAATTACTACTAACCAAATCAAAAGTAGACCGAATTTTCCAACAAACTCTAACAACAAAACAAACCAAAATAAATGCCTAAAAATTTGAAAATTAATAATAAATTATGCCTCTCATTGAATTTGAAAAGCATTATTGGGCTTCTTGTTGTCTTGACTTAGTCCAATGGGCCTTGCCCATTCTTCCTTGGTTAGAACTTGATGTAACTCCATATGCATAAGTGCTGCCAAGTTTCCAAAGCTCTCCTTAAGCTTCTTTGCACGCGCTCTAGTGATGGGGCCCTCTGGAAGTGTGAAATTTTCATTCTTCCCTTTTGTCTTAGAATGCCCCAGTTGTCTTTCCGAGCATGTATCATTCCCTCCTTCCTCAAAAAGGTTCGTCCTCGAATCTGTGTCCATATAAAAAGGAGAGAGATCAGAAACATTGAAAGTAGTAGAGATATTATACTCACCTGGTATGTCAATCTTGTAGGCATTGTCATTGATCTTCTCAAGCACTTGGAATGGGCCGTCCCCTCTAGCATCAAGTTTAGACTTTCTCTGAGTAGGAAATCTCTCCTTCCTCAAATGTACCCAAACCCAATCTCCTGGTTCGAAGACTATATTCTTTCGGCTCTTGTTAATCCTCTCAGTCGTGGCTTTGTTCTTCCTCTCAATTAGGTCACGAGCCTTTGCATGTATTGCTTTAACTTTTTCAGCCTTGCTTGCTCCATTTAAGCTAATAAGATCACTCAAAGGTAAAGGCATTAAATCTAAGACAGTTAGAGGATTAAAACCATAGACAAGTTCAAAGGGCAAAAAACCAGTGGAAGAATGGATTATCCTATTATAAGAAAACTTAATAAAAGGTAAACAACCTTTCCAAGTTTTCAAATTCTTACCAACAACAGCACGCAACAAGGTTCCCAATGTCCTATTTACCACTTCAGTTTGACCATCAGTTTGAGGGTGACAAGTAGTTGAGTATAACAATTTTGTTCCCAACTTACTCCACAAAACTTTCCAAAAGTGACTTAAGAATTTGACATCACGATCAGAAACAATAGTTTGGGAAACACCATGTAAGCGCACAACTTCTCTAAAGAATAGGTCAGCAATATTTGTGGCATCATCAGTTTTATGGCAAGCAATGAAATGAGCCATTTTACAAAATCTATCTACCACAACAAAAATGTTATCTCGACCTCTCCTAGTTCTAGGCAAACCAAGAATAAAATCCATAGAAATATCAACCCATGGATGCACAAGAATAGGTAAAGGAGTATACAAACCATGCGATAAAGACTTAGATTTAGCTTGTTTACATGCAATACATTTAACACAAAATTTTTCGACATCTTTATGCATGTGGGGCCAGCAAAAATGCTCAGATAAAATATCCAAAAAGTCTTATGCACACCAAAATGACCTATCAAACCCCCACTATGTGATTCTAGAACAAGTAGCTCCCAAATAGAACAAGTAGGTACACAAATCCTATTACTCCAAAAAAGAAAACCATCATGCTTGTAGAATTTGTTATGTGAACCATGTTCACATGCAGCATAGGTAGAGGCAAAGACAGAATTAGATGCATACAATTCTTTCATACACTCAAAACCCAACAGCTTAGAAGCAAGGGTTATGATTAAGAAATACCTTCTAGATAATGCATCAGCAACCACATTCTCCTTACCTTGCTTATAGGTGATTACGTATGGAAAAAATTCAAGGAATTCTATCCATTTTTCGTGTCTCTTATTCAGCTTTCCTTGGCCCTTCAAGTGTTTGAGGGATTCATGGTCAGTATGTACCACAAATTCCTTAGGTAGCAAATAATGCTGCCACACTTCCAAAGCTCTCACCAAGGCATAAAGCTCCTTATCATAAATTGAGTAGTTGAGACGGGCTCCATTTAACTTCTCACTGAAATAGGCAATTGCTCGCTTTTCCTGTATCAAAACAGCACCTATACCAATTCCGGAAGCATCACATTCAATTTCAAAAGTTTTAGAAAAATTCAGTAAAATAAGAATGGGGGCAGAACACAATAATTCTTTCAAGGTGTTAAAGGCAATTTCTTGTTCTTGATCCCATTTAAAGTTAACATGTTTCTTGATGATTTCAGTTAAAGGTGCAGCAATAGTAGAAAAATTTTTAACAAACCTCCGATAAAAACCCACAAGACCGTGAAAACTTCTAACATCAGAGACACTCTGAGGTGTGGGCCATTCTCTAATAGCCTTCACCTTCTCGTCATCTACCTCAATCCCTACATAACTTATCATAAAACCTAGGAATACGACTTTACTCAGATAGAATGAGCACTTTTGGAGATTAGCATACAATTTTTCCTTTCTAAGTACCTCTAAAACAGATTGTACATGCAAAATATGATCATCAAGACATTTACTATAGATAAGGATATCATCAAAATAAAAAACCACAAATTTGCCTAAAAAATCTCGCAAAACATGATTCATTAATCTCATGAATGTACTAGGTGCATTAGTCAAACCAAATGGCATAACTAATCACTCATACAAACCATATTTAGTTTTGAAAGCTATTTTCCATTCATCACCAAGTTTCATTTGTATTTGATGATAACCACTCCTTAAATCTATTTTAGTAAAAATAACAGATCCATGAAATTCATCAAGCATATCATCAAGTCTAGGAATAGGATGGCAATACTTTACCGTAATCTTGTTTATAGCTCTGCAGTCAACACACATCCTCCATGAGCCATCCTTCTTGGGTACCAACAGTACTAGAACAGCACAAGGACTCACGCTTTCTCTCACAAAACCCTTAGCCAAAAGGTCTTCGACTTGCCATTGCAGTTCCTTCGTCTCCTCAGGATTAATCCGGTAAGTTGGCCAGTTAGGAATGCTTGATCTGGGGACAAAGTCAATCTGATGCTCAATGCCTCGTAACGGAGGTAAACCTGGGGGCATCTCGTCTGGAAAGACATCTCCAAATTCCTGCAAGAGTGAAATAAAAGCACTAGGCAGGTCATGGTTAGTTTCAATGGTAGAAAGTAAAGACTCTCAAATCGCACTAACACCAACGCTTTTTTTCTAAACTAGCATGCTTCATATCCCTCTCTTTTGCATAAAAACACATTTTGTGAGCACTCTCACTCTCCACAGATTTTTCTCTTTTATAACTCTCTTTTTCTCTTAGACCCTGACTCTTTTTCTCACACGTTGCGTCACTCAGAGCCCTCTCGGTACCCTCTTATTTTTCAATTTTCTCACATCCTAAAGACTCTTTAGTGGATTTGCGCATGCTCAATTGCTCCAGGTACACTTCTTTAGGGGACAAAGGTGCAAGGGTAATCTTCTTTCCAAGGTAAGTGAAGGAGTATTGGTTTGTGAAACCATCATGGACCACCCTCCTGTCATACTGCCATGGACGGCCTAGGAGTATATGACAAGCCTGCATGGGAACCACGTCACAAAGTACCTCATCACTATATCTCCCAATAGAGAATTGTACGCAGGCTTGCTTCATAACCTTCAGTTCATCAACATCACTTAGCCACTCCAGTTTGTAAGGGTTAGGGTGTTTGGTGCATTTCAACCCCAATTTTGTGATCAAAGTAGAGCTAGCAACGTTTGTATGACTTCCAACATCAATGATCATGACTCCAACCTTTTCTCCCAATAAAACTTTTGTATGAAAGATGTTCTCTCGCTATTTTAGATGATCATCCTTGGCCTGTACATTTAAGATCAACCTAGAAACAAGAGCCTTGCCACTAACAGCATACTCAACTATATCTTCAGTATCTGTAGCATCATCCGCATGTGGCATGTCCTCATACCCATCTGAGTTATCAGATTCTGAGAAAATATCATTTGCTTTAATGACCATGGTCCTTTTATTTGGACACTCGGAAGCATAATGGTCTAATCTGCGGCACTTAAAGCAAGTAATATCATGATGCCGTGCAGGAGTCTTAAAAGTGGAATTAGGCGTGTGAGTCTTCCTATGCTACTCTATAGGCTTCCCTTTCGATTCGGTAGGTTTAGATCCAGTCTTCTCCCCAAAATTAGCACCTCTAGAATCCCACCTTGAAGTAGGGTTGGAAGTACGCAACCCTCTTACCTTTTGCTGTGTTTCTACCTTGATAGCCAGATTCACTAGGACCTCCATAGTCACAAATGGGTGACGTTCAACAGTATTTGCAATGTCTCGATTCAGCCACTCAAGAAACGTGCCATAGTAGCCTCAGGATCCTCATCAATATTTGTTTGGATTAGCAGCATCTCCATTTCCTTATGATACTCATCCACAGACTTAAAACCTTGGTATAACCGTTGGAGCCATTGATGTAGCTCCCTGTAGTAGTAAGAAGGGACAAACCGTTGTCGCATAACCTTCTTCATCTTCTCCCAAGATTGAATTGGTGGTTTTTCATTCTGTATTCTCTTTTTTTCTAGCTCGGCCTACCAGACAAGGGCATAATCTGAGAATTCCACAGCCGCTAGTCTTAGCTTTTTCACATCAGAGTAGTTGTGACACTGAAATAGGAGCTCCACCTTTCGTTCCCATTCCAGGTAAGCTTCAGGATCACTTCTGCCTTTAAATTCTGGGATGCGCATTTTGATAGCATTGAGGTTACTATCAACATTTTCTGGTTGTCCATGACGGCGAGATCTGGGCGAAGTCTCCTCCTCAGACTCCACAGAATGATTATGAACAGATTCTCAGGACCGCGCTCTTCGACCATGGGAAAAAGAATTGATTCGGGAATCCATGACATCAAGATGCTGTTGAATCCCTGTAAGGATGCTAACGAGTGCGTCGATGCGGAAAGTTAGTTGCTGGTCGGGGTTTCCTTCGTTGTTAGCCATTAATGAACCTGTGAAAGAAAACACCTTACAACACTCTTCTCACGTGTATCACTCAGAGTATGGCACTCATGTTTTCACTCAATACGTGGCTTTTACCCTCTATTGAGCTCACCACTCTTGCCTTTTTCCACTCTTCGATTGCTTTAACAAGTTACACTTTGGAAGATGAGGAATTGAGAAACCAAACTAAGATAATCTGAATGATAGAGACGTTCAACTTGACAAGAAGATAAGTAAAGTATGTGACAAAGAAAACAAGAAGGGATACTAGGATGACAAAAACTAGTAAAATTGAATCCTAATTGGAACCCAAAGAAAATATGAGAAGGATAAAACAAAGGAAAATTTGAAATTATGTTTTTTTGTTTTTTTTTTCGTTTTTTTTTTAACGTTTGTTTTTTTTTCATTTTTTTTCATTAACTTGAATAAACAGAAATTGTAATAATAGAGGTTAAGGAAGAAATTTTTGTTTTTTTTTTTTTTTTGAACTCTGTAGTAAAAAGAAAAACTAAAGAGATTAAACAAAATCCTAGAACGTGCAGATAAATAAAAATTTACCTACGACCTGTAACTGATACCAGATGAGAAGAATTATGTTGGGGTTTAATACATTAAAAGTATTAAAATCCTAATGGAAGGTGGACAAGAAAAGAATGGCACCAAGAAGAGGAATTTATTAGCATAAAGAGACACAGCAAAAACATAAAAGATAGATAAAAGTTTTTTTTCCTACTAAACCTCTAAAATACCTGTTCTTAGCAACCTAGGTCACCGGAAGGGATTCCCTACTAGACCTTCAAAGAACTTATCCTTGACAACCTAGTTCAAAGGGATGAAAGCTGAAAGAACCACCACACATATCACCTTAGTGTTAGATCCTTCAATCTTCCTCATGCAACAAGTAAAGCAAATCACTCACCTCACTTCTCACACAATAAAACGTGCTTAAAAGCAACAGAAATTTATTCATCAAAGTTGTGTAAATTGTCTCACCAGAAGGTGTTTAAATAGACCCCAAACAAACTAGCTAAAAGATAAGATAAGATAACTAATTTAAATCAGATTTGATCTTATTGGATTAGATCAGATTTGATTTAAATTTTAAAATCCTAAAGATATGATAACTAATTTAAATCAGATTTGATCTTATTAGATTAGATCAGATTTGATTTAAAATTAAAATCCCTAAAATTACTACTAAGCAAATCAAAAGTAGATCAAATCTTCCAATAAACTCTAACAACAAAACAAACCAAAATAAATGCCTAAAAATTCGAAAATTAATAATAAATTATGCCTCCCATTGAATTTGAAAAGCATTATTGGGCTTCTTGCTATCCTGACATAGCCCAATGGGCCTTGCCCATTCTTCCTTGGTTAGAACTTGATGTAACTCCATATGCATAAGCGCGGCCAAGTTTCCAAAGCTCTCCTTGAGCTTCTTTGTACGCGCTCTAGTGATGGGGCCCTCTGGAAGTGTGAAATTTTCATTCTGCCCTTTTGTCTTAGAATGCCCCAGTTGTCTTTCCGAGCATGTATCAATTTTGAACCACCTTACTCACAAGCCCCATACCACCAAACACTTTCTTATGACCTTAATCCTTACCCACCATACCAACCACCTTGTGAACCATATGAACCTTATGTAGAACCACCCCAATTCCGTCACCAATACCCTCAAGAACCACCACCTCACTATTCTTACCAAGATGAATCACCCCCCATGTATGATAACTTTCAACCACAAAATAAATTTCCCTTTCCACCACAACCCTCCATGGAAGAATACCCACATCCATTGGGCCAAGAGCAATATGATCCTACTTATGTTAGTCAAGTGGAACAAGAGCCAATGGATCACTTTAAGGAAGCAATGGACCGGCCTCAAGCAATCGTCTATCAAAAAGAGCAAGAGGAAGCCCAAAAGACGTATGAAGATATCATGGCTAACCTTGCCAAAATTAAAGACACCTTGAAATCATGGGACTCATGCAATAAGCAAAGCACCTCCACGGATGAATGTGAGAAATCAACCGAAGAGTGGAGTAGGAAAGAGATTTTAGAATCCCAACATGCGGACAAGGATAGGGGGAACGTCTCGCAACAAGTGGAGGAGGAAGAGGTTGTTGATGAAGAAGAAGTGGTTGAAAGCCTAGCCAAAGTTGAACAAGAGGTGGATTTCAAGCTTGAGAACACTTTCACACCAAGTGATGTTGTTGATGATCTTGTGGAAGTTGTTGAACCTTCTTCCAATGAGCTTGAGAATGATGTTAAGGAGGATAATGCGTAACCTCCAAAACATAATATGAATGATGAATGATTGGAAGAAGTTAATCAAGAGATGGATTCAATCATTGATGAATTCCTATCTACAATTGAATCCTCTCCTATTGGACTTGACGTAGAGATCAAGGAAGAAGATACACAACCTCCCATACCCTTGGTAAGCAATGAAGAAGAGATTGAATTGGAAGGAAGCTACCAAGAGGAAGAGGTTGAAATTGAAGAAACTTGCAAAGAGGTGGAGATAGTCGAGGAAGAGCATAAAGGAATGACACTTGCAAAACCATTGGAGATATCCCTTCCTAAGTCACCATCCTACACAACATTCAAGCGGGTAAAATTCTTATCCCTAAGCTTTAATTTCTCACTTGAATATGGTTTGATTGAAAATGATGGTCAACTTAGAGCTCTTTGTGGAGTTAAGAATAAGAGAGAGTTGTGTAGTGGTTAAAAACATCACTCTAAGTTCATGATGGTTGCATGCTCAAAGTTGAATAGCAATGGTTGGTGTAAAACCAAGTTGTATGGGTCTTGGAAGTTGTTTGGAGGCTTCATTGAGAATTCGGCTTATCTACCACCCAAGTGGAACCATGATGATCAATTAGAAGATGGGTGTGAAAATAAGGTATAGGATCCCGGATCACAACATGAAGACCAATTTTGGGAGCTCATATCTTGGGAAAAACTTCCCCAAAGCTTGGTGAAGATGGTTGGAAATTCTGACAACCAATTGAGGAGCAAGCATTCTTGGAAGTTCAAGGATGAACACAAGCATAAGCCACCATGACAAGGAGCTTCCCAAATGTCCAACTTAAGGACTTAAACTAAAAGTGCTAGGTGGGAGACACCCTATCATGGTAACCTCTTTCCATTCCCTTGTAGATATAATCAATGAATGATTTGGGTTGTTGTTGTAAGTAGTTTTTCTTCTTTGAATATTTTGTTTTAATGCTTTGGTTGTTAGTTTGTTTGAATTTCACCTGTAGCTTCGATTGTATTTTGCTTGGAGTGCAAGTTTTGTTAGTGTGGTATTTAAAAATTTTTCGAAAACTAAAAGGTTTGTTGTTAATTTGCATCTTGGTTGGTTTTGGGTTGTAGATAGTGTTAGGAGAATTTTAAGCTCTATTTTAGTGTTTTCTGAAAAAAAAAAAAGGGAGGCACGTGTACGCGTCAACGCGCCAACATAGCCCCCATACATTTTCCAGGGACTTGTGCCAAAGTTGTGTTGGAACTGTGCCTTTAGCACAACTCCATCCCACACGTACGCGTATCTCACGCGTACGCGTCTACTTGCACTCTCTCTCTTCGCACGAAAGCGTGCATGACGCATACGCGTCGACTCTCTTTTCTGTCCACCCACGCGCACACGTCAGGAACGCATACGCATGGATGCAAAAAATCGTTAACACCCTTGACGCGCAAGCCCTAGCCAGACACGTCCATTTCCCTTCTCAACGTTCCATCTCTTCTTCTCCCTCCAAACCCAGAACCACCATAACCACTCCCAAGTCTCTTCAACCGCCACTATCAGCCACCACTCCGGCGACCAACCCACCGCCGATCATTCTCTTTTCCCCTTCTCTTCTCGTTTTTCCTCTTCTCCCTTCTCTTACCCTTCTCAACCGTTCACCTTCTCTGCCACCACCAGCACCACCGCGGTCCCTCATTGCCGCCAGTAAACTCCCTTCCATCACCACCACAACTGCCTTTCTTCTGTCCTTTCCCCTTTTTCCTTCTTTCTCAAATGTCTCCACACCCAGGGCAGAATCTGGTGCCCTCTTCTACGCTGCTCCTCTGTTCTCTGCTCTGTGCCCCTTCTTGACGCCTCATTCTCACCGTTTCGGCGCTGTTTCTGCATCAGTAGCCACTATCTCTAGTCAGCACTGTCCTCAATTTTCTTCCCTCTTCTATTCTCTACTTCTACCCTTTCAGGTTTTCCCCATGTTCTTCCCCTGTTAATTACTCTATTTTCATTTTCGTTTAATTAATTTTTCATGTTAATTTTAGTTGATAAATTTCTATTTGATTAGGTTAGTTAGAATTGCATGTGGTTAGGTAGTTTAGGATGTGGTTAGAGGATTTAGGTCTGATAATTACACCGTTCATGCTGTCTGAATAATTAACATCCATATGTTTTATTGAGTGCTTGATGATGTGGTATTGTATGATTTTCCATATTGCTGCATTGTTAATTTTGGGTGCTGCCATGTTGATTTAAGCTGTTTTGTTTTGCTTAATGCTGCCCGGAACATATGGAATCACTCTTTGTTATACATGTTTGAATTATTTTAGAATTCATATGAGTGTTTTACTGCTAATTGCCATCCGGGAACGTCCAATTTACTGCTGGAATGCTGGCAAAAATTTTTGGGAGTTTTCCTATTGTTAACTTACAACTTAGGAATTGAACTTAGCACTCTTTGAATTAAGACTCATTTGGCTTATACCAAGTTCAATTCATAAGTTACTTTGGTCAGCATTTCCATTTTTTGTATCTTGGTTCCCTTTTCATGTGCATTAACGGAATCAAGGGACTACTAGTTGGAATTCTGTGGCAATTAGGACCTTAGTTAACCAAATCACTTTGAACCTCTTAAATGTTTTAACTCATACAAGTTAGGTCCAATTTCTGTCCTTCATGATCGTTTTCAATTGTACTTTTCTAATTGACCATTGAAGTGTTTTCTAAACCTCCAAGTGGTCTAGTCTTGTTCCTTTTGAGTGAGGTTCTTCTAAGTCATAATTATTGGTGTAATTTCACTTATGTAACCATTTTTCATTGTCCAATTCACTTTAGGTTACATGAGTACACCCTAAATCTTTCAACACCAATTTTTACAAACTTAGTGACCAAAAATATTGATGATGATTAGCATCCCTTTTTTATGCTTTTATGCATTCCATATTTCATCATCAGTGTCTTGCATCATCCTCATGAATGTGAGTATGCTTGTTTTCTGTACTTTTTGAGCTTCCATTGGTTAAGTTCCATAATTGTCAAGCCATTGATTTCTAACCTAGTTTTGTAACTTTGACTTAGTTGACTCCCTAACTCTTCTTTTTAGTTTTCACATTAACTCTTTTATATTCTTTGAGGCATGATGATTATTTTTACTTAACAAACAAGCATGTTCCTATTATTACGTGATTTCTTGGATTGTGTTTTGATCAATGTCTAATTCTGTTTTGCTTGCATTCCAAGAATTCATTCCTGTGACTCACTTTATGAGAGTATCTCAATTTCTTTCTGTTGTCTGTTTTCTGTCTGCTGCCTATATCTTTGTTTTTCCACTCCTCTGCTGTGCTTAATTTTCTATATCCTGTTATTTCTATTTTTCAGGATGTCTGACAGAGGCAAGGGAAAAGCAAAGGTTACCTCCAGGAAGAGGAAGAAGTCTCAGTCTTCCATTGATTCTGCAACCTCTAGTTATTCTAAGATATACCTCTCTGACAATGATAAGGAGGATCAACTCCTGCCTTCTACCAACGCAGAGAAGTTTTCCAATCTGTACTGTGAGCTCCGCTTTTCGACTTTTTAGAAGCGAAAGCTCAACCTGGAGAAGAAGCTGGCTATCCCTTCAGATGTGAGGCAGTCTATTGAGCTTCAGATTGAGAGGTTGTGCCTGTCCTTCGTGGATAGGGAGCTGGCTAGGGTGAACGAGTCATGGGTGCGTGAGTTTTATTGTAATTTCTTTAGCCCGACCCTTGACTCGATTCACCTGAGAGGCAGACGGATTCTGATTACAGAAGCTGACATTGAGGATGCTCTCCACTGTCAGCCCAAGGCCAGTGATACAGATGCTTTTATACAGGCTAAGGTGGAGATGCACTGTCTGACCTATGACTATGAAGCCTTGAGGAGTATAGTTGCCCACCCGGATGCCCCTTGGGAGATGGATGCCAATAAAACGAATCCCAAAAGGATGCTGTTCGATTATCTGACTAGGGAGGCGAGGGTATGGCAGCAGATTCTCGCTCATTATGTTATGCCTACCACGTACTTCCGGAGACCCCGGTTGACATGCTCGTTCTGATCAGGTGCATTATGGAGGGGAAGGAGCTGTACTTCCCCGCCTGATCAGAAAGTTTATGTGGCGAGCACATGTCAGAGGCACACTCCCATTTTCCAGGTTGGTTACCGAGATGGCTCAGCGGGCCAGAGTGCCATAGCATCAGGATGATGAATCGCCACCCCCGATCCATGGAAAGGAGAGATTTATTCCGTGGGGGACCTGGGTGAACGACAAACCAGCCCCACATAGAGCCAGAGGCCGCTCAGCAGCAGCAGCAGCATCTGGGCCTTCATCTTCTTTGGCTGCAGCCGGACCTACTACACCCTTCACAGCTGTTAATCAGCCACCACAATCATCAGCACCCCAGCCGACCTACAGACTAGTTCAGCATCTTATAGAGTGCATGGATCAGAGTGAACGACACAACGAGCGACACTTTGCGTGCCTAACTCAGATGCTAGCATCACTGGTATCCATCATACCCCCTAATTCCGACACTTCCGACCATTCTGAGGAGGAGGCTAGGCTGGCAGAGGCACCTCCAGAGATTCTGGATTCTACATAGCCAGATGCAGATGTCGATCCTTCCATCTAGTCTCACTAGTAGCATCAGGGACGATGCTTCATTCTAAGTGTGGGGTGGTCGACGTCATCGGCGGAATTTATACTTTGGGTGATCATTTAAGACTCCAGCTTAGTTTACCCCCTTTTTGCATGTGAATTTGGTTTGATTGAAACTAAGGAATTTTTATCTTTCTCAATCACAACATTGCATTTAGGTAATAAACTTTGTCAAAATAATGAAATTTTCAAAGAAATTACTTAGAGAGCAACCCCCAATTGATTTGAAAAGTTTTTTGTAAAACTTGCCTGAACTACACATTATGGATCATGTTTTTGAGCTAAGAACATAAGCTTGTGAGTTTTGAGCCTTAATTGTGTGGTTACATCATATAACCACTTATTTTTCCTTTTTGTGTGCATTATTCTCTTCCTATGATTGTGATCTTTGATTTGTTTGATTCTTTATGTCCATTATTCTGTGTACACATGCATTTATATGATTGAGGCCATCATTTCATTTAGCTCACTTACCCAAAAAGCCTACCTTTTATCTTCCATTGTTAGCCAACTTTGAGCCTATGATAAATCCACTTATTCTTAATTTTAGCACACTACAAGCTTTAAAGTGAAAAACAATAAATGTCCTTTATTTGGATCTTTGATTAGCTTAGGCTAGTGTGTGTGTGTATAAGTATGGGGAAACTTGGGACATTGGTTGAGAGAAAAGGGTAGTTTTGTATTTCTATTGAAAATATTGGGAATTTGGTACATACTCATGTGTTAATTAAATGTAAAATCATATGCATTGATACTTTTGTATATACTTTATTGTAAAAAGAAAAAAATTATATATATATATATATATATATATATATATATATATCAAAAGAAAAAAATATAGAAAAAGAAAAAGAAAGGCAATAAAAAGGGGACAAAATGCCCCAAAGTGAAGTTCAATAATAATCAATGCATATGAGTTGTGATCAAAAAGAGAATGCATGAGTATGTGAATAAGTGAAGAGTGGGTGGTTAGGTTAGCTTTTAAATTGTATAGGTTGCTATGTAGGTTAGGTGGGAAGTTTAAGCTGAATCAAAGATTCAAATTTCAAGTCCACTTGACCATATGCATCCTTACCTTGACCCTAGCCCCATTACAACCTATGAATAAGACCTCATGATAATTTTATGCATGCATGAAATAATTATTGATTGTTAGATGAAAAACAAATCTTGGAAAGCATGATTAGGAAAGAATTGAGTGAATCAACCCTAGACACTTGAGTGATTAGAGCGGATACACATCTGGTGAGGGTTCGATTGCTCAATTACATGTTTTCACCCATGATCATTCCTTTTCTTGAAAGTTGTTAAAGTTCTTTTCAATGATTCAATTCATTGTGGGTTGGTTTGATTGATATTGTTTTAGCCCTTATGCTTATATTGGTTTTCTTGGGAATTGATTTATTTTGACCAAGTAATTGCATCCATTTAGGTAGTTGCATGTAGGAAGATTGCATATAGTTTATTTGCATTGAATAAATGATGATACCTTTGTTTCTTTCTTGAGTTTAGCATGAGGACATTCTTGGTTTAAGTGTGGGGAGGTTAAACCCCAATTTTGTGGTTTATCTTGTGCTTAATTTGGAGGATTTTATTACCTTTTCCCACATTTATTCAATGAAATAGCATGGTTTTGTAATTCTCCCTTAATTTGTGCTTAAGTGTAAAAACATGCTTTTTAGGCCCTTAAATTGGTGATTTTAATTCACCTTAATTCCATTCGATGCCTTGATGTGTTTGTTGAGTGATTTCAGGTTCATAAGGCAAGTATTTGATGGAAGAAGTGAAGAGAAAAGCATGCAAAGTGGAGAATTCAAAAAGAAATGAGCATTTGGAGAAGTGAGAGCCACGCGCACGCGTTGCCCACGCGTACGCGTGAGTAGAGGTTTTGGCCAGCAACACGCACGCATCGTTCACGCGCATGTGTGACACTCGGCACGTGACCTACTTAAAGTGAAATCGCTGGGGGCAATTTCCGAGCTGCCCAGGCCCAAATCCAACTCATTTCTGAGGGTATTTCATGCAGAATTCAAGCTTGAGCAAAGGGGTGAGCAATTAATTGTAGTATTGGCATCATGTAGTTTAGTTTCTAGAGAGAGAAGCTCCCTCTTCTCTCTAGAATTAGGGTTCTTAGGCTTATCTCCATCTTAGATCTAGGGTTTAATTCTTGTTTTCATCTTGTTCTACCTTCAATTTCTTGTTCCTACATCTTAATTCTCTTAGTTGTAGTATTAATTCTCCTTTTATGCCCCTTTCATGTTTATGAATGCTCATGTGGATTTGGATCTCCTTTAATGCAAATTGATTTTTGATGTTCTTTCATTGTTGATTGGAGTTGTTATGATTATTTCCTTGCAATAGGTAGTTGGTAGATTTTATTCTTCCTTGCAATTTATTATGCTTTCCTTTTATGCCTTCCAAGTGTTTGACAAAATGTTTAGAAGGATGTTAGAGTAGACTTTTGAGTATTCTTGGCTTGGAAAAAGGAATTAGGCAATCTTGAGTCATGAATACCCAACTCATGTTAATGATCTAGAGTTGTTAGTTAGTATTGTTTCCATTGACTCTAATGTCTTGCTAATTCCATTAGTGAGTTGATTAGGACTTTTGGATTGAGATTAGCTAGTCTTGTTTGACGTTCTCTCAATGTGAAGATAATATTGTACCTTCTTCTATTGCTAGAGATAACGAAATGAGATAAATTCTTGTTAATTATTGTCATTAGTGACTAGGATAGAAAGCCTATATTCTCAATCTTTGCCATGAATGTCTCTCTTTATTACTTGCTTTCTTTAATTATTGTCTTTACTTTTCTTGCCATTTATTTTCTTGTCCTCTTATCAAATCAAACCCCCCCTTTGCATTTTCATAGCCAATAATAATTGACCACTTCATTACAATTCCTTGTGAGACGACCCGAGGTTTCAATACTTCGGTTAGCTTTTCATTGGGGTTTGTACTTGTGACAACTCAAATTTTTTATGTGAGAATTGTTTGTTGGTTTGGAGCTATGCTTACAACGAAGTTCTTATTTCTATACGAGAAATTCTAGACCGACACGACAAAACTCTTCACTATCAAGCCTCAAGGAATTGATCAACCTTCTTGGCAACAACCTTCCCAAATGTGCTATGAGCAAGAGCCATTCCATGATGCATACCAATCCAATGGCTATGGTGGACCTCCTTGTGATTATCAACAACCACCACCATATGCCTATGGACCCCCTCCTCAATATAGCCCTCAACCACCAAACTCACAAGCCTTATACCACCATTCACCTCCATATAACCCTAACCCATATCCACCATTCCAACCACCATATGAACCACACTTAGAGGCACTACATTTCAAACACCAATACTCCCAAGAACCACCATTTTTTCATACACCACCTCAAGACTTTTTCACCAATGCGAACCACCTTTCAACTATGACACTCTTCCTCCAAACAACGAATCCTCTCCTCCACTACCTCCTTCAATGGATGAAGCTCTCAATGCCTTTATGCTAGAACAACAAAGACATATTAGTTCTTATATCCAAAAGCAAGAGCAGAGGCAAAAGGAACAAAAGAAGCCGGAAGTCATGGTTGCCACCATGGCGAAAGCCATTGACAACATGGCCTCCCACATTACTTATACGATCAAGGCACTCCCATTGTTGAATGTGGAGAAGCAACTAAAGAGCATAGTGAGGGAGCGAACTTGAAGCTTCAAGGTGGAGAAGAGGAGTTAAAGCAAGAAGTGCAATAAGAGGATGAGGTAGAGATAATTGAACCAAGGGAAGTGGTTGAAGATTTAGGAGATTACGAGTGCAAAGAGGAATCTCAAGTTGAAGATCCTTCTTCCATGGAGTTTGAAAATGATGTTAAGGAGGATAGTGCACAACCTCCAAGGCATATTGAGAGTGAATAATTGGAAGAAATGGCACAAGCACCAAGTTCCCCTATCTATGATGATCCTGCATCAACATATGATCCTTTTGAGCTTGATGGATCTGTCCCCATTGAACTTGAAATTGATGTTGAGGTAGATTTCACTCAACCTCCAATTTATGACTTGAGTGATGGGGAAGAGCTTGAAGAGATTGGTGAAGAAGAATGTAAACTTGAGGAAGCTTGGCAAGAGGTAGAGATTGAAGAACCTTGTCAAGTGGTGGAAGCCCCTAGAAGAGGATGGACGGGAGTGGAACATGCTTTATCAAGATCATTGGAAACTCCCCCACCAAAGTTACCATCTAATCCTTCATTTGAGTGGGTAAAACGCATAACTCTTAGCTTTATTATCCCACTCGAATTTGGCTTGCTTGAAATGGATGGCCAACTTAGGGCGCTTTGTGGAATGAAGCGTAAGAGGAGGATGTTTAGTAGTTGTCGATGTAAATCTAGGCTCATTATGGTTGAAGCTTCAAGGAGTAGATGCAAAGGTTAGACTAGCGCTCAATTGAAGGGGTCTAGGAGGAGAATTTGGTGCTCCAATTAGAATTCTATGTACCCACCACCCGAATGGAACAATGATGATCAATTACAAGACGGGTATGAAAATAAGATATGGGATCCCAGATCACAACATGGATGCAAATTTTGGGAGCTCATATCTTGTGAAGAACTTCACCCAAACTTGGTGAAGTCGGTTGGAAATTCTGACAACCGTTTGAGGAGCAAGCATCCTTGGGAGTTCAAGGATGAGTACAAGCATAAACCACCTTGACAAGGAGCCTCCCAATTGTCCAACTTAAGGACTTAAACTAAAAGTGCTAGGTGGGAGACATCTTATCATGGTAAACTCTTTCCATTCTCTTGTAGATATAATCAATGGATGAATTGAGTTGCTATTTTAGGTAGTTTTTTTATTTTCTATACTCTTGTACATATTGCTTTGATTTCTAGGTTTCTTATTAGATTCATATTTTGATTAGAATAGTTGTTTTGAATTGCATTTTGCTTAAAGTGCAAGTTTTGTTTGTTTTGTCTTTGAAAATTTTTCAAAAATTAAAAGATTTTTTTTGAATTTGAATTTTGGTTGCTTTAGAATGCATATAGGTTAGAAGAGTGCGCTGTTTCTGTTTTATGTTTCAAAAAAAAAGGGGGCGCCACGCATGAGCGTGGCCGACGCACATGCGTTGTATGCGAATGTTGGAACCGTGAGCGCCATGCGTTGTACGCACATTCTTTGCATTTTAATTTTGTTTTTATAGCTTGTTCTTATTTTCTTTTCTAAGTTTCTTATTTTAATATTGGTGTTGAATTCCCCTACTCAATTGTTGAGACTTTCTTGGTTAATTTTGGTGCTTCTTGACTTGTTTGATATTGATGGGTGATAAAATTTCTAAGTCAATGCTTAACCTTTGATGATTCTTGCATCCTGTGTGTATTGATATGAACTTGCATGTCTTTCATGACCCACTCTTTCTTGTTTGAACTTGATGCTCAACATGCTCTTTATGGCATTTACTTATGCTTTGATTTTACTCTTGCATCAAGTGTTAGTTGATAAGCCATTTGCTTATATTGCTCTCTCACTTACATGTTGTAGCTACCATGTAGTTGAGAACCCTACTCTTATTTGGCATTAGCCCCCGCATATATTCAATTTGTTTTGATATCTTTGCTCGTAGGCTTATTCTTCTTCCTTTTTCTCTCCTGTTAGGCTGGCCATTGAGAGGAAAAGGAAAAGCTTCTAAATGGGGAAATAAGCAAGTCCCTCTACACAATCCTTTGAAGGAGCTCATCAATTGTAGCAACCCGTCCACCTTGCTCTTTGATGAGCGGATAATTTATACGCTTTTTGGCATTGTTTTTAGTATGTTTTAGTATATTTTAGTTGGTTTTTATTATGTTTTTATTAGTTTTTAAATAAAAATCATATTTCTGGACTTTACTATGAGTTTGTGTGTTTTACTATGATTTCAGGTATTTTCTGGCTGAAATTGACGGAGCTGAGCAAAAATCTTATTCAGAGGCTGAAAAAGGACTGCAGATGCTGTTGGATTCTGACCTTCCTGCACTCGAAGTGGATTTTCTGGAGCTACAGAAACCCAATTGGCGCGCTCTTAATTGCGTTGGAAAGTAGACATCCTGGGCTATTCCGAAATATATAATAGTCCATACTTTGCTCGAGATTTGTTGGCCCAAACCGGCGTTCCAAGTCAGCATAGAAATTCTGGCGTCAAAACGCCAGAACTGGCATAAAAGCTGGAGTTAAACGCCCAAACTGGCACAAAAGCTGGCGTTTAACTCCAAGAAAAGCCTCTACACGTGAAAGCTTCAACGCTCAGCCCAAGCACACACCAAGTGGGCCCTGAAGTGGATTCTGCATCATTTACTCATTTCTGTAAACCCTAGGTTACTAGTTTTCTACAAATAGGACCTTTTGCTATTGTATTTGACACACTTGATCATACTTTTGATCTTGGTTCTTCTGGTTCCCTCTCTGGGGCCGAAGCCAATGATCACCATTATCACTTTTGTATTTCCAACGGTGGAGTTTCTACACACCATAGATTAAGGTGTGGAGCTATGCTGTTCCTCATGAATTAATGCAAAGTACTATTATTTTTCTATTCAACTCAAGCCTATTTCTGTTCTAAGATATCCATTCATTCTTCAACTTGATGAATGTGATGATCCGTGACACTCATCACCATTCTCACCTATGAACGCGTGCCTGACAACCACTTCCGTTCTACATGCAAACAAGCTTGAATGTGTATCTCTTGGGTTTCTAATCTAAGATTAGAACCTTCGTGGTATAGGCTAGAATCAATTGGCAGCCATTCCTGAGATCCGAAAAGTCTAAACCTTGTCTGTGGTATTCCGAGTGGGATCAGGGAAGGGATGACTGTGACGAGCTTCAAACTCGCGAGTGTTGGGCGTAGTGACAGACGTAAAAGGATCAATGGATCCTATTCCAACATGATTGAGAACCAACAGCTGATTAGCCGTGCGGTGACAGCGCATTTGGAACATTTTCACTGAGAGGACGGGAGGTAGCCATTGACAACAGTGAAACCCAACATACAGCTTGCCATGGAAAGGAGTATGAATGATTGGAAGAAGGTAATAGGAAAGCAGAGGTTCAGAAGGAACAAAGCATCTTCATACGCTTATCTGAAATTCTCACCAATGAATTACATAAGTATCTCTATCTTTATTTTATGTTTTATTCATATTTTAATTATCAATTCTCCATAACCATTTGAATCTGCCTGACTGAGATTTACAAGATGACCATAGCTTGCCTCAAACCGACAATCTCTGTGGGATCGACCCTTACTCACGTAAGGTTTTTTACTTGGACGACCCAGTGCACTTGCTGGTTAGTTGTGCGGAGTTGTGACAAAGAGTTGAGATTACAATTGCGCGTACCATGATGTTGGCGCCATTGATGATCACAATTTCGTGCACCAAGTTTTTTGCGCCATTGCCGGGGATTGTTCGAGTTTGGACAACTGACGGTTCATCTTGTTGCTCAGATTAGGTAATTTTATTTTATGTTTAAGCTTTTTACCTTTTAATTTTCGAAAAATTTCAAAAAAAAAACTTTCATTTCTATTTTGTTCTTCAGAACTTTTAAGAATGAATTCTAGAGTTTCATGATGATTTGTTGAAGTCTGGCTAGCTGAGAAGCCATGTCTAATCTTTTGGACCGAGGTTTCAACTTATCATCACAAGGGCTTTGTTGATTTCTATCAATCTTGCTATTGAACGTAATGATTTGCTAAAGCTTGGCTGGCCATTGGCCATGTCTAGTGTTTTGGACCGAAATTTTCACTGAAAGCTTGGCTGGCTAGTAAGCCATGTCTAATTCCTGGACCGGAGTTTTAGACTAACATTGCATGATTCCTGGAATTCTCATTAAGAATTTTGAAGTCCTTTTTTCTCTTTTTTTCACTTAATTTTTGAAAAAATTACAAAAAAAATTTATAAAATCTTAAAATAAAAAATATTTTATGTTTCTTGTTTGAGTCTAGTATCTAATCTTAAGTTTGGTGTCAATTGCATTCTTCTAATTTTCGAAAATTACATGCATTATGTTCTTCATTGATCGTCAAGTTGTTCTTGATGATTTCCTTACTCTGATCTTTAAATTCTCTTGTTTTGTGTCTTTTGTTGTTTCTCATATGCATTTTCAAATTGTTATAGTCCTTAGTATACAAACTTCTAAGTTTGGTGTCCTGCATGCATTATTTGTTTAATCTTAGTTTTTCAACCATGTCTTTTCAAGTCAATAATACAGAGAATTGAAGATTCAGAACATGCAGCAGAGGAATTACAGAGAAAAAGCTGGGTGTTCAAAATGCCCAGTGAGAAAGGAAAACTGGCGTTTAAACGTCAGCCAGGGTACCTGGCTGGGCGTTAAACGCCCAAAAAGGTAGCATTTTGGGCGTTAAACGCCATAATGGATGCCATTCTGGGCGTTTAACGCCAGGAGGACACTAGAAGGAAGATTTTGTTTTTAATTCAAATCTTTTTCAAATATTCATAATTTTTCAAAATCAAATCTTTTTCAAATCATATCTCTTCAATCATATCTTTTTAAAAACAATTTCTTTCCATGTGCTTGTGGCGTGCAGGTGTCAAGTGAAAACTTGAGACTGAGCGGTTAAAGTCAAGGTCCAAAGCAAAAAGAAGAGTGTGCTTAAGAACTCTGGACACCTCTAATTGGGGACTTTAGCAAAGCTGAGTCACAATCTGAAAAGGTTCACCCAGTTATGTGTCTGTGGCATTTATGTATCCGGTAGTAATACTGGAAAACAAAGTGCTTAGGGCCACGGCCAAGACTCATAAAGAAGCTGTGTTCAAGAATCTTCACACTGAACTAAGAGAATCAATAACACTATCTGAATTCTGAGTTCCTATAGATGCCAATCACTCTGAGCTTCAATGGATAAAGTGAGATGCCAAAACTGTTCAGAAGCAAAAAGCTACTAGTCCCGCTCATCTAATTAGGATCTGAGCTTCAATCAAAAACTCTGAGATATTATTGCTTCTCAACCTATTAGTCTTCTATTTTATTTGTCTAGTTGCTTGAGGACAAGCAACAGTTTAAGTTTGGTGTTGTGATGAGCGAATATTTTATACGCTTTTTGGGGATAATTTCATATAGTTTTGAGTATGTTTTAGTTAGTTTTTAGTCTATTTTTATTAGTTTTTAGGAAAAATTCATATTTCTGGACTTTACTATGAGTTTTGTGTTTTTCTGTAATTTCAGGTATTTTTCTGGCTGAAATTGAAGGAGCTGAGCAAAAATCTGATTCAGGCTGAAAAAGGACTGCTGATGCTGTTGGATTCTGACCTCCCTGCACTCAAAGTGAATTTTCTGGAGCTACAGAACTCGAAATGGCGTGCTTCCAATTGCGTTGGAAAGTAGACATCCAGGGCTTTCCAGCAATATATAATAGTCCATACTTTTCACAATAATAGACGACGTAAACTGGCGTTCAACGCCAGTTCTCTGCCCAATTCTGGCGTCCAGCGCCAGAAAAGGATCAAAAGCTGGAGTTGAACGCCCAAACTGGCATAAAAACTGGCGTTCAACTCCACAAATGGCCTCTGCACGTGAATTGCTTAAGTCTCAGCCCCAGCACACACCAAGTGGGCCCCAGAAGTGGATCTCTGCATCATCCATCATAGTTTATCCAATTTTTGTAAACCTAGGCTACTAGTTTAGTATTTAAACAACTTTTAGAGACTTATCTTGTATCTCATGACATTTCAGATCTAAACTTTGTATTCTCTGATGGCATGAGTCTCTAAACCCCATTGTTGGGGGTGAGGAGCTCTGCTGTGTCTCGATGAATTAATGCAAGTATTTCTGTTTTCCATTCAAACACGCTTGTTCCTATCTAAGATGTTCATTCGCGCTTAACTGTGATGGAGGTGATGATCTGTGACACTCATCACCTTCCTCAAATCATGAACGTGTGCCTGACAACCACCTCCGTTCTATATACGATTGAATGAGGATCTCTTAGATTCCTTAATCAGAATCTCCGTGGTATAAGCTAGAACTGATGGCGGCATTCATGAGAATCCGGAAAGTCTAAACCTTGTCTGTGGTATTCCGAGTAGGATTCAAAGATTGAATGACTGTGACGAGCTTCAAACTCCTGAAGGCTGGGCGTTAGTGACAGACGCAAAAGGATAATAAATCCTATTCCAACCGGATCGAGAACCAACCGGTGATTAGCCGTGCTGTGACAGAGCGCGTGAGCGTAGTTTTCACTGGAAGGATGGAAGGTAGCCATTGACAACGGTGATCCACCAACACACAGCTTGCCATAGGAGGACGTGCGTGCGTGAATCAGAAGACAGAGGAAAGCAGAGATTCAGAAGACAAAGCATCTCCAAAACTCCAACATATTCTCCATTACTGCACAACAAGTAACCTTTAATTTATGCTTTCTTGGTTATTCGCAATTCAACTGATAAACATAATTGACTTCCTAACTAAGATTTACAAGATAACCATAGATTGCTTCAAACCAACAATCTCCGTGGGATTCGACCCTTACTCACGTGAGGTATTACTTGGACGACCCAGTGCACTTGCTGGTTAGTGGTACGCGTTGTGAAAAGTGTGATTCACAATTCGTGCACCAAAGAGAAAGCTAAAAGAAGCTAAAGTACAACTCTCTATAGAGGACCTAACAGAAACTTTCAAACAAGAAGAAGCCATGGCAGCCGAAAACAACAACAATTGCAAGTTTCATGGACTTCCATTGGAAGATCCTCATCAGTTCGTAGCTGAATTCTTGCAAATCTGTGACACTGTCAAGACCAATGGGGTTGATCCCGAGGTCTACAAGCTTATGCTCTTTCCCTTTGCTGTAAGAGACAGAACTAGAACATGGTTAGATTCACAACCTAAAGAAAGCCTGAACTCTTGGGAAAAGCTAGTCAATGCCTTCTTGGCAAAGTTCTTTCCACCTCAAAAATTGAGCAAGCTTAGAGTGGAAGTCCAAACCTTCAGACAGAAGGAAGGTGAATCCCTCTATGAAGCTTGGGAAAGATACAAGCAATTAATCAGAATGTGTCCTTCTGACATGCTTTCGGAATGGAGCATCATAGGTATCTTCTATGATGGTTTGTCTGAACTGTCCAAAATGTCATTGGACAGCTCTGCTGGAGGATCTCTTCATCTGAAGAAGATGCCTACAGAAGCTCAGGAACTCATTGAAATGGTTGTAAATAACCAATTCATGTACACCTCTGAAAGGAATCCTGTGAATAATGGGACAAGTCAGAAGAAAGGAGTTCTTGAGATTGATACTCTGAATGCCATATTGGCTCAGAACAAAATATTGACTCAGCAAGTCAATATGATTTCTCAGATCTGTCTGGAATGCAAGCAGCAACAGTCAGTACCAAAGAAGCTTCATCTGAAGAAGAAGCTTATGATCCTGAGAACCCAGAAATGGAAGAGGTGAATTACATGGGAGAATCCTACGGAAACACCTATAATCCTTCATGGAGAAATCATCCAAACCTCTCATGGAAGGATCAACAGAGGCCTCAACAAGGCGTCAACAACAATAATGGTGGAAGAAATAGGTTTAGTAATGGCAAACCTTTTCCATCATCTTCTCAGCAACAAATAGAGAATTCTAAGCAGAACCACTCTGAATTAGCAACTATAGTCTCTGATTTAATTAAAACTACTCAAAGTTTCATGACTGAAACAAGGTCCTCCATTAGAAATTTGGAGGCACAAGTGGGTCAGCTGAGTAAGAAAGTTACTGAGATCCCTCCTAGTACTCTTCCAAGCAATACAGAAGAGAATCCAAAAGGAGAGTGCAAGGCCATCAACATAACCCACACGGCCGAACCTGGAGAGGAGGAAGAGGCAGTGATCTCCACTGAGGAAGACCTCAATGGACATCCACTGGCCTCCAAGGAGTTCCCTAATGAGGAACCATGGGAATCTGAGCCTCACACTGAGACCATAGAGATTCCATTGAATTTACTTGGAGCAATCATGAAGCTAAATGCCAAGCTATTTGGTAATGAGATTTGGGAGAATGAACCCCCTTGCTCACCAAACAACTGGATGACTTGACTAGGCAAAAATTACCTTTGAAGAGACAAGATCCTGGAAAGTTCTCAATACCTTGTACCATAAGCACCATGACCTTTGAGAAGGCTCTGTGTGACCTAGGGTCAAGCATAAACTCATGCCTCTCTCTGTAATGGATAAGTTAGGGATCCTTGAGGTACAAGCCGCAAGAATCTCACTAGAGATGGCAGACAATTCAAGGAAACAGGCTTATGGACTTGTAGAGGATGTCTTGGTAAAGGTTGAAGACCACTATATCCCTGCTGATTTCATAATCCTAGATACTGGGAAGTGTATGGATGAATCCATCATCCTTGGCAGACCCTTCCTAGCCACAGCAGAAGCTGTGATTGATGTTGACAGAGGAGAAGAAGCATAAAAAGCTTCTCTCAATACAGAGTCAAACAAAACCCCTACATTCAAACTCTAAATTTGGTGTTGGAAGGCCACAACCAAACTCTAAGTTTGGTGTTAAAAGGCCATCATCATGCTCTGAGTATCTGTGAGGCTCCATGAGAGCCCACTGTCAAGCTACTGACATTAAAGAAGCACTTGTTGGGGGGTAACCCATTTTTACCTATCTATGTTAAATTTCTATTTTCCATTGTTATTTTATGTTTTCTGTAGGTTGATGATCATGTGAAGTCACAAAAATAACTGAAAAAGCAAAAACAAACTGAAAAATAGAATGAAAAATAGCACACCCTAGAGGAGAAGCCTACTGGCGTTTAAACGCCAGTAAGGGCAGCAGAATGGGCGTTAAACACCCAGTCTGGCACCATTCTGGGCATTTAACGCCAGAAATGGGCACCAGACTGGTGTTTAACGCCAGAAAAGGGTAAGAAGTTGGCGTTAAATGCCAGAAATGGGCAGCAACCTGGCGTTTAATGCCAGGATTGGCAGCAAAGGGCGTTTTGCAAGCCTAATTGGTACAGGGATGAGAAATCCTTGACACCTCAGGATTTGTGGACCCCACAGGATCCCCACCAACCTCAACTCACTCTCTCTCTTCTTCACGCCTTTTCATAATACTCTTCCCCAAATATCCTTCACCAATCACCTCAATACCTCTTCCCCAAAAACCCCTCACCTATCAAATCCTACCCTCTTCTCCATAAACCCTTCACCAATCCACATCCATCCATCATAAACCCCACCTACCTCACCATTCAAATTCAAATCACTTTCGCTCCCAAACCCACCCATACATGGCCGAACCTTACCCTCTCCCCACTCCTATATAAACCCATCTTCACCCCTTTATTTTCACACATCTTAAACACTACTTCTCCCCCTTGGCTGAAATACTAACCCCCCCCTCCATCTCCTCTATTTCTTCTTCTTCTACTCTATTCCTTCTTCTTTTGCTCGAGGACGAGCAAACATTCTAATTTTGGTGTGGTAAAAGCGTTGCTTTTTGTTTTTCCATAACCATTTATGGCACCTAAGGCCGGAGAAACCTCTAGAAAGAGGAAAGAGAAGGCAAAAGCTTCCACCTCCGAGTCATAGGAGATGGAGAGATTTATCTCAAGGGTGCATCAAGACCACTTCTATGAAGTTGTGGCCAAGAAGAAGGTGATCCCTGATAAACCTATATTTTATGATATATTTTGTGCCTAATTTAAGTGATTTATTCAATTCTTCACTCACTTATTCATGTTAATTGCATGGTTTTTACTTTCTCTTCTTTATTATGTGATGTATGTGAAAAACATGTTTCCTATGCTTTAAAAGTAATTATTTTAACTACCCTTTATTTCCATTCGATGCCGTGATTCGTGTGTTGAATAGTTTCAGATCTTCTAAGGCAGGAAGACTTAAAGGATGGAAAGGAAACATACAAAAATGGAAGGAAAGCACAAAATGGAGTTTTTGAAGAAACTGGCAGTGACACGTTCGCATGGACGACGCGACCGCATGCCAGCGCGAAATGGTAGTGACGCGACCGCGTGAATGACACGATCGTGCACCTTGAGTGAAACGTATATGATGCGGATGCATAATTGAAGCGATCGCGTGACAAAGAAAACCCCAAATGACGTGACCGCGTGACCCACGCGGATGCGTGACAGAGGCCACGCACCAGAAAGTACAGAAAATACTCCCAGCGATTTCTTAAGCCCTTTTTGGCCCAAATCCAAGTTCAGAAGGCACAGATCAGAGGTTATGAAGTGGCGGAATGCATCCATTCAGGGAGAGTCTCCAATTAGTTACTTTTCATGATTTAGATTTAGTTTTGAGAGAGGTTCTCTCCTCTCTCTTTAAGATTAGGATTTAGATTTAGGATTTTATTCGCTTTCAGGATTATCTCTTTTTATCAGGTTCAACATTCCTTTTTAATTACTTATTTTCTTAATTTAATTTATAAATTCTTCTATGTTACAGATTATTCTTTGAATTAATGTTATTTGAGGTATTTCAGTTTATTATTGCTCTCTTTTATTTATGTTACTGTTGCTTCCAATCTGAAGACATTTTTATTCCAGTAGATTTATTTTTCTCCTTTTGGTCTTGGCTAAGAAATCAGTAACTCAGGAGTTTTCAAACTCAAACATGATTGATAATTGTTATCATTGCTAATTGAATTGAACTTCAATAATCCCAATCTTTCCTTAGGGATTAACTAGGATTTGAAGATCAAACTAATTAGTCACTTGACCTTTCTTTACTTTAAGTAAAGACTAACTGAGTGGAATTAAGATTCAATCTTCATCATCATTGATAAGGATAACTAGGATAGGACTTCTAATTTCTCATACCTTGCCAAAAGTTTGTTTTACAGTTATTTATTTACTTTACAGTCTTTCACTTATTTCAATTGCAATTTAAATTACTTGTCCCTCATCTTAAAAACCCCAATTTACAATCTTCATAACCAATAATAAGAACATACTTCCCTGCAGTTCCTTGAGAAGACGACCGAGGTTTAAATACTTCGGTTATTAATTTATTTAGGGTTTTGTTACTTGTGACAACCAAAACATTTGTAAGAAAGGTTGATTGTTTGGTTTAGTAACTATACTTGCAATGAGAGTTTACTATAACTTCTAAACCATCAATCTTCAGTTCTTTCAATCCCTGAGGTCCCTTTCAAGCTCAAAAAGGGTGAATACCCGGAGATCCGACATGAGATTCGAAGAAGAGGTTGGGAAGTTTTCACCAACCCCATTCAACAAGTCAGAATCTTAATGGTTCAAGAGTTCTATGCCAATGCATGGATCACCAAGAACCATGATCAAAGTGTGAACCCAGACCCAAAGAATTGGCTTACAATGGTTCGGGAGAAATACTTAGATTTCAGTCTGGAAAATGTAAGGTTGACATTCAACTTGCCCATGATGCAAGGAGATGCACGCCCCTACACTAGAAGGGTCAACTTTGATCAAAGGTTGGACCAAGTCCTCATAGACATTTGTGAAGAAGGCGCTCAATGGAAGAAAGATTCAAGAGGGAAGCCGGTTCAACTAAGAAGGCATGACCTCAAGCCCGTGGCTAGGGGATGGTTGGAGTTCATCCAACGCACAATTATTCCCACTAGCAACCGGTCTGAAGTTACTATAGACCGGGCTATCATGATCCATAGCATCATGATTGGAGAGGAAGTAGAAGTTCATGAGGTTATATCCCTAGAACTCTACAAGGTGGCGGACAAGTCCTCTACTTTGTCAAGGTTAGCCTTCCCTCATCTCATTTGTCACCTTTTCAATTCAGCTGGAATTGACATAGAGGAAGACATCCTCATTGATGAGGACAAGCCCATCACTAAGAAAAGGATGGAGCAAACAAGAGATCCCACTCATGGACAAGAGCATGAGGAAATTCCTCATCAGGAAATCCCTGAGATGTCTCAAGGGATACATTTTCCTCCATAAAATTATTGGGAGCAAATTAACACCTCCCTAGGAGAATTAAGTTCCAATATGGGACAACTAAGGGTGGAACACCAAGAGCATTCTATCCTCCTTCATGAAATTAGAGAAGATCAAAGAATCATGAGAGAGGAGCAACAAAGGCAAGGAAGAGACATTGAGGAGCTCAAGCACTCCATAAGATCTTCAAGAGAAAGAACTAGCCGCCATCACTAAGGTGGACCCGTTCTTTAATTTCCTTGTTCTTTATTTTCTATTTTTCGAATTTTTATGCTTTATGCTTATCTATGTTTGTGTCTTTATTACATGATCATTAGTGTCTTAGTGTCTATGTCTTAAAGCTATGAATGTCCTATGAATCCATCACCTTTCTTAAAAGAAAAATGTTTTAATCACAAAAGAACAAGAAGTACATGATTTTGAATTCATCCTTGAAACTAGTTTAATTATTTTGATGTGGTGACAATACTTTTTGTTTTCTGAATGAATGCTTGAACAGTGCATATTTTTGAATTTTTTATTTATGAATGTTAAAATTGTTGGCTCTTGAAAGAATAATGAAAAAGGAGAAATGTTATTGATAATCTGAAAAAATCATAAAATTGATTCTTGAAGCAAGAAAAAACAGTGAAAAGCTTGCAGAAAAAAATGGCGAAAAAATAAAAGAAAGAAAGAAAAAGAAAAAAAAAAGCAAGCAGAAAAAGCCAATAGCCCTTTAAACCAAAAGGCAAGGGTAAAATAAAAAGGATCCAAGGCTTTGAGCATCAGTGGATAAGAGGGCCTAAAGGAAGAAAATCCTGGCCTAAGCGGCTAAACCAAGCTGTCCCTAACCATGTGCTTGTGGCGTGAAGGTGTCAAGTAAAAACTTGAGACTGAGCGGTTAAAGTCGTGGTCCAAAGCAAAAAGAGTGTGCTTAAGAGCTCTGGACACCTCTAATTGGGGACTCTAGCAAAGCTGAGTCACAATCTGAAAAGGTTCACCCAGTTATGTGTCTGTGGCATTTATGTATCCGGTGGTAATACTGGAAAACAAAATGCTTAGGGTCACGGCCAAGACTCATAAAGTAGCTGTGTTCAAGAATCAACATACTGAACTAGGAGAATCAATAACACTGTCTGAATTCTGAGTTCCTATAGATGCCAATCATTCTGAACTTCAAGGGATAAAGTGAGATGCCAAAACTGTTCAGAGGCAAAAAGCTACTAGTCCCGCTCATCTAATTGGAGCTAAGTTTCATTGATATTTTGGAATTTATAGTATATTCTCGTCTTTTTATCCTATTTGATTTTCAGTTGCTTGGGGACAAGCAACAATTAAAGTTTGGTGTTGTGATGAGCGGATAATTTATACGCTTTTTGGCATTGTTTTTAGTATGTTTTTAGTATATTTTAGTTAGTTTTTATTATGTTTTTATTAGTTTTTAAATAAAAATCACATTTCTGGACTTTACTATGATTTTTTGTGTTTTTCTGTGATTTCAGGTATTTTCTGGCTGAAATTGAGGGACCTGAGCAAAAATCTGATTCAGAGGCTGAAAAAAGACTGCAGATGCTGTTGGATTCTGACCTCCCTGCACTCTAAGTGGATTTTCTAGAGATACAGAAGCCCAATTGGCACGCTCTCAATTGTGTTGAAAAGTAGATATCTTGGGCTTTCCAGAAATATATAATAGTCCATACTTTGCCCGAGATTTGATGGCCCAAACCGGCGTTCCAAGTCAGCATAGAAATTCTGGCGTCAAAACGCTAGAACTGGCATAAAAGCTGGAGTTAAACGCCCAAACTGGCACAAAAATTGGAGTTTAACTCCAAGAAAAGCCTCTACACATGAAAGCTTCAACGCTCAGCCCAAGCACACACCAAGTGGGCCCTGAAGTGGATTCTGCATCATTTACTCATTTCTGTAAACCCTAGGTTACTAGTTTTCTACAAATAGGACCTTTTGCTATTGTATTTGACACACTTGATCATACTTTTGATCTTGGTTCTTTTGGTTCCCTCTCTGGAGCCGAAGCCAATGATCACCATTATCACTTTTGTATTTTCATCGGTGGAGTTTCTACACACCATAGATTAAGGTGTGGAGCTCTGCTATTCCTCATGAATTAATGCAAAGTACTATTGTTTTTCTATTCAACTCAAGCCTATTTCTATTCTAAGATATCCATTCGTTCTTCAACATGATGAATGTGATGATCCGTGACACTTATCACCATTCTCACCTATGAACGCGTGCCTGACAACCACTTCCGTTCTACATGCAAACAAGCTTGAATGTGTATCTCTTGGGTTTCTAATCTAAGATTAGAACCTTCGTGGTATAGGCTAGAATCAATTGGCGGCCATTCCTGAGATCCGAAAAGTCTAAACCTTGTCTGTGGTATTCCGAGTAGGATCAGGGAAGGGATGACTGTGACGAGCTTCAAACTCGTGAGTGTTGGGCGTAGTGACAGACGCAAAAGGATCAATGGATCCTATTCCAACATGATCGAGAACCAACAGTTGATTAGCCGTGCGGTGACAGCACATTTGGAACATTTTCACTGAGAGGATGGGAGGTAGCCATTGACAACGGTGAAACCCAACATACAGCTTGCCATGGAAAGGAGTATGAATGATTGGAAGAAGGCAATAGGAAAGCAGAGGTTCATAAGGAACAAAGCATCTTCATACGCTTATCTGAAATTCTCACCAATGAATTACATAAGTATCTCTATCTTTATTTTATGTTTTATTCATATTTTAATTATCAATTCTCCATAACCATTTGAATCCACCTGACTGAGATTTACAAGATGACCATAGCTTGCTTCAAGCCGACAATCTCCGTGGGATCGATCCTTACTCACGTAAGGTTTATTACTTGGACGACCCAGTGCACTTGCTAGTTAGTTGTGTGGAGTTATGACAAAGAGTTGAGATTACAATTGTGCGTACCATGATGATGGCGTCATTGATGATCACAATTTCGTGCACCACTCTTCTTTGCACGCACCGAGGACGGTGCAATCTTTAAGTGTGGGGAGGTCGAGGACCGACCTCCATGGATTGGAATTTCCTTTTCCAACACCAATTCTTAATCTTCTTTGTTAGTTAGTTGTTGCATTGCATGTTAGGTTACATGATAGTTAGAGTTTGTATATATTCTACCACTTCTTTTTATGTTAGGACTACTTGGTTAGAGTGATGATTTTCTTTCCAAGAAAACTATTTTAGGGCACCCTACCAGTTTGAAAAAAAAAATTGTGTTGAATTTGCTTGAAGGAATTAATTTTGGAACATGATTTTTGAGCTAAGAACTCAAGCATGTGGGTTTTGAGCCCAATTGTGTGGTTACATCTTATAACCACTATTTTCCATTCTTGTGTGTATTATTCTCTCTCTATGATTGCGATCCTTGATTTGTTTGATTCTATATGTCCATTATTTTTTGTATGAATGCATTTATATGATTGAGGCCGTTATTTCAATAGCTCACTTACCCAAATATCCTTACCCTTTTATCCACCTTTGTTAGCCCATTTTGAGCCAGTGTTAATCCCCTTTTGTTCTTTAATGTAGCACATCACTACCCCTAAGTAAAAAACAATAAATGTCCTTAATTTGGATCTTTAATTAGCTTAGGCGAGTAAGGGTGTGTGTCATTTAAGCGGGAGGGAAGCTTGGAAATATTGGTTGAGATAAAAGTGTATTTTTATATTTTTGTTGAGACTTTGGGAATTAGGTACATACTCATGCATTAAATATGTAAAACCATATGCATTGATATATTTGTATATACTTTAGTAAAAAAAATGATAAAGAAAAAGAAAAAAAATATATATATATATAAGAAAAAGAAAAAGAGAAAAAGAAAAGCAATAAAAAGGGGGACAAAAATGCCCCAAAGCAAAGTAATAATAACAATGCATATGGAATGTGAATTAAAGAGAATGCATGAGTACATGAAAAAGTGAGAATCATGGGTAGCTAGGTGGTGTATTAGAATTCTATAGGTTGTTATATGTGTTTGGTGAGAGCTTAGGTTAAGTAAAGATTCGACTTTCAAGCTCACTTAGCCATATATATATCCTTACCTTTACCCTAGCCCCATTACAACCTAAAGATAAGTTCTAATGATACATGTATGCATGCATTGAATAAATGTTGATTGTTAGATGAAAAACAAATCTTGGAAAGTATGATTAGAAGAGAATTGAGTGAATCAACCCTATACACTTGAGTGACTAGAGCGGATACACTTCCGATGAGGGTTCGATGCTTAATTCCTCGTTTCCAGCTTTCACGAGCTTTCTTTTTGCAAGTTTCTATATACCTCATTTTTAATATTTGAATTGGTGGATTTTATGAAACGTCATATGATCTTAGCCCTACTTGTTCATATATGTTCTTAAAGATTGATTTACTTTTAACCAAGTAGGTAGAAGCATCTTGCATTTAGTTGCATGCATGTAGATAGGATCATATAGTTTATTTGCATTGAATAAATGTTCATACCCCATTTCTAGTCTTTCTTGGTTTAGCATGAGGACATGCTTAGTTTAAGTGTGGGGAGGTTTGATAAACCCCAATTTTTTGGTTTATCTTGTGTTAAATTCAGGGGATTTTATCAACTTTTCTCACATTTATTCAATAAAATAGCATAGTTTTGTGAATTTCTCCTAATTTGTGCTTAAAAGTAAAAACATACTTTTTAGGCCTAAAAATTTATAAATTTAATTCACTTTAATTCTATTTGATGCCTTGATAAGTTTGTTAAGTAATTTCAAGATTAGAAGGGAAAGATTGGGTTGAAGAAATGAAGAAAAAGCATGCAAAAATGGAGAATTTGTGAAGAAATGAGGATTTGCTTAACTCAAGGCCACACGCACGCGTCACCCACGCGTACGTGTGAGAAGGAGATTTGCCAGCGACGCGCACGCGTCACCCATGCGTACGCGTGAAGAGGAATTTTGCCAGTGACGCGTACGCATGTGCATACGTGTGACAAGCGGTACGTGACCTCACTAAAGGCAATACACTGGGGGCGATTTCTGAGCTCAAGGAGGCCCAAATCCAACTCATTTCTGTTACTTTTGAACCCAAGGATTGCAAGAGAATGGGGGGGGAAGTAGTCATAGTTTAGTTTTTCACCATGTTTTAGGTTAGAATTCTAGAAAGAGAAGCTCTCCCTTCTCTCTAGAATTTAGGGTAGTTTAGGTTAAAATTTCTTAGATCCAACTTTTAATTCTTGTTTCATTTTAGTTTTTCCTTACTTTTATTTGTTCTAGAACTTTGGTTTATCTACTTCTCTTGTTAATTTCTTATTTTGCTATCTTTTAAGTTGATGAACCCTTGTTAGATTTTAATTTTCTTTCAATGCAATTTTATGTTTCCATGTCTTTTTATGTTTATCTTAATTGCCATTGTTGATTTCTTGCTTATGTTAGTTGTAGCTTTTATTAATTCTTGCATTTTGTGATGTTTACTTTTATTGCACTCTAGGTGTTTGATAAAATATTTTCACTAGTTTTAGAGTAGTTTTCTTTACTCTTGGCCTAGGCTAAGGGGATTGGGTGACCTTGAGTCGTTGGGTCTCATTGAGTTGGTGATTTGAAAATCTTTAGTGGTCAATTTGATACCCATTAATGCTAGTCTACTACTAAGTCAATTAGTAGCTAGGTTGGGACTTATGGGTTGATGTTGATCAATCCTATTTGACGTACTTCAAGCATAGAAGTAGACTTTTGACGTACTTTAAGGATAGAAGTAGACTTGATGGATTAGTCCCTCATAATTGTCAATACATAGTTTGTAGACAAGGATGGTGATCTCAATTCCCATGCCTTAGCCAAGAGTTCTTTGCTTTCCCTTTATTAGTTAATTGTCATTTACTTTCTTGTTATTTACTTTTCTTGTTAATCAACAAATCTAACCCCCCTTGCCCCTTTATAGCCAATAATTGATCACTTCATTGCAATTTCTTGTGAGACGATCCGAGGTTTAAATACTTTAGTTTGTTTTTATTGGGGTTTGTACTTGTGACAACCAACATTAAAACTTTGATTGAGTATTGTTTGTTGGTTGGGAACTATGCTTACAACGGAATTATTTTGTGTGAAATTCCTAACCGACAAAAAACCCTTTTTCAGTTGGGTTCTGGAAAAGTAACCGACATATGCGCTCATGGCCAGTAGGAAAGGCATGCATCATATGCATTGTGTCTTGTTGGTTTTGCATTCTTGGGTTTGCGTAATTGATATTCATGCTTAACTACTATATGTCCTATTTGTTGCATTTGTATCCTACTTGTGTTTGCTTTGTGTGCATTGCTTGTCTGTGCATAGGAGCTTTGGAAGATTGGAGGAAGGCGGGAATCAGGGCTTAAGTTAGAAAGGAATTAGAAATAAGAACCATAGATATCCTACCCTGTTTATGGTTTACAATTTTAGTTTTAAGTTTGAATCTATTGTCGGAAGCTCTTGGATCGCCTCTGGCTTTTCCGGGACATTATATGTTAGTTATGTGGACACCGTTACCATGCTGAGAACCTCCGATTCTCACTCCATACATATTTGTGGTTTTCAGATGCAAGACATGAGGTACCTGGCTGAGGCACACTGGAAGCTTTCTACAAGCGAAGAACTCTACCCGTTTGGGGGTTCCATTTTGGGTTTTAGATGCATGTGTACACACACACACACACATACACACACACACACACACACACACACACACATTTGGGTTTCACATGTTTATATATATGTGTCTGTGTGTGTGTGTGTGTGTATGTGTGTGTATGTGTGTGTGTGTTCTGGCAAGTCTTAACTTCGCGAGCCGAGTCAGAAGCTTTGTTATCTTTATCTTGGAACTCTTCTTTTATAGATTTATGTTTTGCTTTACTCTTATCCTATCCGGTTTAGTTTATCGCTTGCGTGAGTGATGCGCTTTTCTATTTGACGCTTTTGTTTAACTTTCCTTCAAAAGGATCCTAGATATAAACCATGTTCAACTATATTATGTATATATTTAACTTTAGAGGTCATAGCGCCTCGCCACCTCTGTTTTACATCCTAGGTGTAACTTTGTAGCTGAATACAAACGTTTCTTCCTCCCTCCTTCCCCCCATGGATAAAAGTATATAAACTGGAATTAATTCCAATTCCTACATGATGAAAAAAAAAAAAGTAAAATGTATTGAAAAGAAAAAGGTCCTATTTGACCGATGTACATTGCTAGCATCAGGAAATAGAATAATCGAGATTCTCGAGTAATCGGTTGAGCCGCTAAAATAGCTATAGTGATAATAAATTCTGTCAATAAAATGGATCCTATAAAGAGTCCATCTATTCTGAATCTCCAGTAAAAATAAAAAAAATTAATCCATTTATATTTTTCTATCAGTCGGATTAATGGATCATCCAATTGAAAATGATAACAAAATGCATAGACTGTTATCAGCAGATCGATTAAACATATACAAATTATATACCACTCAATTACCTTTATTTTATTGATGAGAAAATAAGAATATTAAGGAGCCCCCGACTATTGGTAAAAGTACAACTATTGTTAACCAAGAAAAGTAATTCGTGATAAAAATAAGATATACTTGGGTTAGAAAAATTTGTGCTAAAATAGAAAGATATTTCTATTATCTTTCTCTTTTGAGTGTAGATTTTTGTCAGTAAAAAATGTATTCTCGTGGTGTTCACTTTTTGAAAAAAAGAAAGGGCAGTCTCAATAAGCTAAATCGATGCTTCGATTTGTTTCATGCCACAAAAAACTCGAACACTTACAAAATCTGTAGGACAAGCGGATTCACACCTCTTATAACTGACACATTCCTCCATTCTTGGGGCAGAAGCTATTTTCTTATCTTTACACCCGTCCCAAGGTATTATTTCTAATACATCGGTGGGACAAGTTCGGACACATTAAGTATATCCTATATATGTATCATAAATCTTTATTAAATGTGACCTTGGATTTGGATCTATAATTTTTTTAACTCTAATAATGGAATATTTTCAATCTAGTAAACTCGTAAATAAATCATATATTCAAACACTAGATGAATCAACGATATCAAGGTGATTAGTCTCAATATCAAAAGCCTAGTGCTTCAATTATCCCAAAAAGGCACTCACAAACAAGCATGCTATACACATATCAAGTAGATAAATCTAAATAGTATGAAAGAAAAAGACACAGAGTATACAATGAAGCACAATCAGTCTATCCCTCAGGCTCACGAGGAAAAACTGCTCTGAAACGACTAAATGTAACACCGTAATTACCCTAAGCCTTAACTCTAGCCGTAAAGCAAAGGATAACTAAGTGCCACGACAATTCTAAGGCTTATACCATAATATATATATATATATATATATATATATATATATATATATATATAGAAAAGAATAATAGTACGAGAAGCCCGATGAAGGATTACATGAAAGCGTTCACATGAAACTAAAAGCGTAAAGGATAAGATACAAGATAACAAGAATATATAATATATAAGCATAATAGTCATAGAGTACTAGCCGCAGCCCGCAGAGTTTAGGCTGACTAGTTATATACAGACATAACAGAGTTTGAAAAGTTAAAACAGCATACAAAATGTCTCTCAAATAAGCCTCTAAGGCAAAAGTAATAAAGATACAAAAGATAGAGAGAACTACAACAAAATATCCAAAATATACAAAAGAGATATCACTAGATCCTCCGCTCTGTCACCATCACGCAACTCACCGAGGTGGGTTACGACCTGCATCTGAAAAACAACAACAGAATATGGTATGAGAATTGGAGGTTCTTAGTATGGTAACAGTTCCTAGTATGTAAGATATAAGGTTTCGGGATGCCAGACGCAATCCTAAAGCTTCACATTAAACTTAAGATTCAAACTTAAAGCAATGCTAAATTTAAAACCATATTTTAAAACTGTAATGAAACAGGAGTATCTAACATAGGAAATTGCTAACTAAACTAACACCGCTGTCCCACAGCTTTCACCAGCCTAACCTCCATGCGACCCTATTGCCACCACCTACCGAACCTCCTCAACCTCAGTGACAAACACAAATAGATACAAACAAATAATTCACAAGTAATATGACATATACAGCAAGGAATTCAGGAAGCATATAAACATGTTATACAATTAGGCAAAACAATGCAAGTAGACAAAGCAAGCAAACATATAAAAAATGCACATGATGAATGCCTGTCCTATTGGTTGTGATATCACATTGTCGATTTAACTGCCAACCCGACACATTTCCATAGAAATGTTGCTTTCGGTCACATTTATAAATGGGAAGCCCCTGGGATATAGTTCCCGACTCACTTTCCCTGAGATATAGTGCTCGACCACTCTTATGACCGAAAGTATGAAAGCGGGACTTCTACCACAGCCCTCACACCTCAGCGCAAGCGGGACGAACCCCACGCTCTACGCCTGCAACTCAGCATAAGCGGGACGAACCACTGCCCTTAAGCCTACATTTCATTAATATTATTTAAAATTAGTTTAATGATTCATAGTAAAATTGCTCAGCACATTCTGAGTCTCATCACGCTCGGCATTCATGCCTCAATATTCTCAATCTCAAAATAAGGTCATCATCACATCATGTGTCCTCCATTCAATATCAAAGAACTCCCCACTAACTTACTCAGACTAATTCATCCACAATTCATAGTATGCCTAAGCCTCCGTCTTCTAAGATTTAACTAACTTTATCTAATTTAAGCCTTCTAACTCTTTCTCATTAGTCCCAAGTGTCAATTACTAGTTAATAATCTTAAACAACAGTTAAAGGAGTTTGGAAGACTAGAGAATCCTTAAAAAGTGAAGAAAAACCATTTTTCAACAAAGCAGGGGGTCTCGCATACACAACATAGTACCTTCGTACGCGAGATCCCCAAGCAGTGGAGAATGCCCACGTCGCGTGCATAGGTTCGCGTACGCATGTTGCATCAGACTCAGAAAAATTAAATGCTGCAGAATTTTAGATTTTTACACCGAACTTTTGACGTTCATAACTTCCTCTACAAAACTCCATTTTTCTCAAACTTTATACCATTTTAAAGCTCTTTAAACCATCTTCAATTTAAAATTAAATTCAATCAATTTTAAAAATCGAGGCTCAAGTTATGATCCACCAAAGTCCATCAAAAACCAAGTTTTACAAAAATTATCAAGGTTCTCTAATTTTCAAAACTTTAAACCAAACCAACTCAAAACCACAACACACATCAATTCACATCAGAACTTACCATTTCATCTCAAACCACCACTCTTACCAAATTTTCACTTATAATACATTATCTTCATAATCCTCAACCCCAATCATCAAAGTCATCATGCTACAACCATTTCTCAACCAACACACTCATCAATCATCATTCTATCACTACCAATCATCATAATTAGCATCATTCAACCTCAATTTCAATATTCAACACCATTTATCAACAACAACATCATGGTTCATCAAAATTATCAAATCACCACACATCATCATTTCAACAAATTTCTACAACCAATTCAATCCTATCTTAAGGTCCACTAGCCTAAGTGTCCAGAAATATTATATATTACATAGGAAAAACTAAAACCATACATTGGCCGATTCCCAATATGCACAATACACCAAATGTGATTCCACTTAAGCTTTCAACCAAAATCAAGCCACCAATTCCAATTCAAATGCTTCCAAATAGCCAAGACAACTCCAACAAGCACAAATGCTCAAACTAACATCATATATTTCATAAAAATCAAAACTTAATATTCACAATATATCAAACTACAAGAATTTTTGAGAAACCTTACCTTATTCACAGAAATTAGGGATGAACCCAATAATTCCTCACTAATGGTTAGTACTTAAACAACCAAAACACAAAAATCTACTCAAAACTCAAACCTTAATTTCTGAAATTCATAGAGCTACAGAATGGGAAGGGAGTTTCAAAATCTTACAAAAAAAGTTAGATAGAACTAACGGGTTCGGCAAGAGCTTCGCGTAGTCACAAATGAAATGCGAATTGAAGTACCGTAGCTCAAGTTATGATCAATTAAATGTGGTTGTGAATAGTAACTTTCCCTTTCTTCTCTCAACTCTCTTCAGCCACTCAAACCCTAATGTGTGTGTGTTTGTGGCTGAAAGGGTTCATTAATGTGTGTTACATATGTTAGGCTTGGGCCCAACTTGGGTCCAGTTTAATCCATAAGCGTTTTTGGCTCGTTTGGTCCAATTTTGGGCCAAACTTTTAGAATTAGTGCCCGATTTTTAACTTTAATTATTTTTTTAAGTTTTTCTACAATTTTTATTACTCTCATGCAGTACCAGACAGACTTAATCCAGTACTACCGGCTAATTTACCAGTACACATTTTTACGCAATTTTTCGCAGAAAATTATATTTTCCAACTCAGAAAAATCTACTGAGTCCAAATATCATATTTAAATTTTCTAATTAACATTCTAAACTTTTTGAACTTATTCTGAACAATTAAATTATTTTAATTAAACAGTTAATTAATTGCGATACTTACAATTAGATTAATAAAAAAAACAAACAACAATTAGTGAACAATAGTAAATTACTTCCTTCATAGTGATATTATTTATAGAGATAGAAGAAAAAATTCATATGAATATAGTAAATCTTGCTTGGGCTACTTTAATGATAGTTTTCACATTTTTCCTTTCTCTCAGTATGGGGAAGAAGTAGACTTCAAAGGTACGACTAATTGGGGTAGGAGATCCAACTGTATCAATTGTTTTCTAACTAAGTTATTAAATTTTTCAGTTGAATATTCTTTATTTCATTTCCTTTTAATTAATACCATACCAATTCTTTAATTCAAATATATCTACATTTCGAAAGTCTATTTTATTTGAGTGGTGTAATGTAGTTAATGCATAATACATACAAAATAATCTGTCAATCATCCAAATAGTGAAATTTCTTAAGATTTCTATTTCGATGAATTGGCTCTTACCAAAGTTATATATAAAAAATGAGTAACCGCAAAACCCCCTTTAACACCCCTTTTTCTTTTTTTCTCCTTTTTTCAAACGAATTCATCTTTCGAACCATATCCCATCCCGGACGTGATGAAATAGGATGAATTGAGACAGTATTTTGTAAATACGTAATTATCTTGAATATATCAACTATTTATTTACTTTTCGATCACTCGAAAAGAACAAAAGAAACATCTTGTTCTTTCTTCAACAATTTCTGATCTCTAGTAGACTTCTCAGTAGGATTCGAACCCAGATGCAGTTCTGAGAAAAAAAAACAATAGGCTCTTGTAGGATTTCCAAAAAATTTTTCGATTTCTTCTGAAAGCAGATGATTATTCATCTACTTCTCACATTCCATGAATAGTCGGCACATTGAAGAATATCCAGAGACATTTAAGGAATCGCTCTGATTCTATCTTTGTTCGTTCCGTTTGAAGAAAGGAAAGATCCGAACAAAGAATCAATCTTTCTTTTAGTTGTATCTCTTTGATTGGTCAATGTATGATATTCCGAATCCTCGTTCCTAATGGAATCTCTGGATTGATCAAAAGATCCTTTCAATTGCCTAAAATCCGTTTGAATGAAACTAGATCTCGTAAAATCATATTGACTATTTGATGATACATTCCTTACCTTGCTAAAAAAACCAATCCTTGTTTACCAACCACACATTATCTAACCAAATCCAATTTTCTCTCTATATGCTCCTTAGAATCCGATTCGCCCGAATTCTTCCTCCAACTAACGAAGAGATCTTGCCAAAATTGCCACATAAAATTGAGCACAATTTTGCAAAGAAATAGCCCGCTTGTTTCTCAGAAAAAATGAAAAACATGCTCAATATCATTTGATTGAGCAGTTGACCCAGCCCTCTAAAGAAATCTCGTGTAACGCCGCCCTATATTCCAATTCCAAGACAGACAATCGATGTGTATCAATGATGTCAAAAGGGCGGTAATAGTCTTTGGGGGGAGCACAGGAATTGCATAAATACTCCCGGTAGGGTATATTTTATTTGTCTGTTCTCCAGAGGTTACTGTACAATTTATAAATATAACAAATTGTAACAACAACAAAGGGGAGGGGGGAAACGATCGTGTACAAATCAACGAGGAAGGAAAAAAAAAAAAACTGTTCTCTAGAAGGAAACAAAAAAAAGGCTCTGCATTACCCAAGTTACCTCAGTTACAGATGCCTCGAGTCTTCTGCTGCCTAACTTTGCAGGACACTGGACCGAGAAGATCGCGGCGTGCCTTTTGATTTCATTAAAAGAGTTGGTTTGACATTTACTTCATAATCTTCCAACTGCAAGTTCAAGGAATCGCTGTCGCACAATGTTAGCGCTAATGATTGACCAACAGTTTTTGTATAGTCATCCTGAAGGCTGATGTAGTCAGTAAGTTCTCCTTCAAGATCATCACTCTGATCACGTTGCCCTGGAATAACTACGATTCCAGCTTCAGAAACATCAATCGGAACAGAAGCAAAGTAACGCCCTCTGCTGTTACTATTATTCTGATCTCCAGATCTCTTCCTTTTCTTTCCCTTTTGTTTTTCGGGATGATGAAGCTTGCATCTGGTTCCTTTCGTACAGGTGCCCGTTGCTTCAAAAGTAGGACAGATATAGCTGTGCTTCTTCCTACACTGATCATACATGAGCAAGCGAGTATTAGTCTCCGGTCATTTATGCACACAAATTTTTCGAAGAACAGTCAGCAGAGCCTAGAGTACAGAAAAGATTATAATTAAATAAACAAAATTACACTTAGCAGTATTACTCCATTAGGATTACCAATCCAACACAAACAGTGCAACAGGCTGCAACTGACTAGTCAAATATGAAATTCTACTCAATGAACCCAAGTTGACATTAGAACCCTATATGGCCTATAACCTACATAAATACAATGAACCACCGGATCATATCCAGATTCTGCTAGTTGAAATGGAAATTCATACGCAAAGAAATGGAAATTCTAGCAAAATGAGGAACAAATTAAATATTCAATATTATCCAGAAAACAAAATTAATTATGTTGGTTAATACCTCATTCCCATCAGCACAATAACCCTTGAGAAATCCTTCACAAACAGAAGCCTTAGGGTTCACATTGACATGTCTATATGGGCAATTTCGGTTTGTGCATAAGCCTGCCATGAAAGTCGTCAGAATTATAACTTCCTTTGGAAGGAAAAAGACGAATTATATCAAATATTACTTTCTAATAACCTTGCAGAAAATAAGAACAATCTGGCATTCTCTCTGGTATAACCTGCACAAGTGATTAACCTCAGTTTAGACACAGGAGTAAATGCAGTAGATAACATTCAATTTCTTGGACCTGCTGCTATAACAAAACCTTATGAGTCAATTTGCAGTTGGGAGTAGAACATAAACCATTCAGGAACTTAGTACAGACAGCAATTTTTGAGGGATCATGAACATAAGGGCATTTCCCACCCTCCTTGTTACATTTCCCAAATCTAGTAAAAAACTGACAATACTTCTGCTTTCGAGCCAACCGTTGCCTGGCAGTATGCAAGCTCCATCTAACTTTTTCATTTGCCAATTTTCGAGTTCGTTTTTTTGGGTCTCTGATAAGCTGA
The DNA here is from genome assembly GCF_003086295.3 of Arachis hypogaea. NCBI lineage: Eukaryota > Viridiplantae > Streptophyta > Magnoliopsida > Fabales > Fabaceae > Arachis > Arachis hypogaea. Next base: position 99,166,262 of record NC_092052.1, on the reverse strand, counting down.
TTACCATTTCCAATTCGGACATATCTGTGAAAATTGATTCAGTATAGCAAGATCAATAACACTGCAGGACTTGGCATTATACAAATATTTTCCCTTTGGCTGCTTTTAAGCGAAGACAACCAACACTGACGAAATTCAAAATACTATAGGTATAAAAGCCAGTGCATAAGAAGAGGTAACATACTCATCATTTCCAATCACCAATCTCCTAGGAATGTAAGCTCTTTTCACAGCCAAGCCCGAATCAGTAGTGGCAGACAACAGGGATTCATCATCTACAAAAAGAATTGTAAGTGAAACATTGTAAGACCAAGTAATAGGATCTATTAACTGCTAGAGAAAAACAGCAGACTTATCCACAGAATATAATGACAAAAGAATGGGAAGCTGAACAGAAATGGAAGAACATTCATAATGGTCAATCCCATATTGGAAACAAAAGAAAGCTTAATGATTCCACACCTCACCTGGCATAAACAGGAAATCAACTACAAACAAACTAAATGGTGTGGAGTATTTTATATAAGATAAGCAATAAAAAAATTGACAACATTTCAAGAATTTATGCATCCACAAGCTCCAACCTAACGATATACAGGCAGGGCATATGTACACAGCCGTGACAACAGATGGGGTGAGTAATTCCAAATTTTGAACCCATGACCAACAAGTCACAAGGCATCAAGACTTATATGTTTGGATTTTCTTTCTGCACCTTTACCATCATCATATAGACATTAAAATAAAAAAGGGTAGCCCAGTGCACAAGCATCCCGCGTTAACGGAGGGTCCAGAAAAGAGTCGTACCCAAAGGGTATAATGTACACAGCCTAACCTGATAATTACATCAGTGGCTGTTTACATGGATTGAACCCGTAACCTTAAGGTCACCCAGAGATAACTCAACCATTGCTCCAAGGCTCCACTTCTATAGTATAGACATTAAGTTAATCAAAGTGAGTCATAATGCTAACAGGTAATTCACTGCAAATGTTCAACTAGGGAACACATCTTTGGGAGAGGAAATAGGTCAGAGTCCTTTAGACATGCCTCACCTATAACGCTATTTCAAAGGCTATTCATTATTGAAGTTGAAAAGAAACTAGCAAGCATTGCTTAGCTGATGCAATTAAATTGTTTGTTCTAAGGAGCATCCATCATCCTTTCATTCAGTTCTTAATCTATCCCACAATGTTTTTTCATTGTGCTTAGAAGAATCTTGAAAACTGCCATACCACAATTTGTCCTTCAGCAGTCTGAGGCACCGTATTTCCAAATTACGGTTTTCATCATTCATGGCTTCAACAAAAGCCAGACAGCTTAAATATGATTCTTGGTCCCTATAAATATAGGTCATTTTGATTTTAATCTCTCTTGCCACTTCTCTCTTTCTTTTTTTGTGCTTTTAGTCTTCATCATTAATAGCTTCGATCATTATATTTCATTAAAAAATGATTTTAGTTTGTACAAATATAATAAGCGACCTATAAATATCCCTGCAAATGCTTCATTCAGCCTAGGGGCGTATCATGTTTTTGGTGGACTGAAAAGTATGAAAGGACACACAAGGTTCAAGTAAAATGGTTCTCACAGAAATCCTGACCACCTGAAATCCTCTGAAGTGTGCGCCTGGAAGGATCCATTTTGTAGCGAACTGAACCAATACGGAATATACGTTCTACAAAATCAACCCATTACTTTCAGCCAGTAAGGAAAACAAAGATAAATAGAACAGAGCATAAATAAGCTTTAATAGCACGTTAAACAAATAGTCTGCAGCTTTATGATATGACAAACTCTCATGGAAAGAATGTTTCCTACTATTTGCATGGGAACCAACGCAAGCTGCACCTTTTTGCTCTCTCTTTTTCCTCTCTACTGCAGCAACAGCAAGTGTGGCCTCCTAAAATGATGATGAGAAACTCTTAAATTCACTGACTAAGAAAGATCTATTTGCATAAAGTAAAATATACCAAAAGCCAAACTAACCTCATTAGCTTGCTTTGAGTTCTTCTCAATGGATTTGGACCATTTTAAACTAGACCCACCAACACTTAATACCTTGGATTTCCAAAGAGAAAACCCACGGGTTGACCTAGTGTAAACAGTATCCATCTTTCTGAAATGAAGCAATTTCTTACTAAAATAAAACAGAAATCAAAAGTTTGCAATTTTGGGCTGCTGGTTGCACACAACCCAAAGCAGGAGAAACAAAGCAAACATAAAGGAAGGAGTATCAAATGCTGAGTACCTAATTGCTGATAAGAAGCTACTATTGGAACATGAAGCAGAATTATGAACGACGCTTCTTAAATATGTTGGTCTTTTCCATGGAAATAACTGAGGCAAAACCTTTTGAGAATGCCATGAATTATGGCCATTTTTAGGTGACTTTTTGCCACATAATGTCCAGACTAATGAGGCTCTTAAAGATTTGAATGACCTCCCAGCAACTGAAAAGGATAAAGTTAAGACTCAGCTCTAACCATGAATAACGGGAAATAAAACTAATATATGGAATAGCACCAACAGCTCAAAATTCCTCAGCCAACAGTGAGTCAAAGCAAGGGCTGGGAATGGAGAAATCACTCCACCATAAGCTCAAACAAATAGACTCAAGACATGCAGAGATATAACATAAACACAAGCAAACAACGAAATAAAATAAAAAGCTCTAAAAGTTAGGCTCAGGACATCGTATAGAAAATTGTGAAGCTGATATTGAAAGAAAATGCCATTTATGCATTCATATATAAAGCATATAAAAGAAGAGATGAACACAAACAGAATTCTTGTAAAACAAGGGACACATTTCTAGCAGGTATAAACTAATGGATAGATGCATATAGCAAGCAGTTCAGTGTACTTTTAAATTATTATATTTTAAACAGCAAACAGTATTCAACTGAATACATGATATGCATCTACTGCAGCCCCAAGCCGAAAGTTATATATTTCTCAACGATGGTATGAGATTCAAAAGAGCAAAAATTATATGGAGATAAATTAGGCAAAATAATAAGTTCTCCACCTATACCTTTATGTAACTGCCTCTTACTAAACTTTCTGTTGCAAAGCACCTTACAAGACCCCTGAGCATCAGAATCTAGAGTGGCATTCGGCACTGCAACAGTCTGGTTCATATTCCTAACTAACTGATTTTTGCACCTCTTGTAGTAGCCTTCGGAGAAGGCTGTTTGGGACTTCTCATCACGAGAATTTGAAGTCGCTACCAACTGATTTGTTTTGGGCTTTGTATATACAATTCTCCTGGTGCTGAAAGAAGAAATGTGTCCATCATTTGCTTCAACTTGGTTCTCCAGCTTACTCAGTGGACTACTTTGATTATCAGGAGTTTCATACTGATTTGAATCATCTTTGGAAGAGTTTGGTGTATCATTGATATCTATCAGTTTTCTAGGATCTGATGCATTTTCACAGCAACCACTGGAAGGAGGTTCTACCAATGGGGAAGATATATTTTCCTCTGATAATGTGCCAATGGATAGTGAAGGTTTTCTCTGACTCTGCTGAGGGACCTCTGCTACTCCTGTTTTCAAGGTCAGTTGATCTGACACATCAATCCTGCTCCCAGATCTGGTACTCTTTGATAATTCATCTAAGCTCAAAGGTGACTTATTTACAGAAGAGATCTGAGTAAAAGAAACTGTAGTAGGCTGTCTTACAAGACTGTTACCTTTACGAATGTAAGAGGTATTCTGAAAGTTTCCTTTCCTATCTAGAATTTGCCTTTTGGGAAGAAATTTTCCTGGCGAAAGCTTGTTTCCAGGTAAAGAACCTTGAGAATTATTACCGGAACGTCGCCAAGTTCGAGGATTTGAGAGATGGGTTGAAGAGGCAGATGTCTTTGTATTCGACTTTGAAATGATGAACGAACGACCCTTTTGAGTTTTTGGCATGGCACCTCCAAGGGTATTTTTGCTCCCATTTTCTGAAAAATAAGAAACTGGACCATTATTTGAAACCTTGGAGTTGACTTGGGATGATTGTCGCATTAGATTCCTCTCAACTGGGTTACTATGCCCAGTTGCATTAGCTGACTTCATAATCTTATTAGTATGCTGTATTGGTGAAGTACAAGTAGGCAAATCAGAACCATGTTCAACTGCAGATATATCCCCACAATTGTTTTCATCTTGGATTGATGTACAATTTAAATTCCCTCTCTCAGGTGCTTCCGATATCCCTTGAGAACACACATCTGATGGTGCTTCAGGTGCATCCTCCTCCAAATCACCATCGGAAGGATGGGACACAATGCTCTGTTGATGAATTAAACTGTCCTTCATATCTCCCTTATTAAATCCAGACGTAAAAATGTCAGTTTGCATTTGAGTGCCATTTTCTTTGCATTCACCATCCAACAATGGGAACTGAATGTCCAAGTCCTCACGAAGTGAATGAGATGCAAAATCTGAGTTCTTTAATTCAAAATGGTCAGAACTCATGGTTTCATTATTTGCATATCTAGCGTCACAAGAACCTCCAACAAAATTGTCAGACAATTTCCTACTATCCTCTGAACATGACAATGATTGTGCACTAAACAGAACATCCATGCTTGACAATTCAACTTCTTTTTCGGGCGCTTGTTTATCACTGAAAGAAACAGGAAAATCCGCACAAGATTTGGATACCACAACTGCATCACTCAACTCAGAGGTAGTCGTGACTTTGATCCCTTTAGATAATAGTGAAAGATAATTTGCATCATCAATCTCATTATCTCTAACACAAAGCTCAGCCTCTGAAAGCTCCTTTTTCCCATGTAAAGTAACGATCCCATCCAAGCACGATTCCAGGTTAGAATCTAAGCTTTGAACAGATTGATCCAAAACTTCTGAACAACATGCATCCTTCACCTTCACACTTGAGGCAGTATCCCAATCATTTGCATGGCTAACTGAATTTACAGGTTTTGGAGAAATTCCCTCCATCTTTGAGTGCAAAAACTTTGAATGAGTCCTAGCTTTTCTCTTTTTCATATTGTTTGTATCCCCTTCACCAAATCCAACAGAAAGATTAGAACTTGAAAATGGCTCTTCCGTGCAACAATTCTCAGAAGATATGGCAGCGTAACAGGGGGAAACATCCTTCACAGCATCATTAGTGATGTCAGAACACTGAACAGAGGTACCATCATCTAAATTGACCGGTCCACTATAAGAACCCTGCGTCAGAGCAATAGCATTTTGTATGCAATCTGTACCAGCGTGAATCCTAATTTTTCCTGAATTTGAAGGGGCAGACATTGCGCTGCTTGATGCAGGGTTGATCACGTCTGGATTTTCTTCCAAAATAGCATACTTGGTGATAATAGTAGGGACCATATGTCCAAAACCAGATTCACCAGTAAGACCACATTCAGTAACTGTAAGCTTCTCTTTAGATCCTGTAAGATCACCAGAAATTAGGCCATAAACGCTACTAGCAGAGTTATATGTATTAGTGCGATCTGAGTTACCAATATTGTCAGCTGAACTAAGAACGCTGTCATCTACTACATCTATAACAAACCCATTCTGTGGACATCTTACATTTGAATAATTCTCACGTGATTGAAACTCTTGATTCTGACATAGCTGTTTAATATCACAACCCACATCATTGATTTTGGAAGTACTTCCATTTAATAATTCAGGAACCATGTTAGTATCTGGCATTCTACGCAAGTCATGGACAGAATTATTTGCATCTAAACACTCATAATCAATCTTTTTAGCTTGACCAGTAGAAGCACAAGATTGAGAATTTGGAATGTCAAGACCACTTTCAAACCTGGCGGCTCCTTTCTGAGTATCTGAATCTTCATCAGTTTCACATTCTCGTGACCTGGAATGTGGCCCCAAACTCAGCAGGGTTAGATCTCCATTTCTATCTTCAAGCAATTGATTCCGATCCTTTGATAAATTGTATGAACTATGGCCAGGCATTGACATCTTGTCTACAGTGATGCTTTTCTGCTCAAGACAAGGTTCAACTTTGTTGGGAACAGAGACAGATGAAGAACTAGGTATGACTCGATCAGGTTGCACACATCCATGAACCTTATTTGCTGATCGTGAATTTGACATTGTAGATTTTGGATTTCCAACAACTTTCTTCACTACTCTCTTGACAACTTTTTTCTTCTTTACAACCCTTGGGGAGGATTTACCAGAGTGAATTTTGGTACTTCCACCTGCAACCTCATTTTTCACACTATCAGTCTCGCGGGTGCAAGGTTGAGAACAAGGATTAACAACATTATTCTGTAAGCTTAAATCATTCACAGATCCAGAGCAGTCATTCACTTTGCAGGATGAGCTATTCAAAGTTACAACATCCCTAGATACTTTTGCAGCTTCCAAACCAGAACAATCACTATCGGATACTGAAACCTTTTTTCTCTTTTCTGAGGGAGTTAAATCAGCATCAGAGACAGAATTCATATTTGTATCATTAACAACAGTCGAAGTCGAAGTGGTCACAATAGCCTTCGCAACCAGGGAATTTGATTCAAAAGAGATATCAAGCTCCACAGGACTTCCTTCCCTTTCTTCTTGTTTCATCCCATAACCTACATGCCCACACTGCTCCTTGCCCCTGAAAACATTAGTGTTAGACTCAGCAGAATAACCAGCATTCCGTAATTGTTCAATCTCACGATTCCTATAACTTGGTTTTGCATTCTGGATCCTAAGAAGAGCACTCTTCTTTTGAACCTGTTTCTTTAGAGAAGGTCGCCATAATTCATGACCAAACTCCCTGCTGTTCCCTCTGCCACTATACCTACCCGATTCCCATCCATATTCCTCACGTGTCCCAACGCGGAAATCATCAACATTCTTAGCAAAACCAATCTCGCCGGTCCCCAATTCGAACCGTGAATCAGGCAACTCCTTAGGTCCCCTCCTCTCATTCAACCACCTCTTGCCTTCGCCATGCCCATCTCTTCTTCCAACCTTGGGAATCTCATCCTCGAATTCCGCACTATACCCGCGAACATACCCCCCGGGTTTCAAATCAATATTAATCTCCCTTGGCATCGCCGGTGGCGCCCTGCCGAAGCCTCCGTTGGGCAAGTCGTGTCTGGGTGGCAAATCCCCAACGCCGCGGCGGTGGTAATTGTGGTAATTAGCATCATTACCGCTGCCGCAACCAAACTCCTCATCCTTCCTAGGGTTACCCTCATACTCATACTCAAGTCTCAACCTGGAGCGATCGGGATCGTATCGAATCTTTTCGGCCGGATATGCCGAGGGCGGCAGCGAGACCCCTTCACGGTGTTGGCGCAATTCACTGTCGATATCAACGGGTGTATAATTCCTCGGAAGGAGACAGTCGGGAGCGATCCTACGGCCAGGGTTAGGGTTCCAGCGTGTTTCAGTGTCGAAACGAGGAAAATTGCGGCGGGGGAAAGGATCGCCCGGGAGGATTCGGCTGGAAATCCTGGGGGATAGGGAAAATGGCTGATTGTGGTTGTTGGAGATTGGGTGTTCTTCTTGGAAGGGGCGATTAGGGTAGTTAGGGGAATTGAATTGGGGGAATTGGTTTTGATGGGATGGCGGATGGTTGTTATTGGGGGCATAAGGAGGCGGAGGAGGAGGTGTGCGGATGGTGCGATAGCGGAGGGGTTGTGCTTGGGGAGGAGGGGCTGGCGGAGGGGGGAGGGAGGGTGGCGGAGGGGGCGGCGGAGGGAGGTGGCTGTGGTTGTGATGAGGAGGGGGAGGGGCGTACCTAGTGTGGTTGGTGTTATTGTCGTCGTTGTTGTGATCATGGTGGCTGTGGTGGTGGTGGTGGACGTAGTGGGAGTGGTGTTGGTCCATGACAGGTGATAAAGGATGGTAGTGGTACTCTGCGACCAAGTGGGGGATTGGTGGCGGCGGAGATTGGATCGATATCACCCTGCGTGTGTTAGTTAACTTGCAAGGCTCTCCTTTGCTGGATCCAACAACGGCGTTTCCGTGATTTTTGTTTGGAATTGTCGCTCCGGCTGCTTCGGCTGCTTCAGAGTGAATAATTATACAGTACCCCCCCCACACATCTAAATCTTTTGGCAATTAAATTCAATCAAATTGACTCAAATCTAACAAAACTTACCCACGCAATGTGCGCTCAAAATCAAGCCGTGTTTTTTTATTTCGTATTTTATCGTATGCCTCCTTCTTCTTCTATTAATGTTACTGTTTCTATATTTTATTTTTGTTTTTTTTTTTATCTTCTTTTTCATATATTATTATAGTTATTTTTTTATTTAATTTCTATAATTTTTTGTTTTATGTTTAAAAAAAAAGAATAAAACAAAAAAATATAAAAAAATGAAATAAATATAAATAAATAAAAAATAGAAGATGAGATAAAAAATGAGAAAAATTTTTAAATGATATAGAATTTATCAAAAAAATAATACCAAAATTTTTTAATAATGACACATAAATTTTTTTATTTTAATAAAGTATAGAAATATTTTCTTTAATTTTATATTTTTTCATCTTATTATTCTTCTTTATTTCTTTCTTCTTTTCTTTTCTCTTTTACTCTTATTTTTTCTTTTAAAAACATTATTTCTTATATTAAATTTAAATGAATATGTCTATATCATATTATAATCTTATTTAGTTGAATAAATGTATGTTTACACTAATTGAATTGTGTTCGGTAGGTCGGATACCAGGCGGGTTGGGTTGATTTCCTGATCAGAGGAGGGGAAGTCGTCTGGCCGAACGTCTTTGGGCTAAGGGTAGGCAAGGTCCCGAGCTCTTCGAATGTAGAGGGGGATGTCACCTGCAAAGACACTCCGACGCTCAAGTCAGTGAAGTGTGCAGGCGAGTAAAGAATGAGTGGTATGTGACGTACCTTGGGGGAAGGGTAGGTCCTTCCCCATTTATACCGTGTCAGAGGTGGGCCCTGCAAGGGCAGGCCCACCTTCTTCGAAACGTCCCTTTCACAACTGTAGCGAAGCTGTCAGAGACGCGTGTCCGGGTCGGCGATCGGGCGCTTTGTTCCTAACCGTCCGAGTCGGGTGGTGCCCGGGTCGGGTCGGCCCACATTCAGTTTGGGCCAGGCCGTAACAGTGCCTCCGACGCGCCGGCAACGACCGTGAGGATCGTTGGTGGCGTGTCATCTCTCCTTTCGTGCGTTGTCGCCAGGTCGGCTGTCCGTGGAGAGGACGTGCCTCTTGCGCGCGTGTCTGTTCGTTGCTGGAACGACCGCTTGTCGCCTCGTTCTTCACGCGGGGTATTTAATGCTCATAATGGGCTGGAAAACCTTGTATGCAAAGACTATTTTGCCCCCGGGTCTTTCGCGCTTCCTGGGTGGCAGTTTTAAACAGTTTTGCTTTGATTTTTTCCTTCCCACTCTTGCTCCTACTATCTCCCTCTTCCTTACTCAGAAAATCTCAGAGTGTCGTTCTAGCATCCTCGTACACTTTTCCTTCTTCCTTCTCAGTTTTCGCAACCAATTCAGGTAATCTTTGATCCTTTCTCTTTTCTGCTTCATTGTTGTATGTTTGTTGCTTGTATTTGCTTCGTGTTCTTGTTGTTTTGTTTGATTTTTGTTGGTAGATGACTTTTTAGCGCCAAGTAGATGCGTTAGGGGAGGGGTACCATTCCAGGATAGGTTTTTAGGTAGCTTGCATGATAGATAACTTTTAGCCACACTTGATCTTAACTGTTGAATAGAATGAACATAGTTTCTGGGCTTTTTCTGGACTCCCGATCTCATAGACTAAAGGAGTGGTACCCCCACTGTAGGTATGCCTCGCATCGTTTCCCGAGCTTCTCCTTCCGCCGCGAATTACGACCCCTACGCCTGGGTGACTAAGGATGTGAAGGACTCGCCAAATCAGATGGACGAGGGGGAGTTGACGGAGTTTCGGCAAGCCGAGTATCTGTGTGGGGGGACACACGAGGAGGCCAATTATGACGTCTTTGTTCCTGCCCCCCACGAACGGCTGTATGAGATTAATTTCCACTCCCCCCAGGTACCGACTGGATTTGGTTTTACAAAGCCATGTTCACCCAAGTAGGCGTTCGCATACCGTTTTCCGACTTTCAGATGGTGCTTCTTAGTCGGATATCCGTGTCGCCGTCGCAGCTTCATCCGAACAGTTGGGCTTCTATCCGCTGTTTTGAGATGGTGTGTGAATATCTTGAGCTACCGGTGTCTGTGGACGTCTTTCTCTTTTTCTTCAACCTTACTAACCCTTCCAAGGAGGGGAAAGCGAGGAAAGGGTTCTTGTCTTTCCGATCTGCCCAGGGTCGGAGGATATTTGGCTTGTTCGAGGACTCTTATCATGGGTTCAAGGATAAGTATTTCAAGGTCCGTCCCGTCAAAGGTCGCCATCCCTTTTGGTTGTCGTTGGAGGGGGAACGCCTCATCCCGACGTATTGGAGCTTCGGGGCGGGGTCCAACACCTTCATTAAGGTGACCTATAAGGGGATGTCCGCCGTAAATAAGAGAATTGCCGACGTGCTGTGGGCGGTCTTTGGAAAGATCCACGTGAACCCCCACCTCCTTATGGGTGAACGAGAGGTCGCCAGGAGTTATATTTGTGAGTTGTTTTGTCTTGTACTTTTGTGTTGTTTATCGTTGAATTTGTTATCGCCGACTTCACGACTTATGTATTTGTTTGTCTATTGTAGTGGAGATGTTTGCTTCGGTAACCGGGCTCGAAGGTTTAGTTAAGACCTTCTTGGAGGATAGCGACGAGGAGAAGGCTGACGAGAAGGTTGCCGGGAAGCCGGAAGGCCCTACCGAAGAGAAGGAGGATCCTGTACCTTCGCCTCGGGACACCGAGATGTCCGACAAAAACTCTGCTGGGATGCAAGCTTCTCCTATTCCCGAGGAGACGGCCGGTATTGGGCAGTCGTCCTCTACCCATCGAGAGTATGATGATCTGAAGCTTGTCCCTACTCCTAAGAGGCAGAGGGCATCCTCCAGCCCGGAAGGAACTCTCACCGTGATGGAGATGAACTTCGATGCCGGGGCCTTTATTGATAATCAACTGATTCCCAGTATGGAGGATCACTTTCTTAGTACCGAACTCGCGGGGCAGGCGAGGTGGATGTACCGCACCCTTCTCTGCGTAGCGGTGATAGTTCAGAAGGCCGAGTTCGAGTTGTCGGGCATGCAGGCGTTGCGAAGGAAGCTCGATACTGCTGCCCAGGCCAACAACGAATTCAAGGTCCAGGTCGAAAAGCTTCAGGAACAACTGGCCGCAGCAGAGAAGGGGCGCAAGGATGCCAAGGAGAAGGCTGCGTCCTTTGAGAAAAAAATGAAGGTCTCTGATGCCACCGTCTCCCATTTAACCGAGCGGGAGATGACTTTAGAGAGCCAGCTTAACGCCGCGCATGGTTGGGTGGTCGCTATGGAGAAGGAGCATGACGCGGCCGTCTCGTCGGCTGAGGCTGCGCGAGCTGAGGTCGAAGAGCTGAAAAGGAAACATAGGGCGGTCAGGGAGCAGGGAAAGAATGCGATCTTTATGACCGAAGAGGCTCTCAAGGCCCAGGTGAAGATCGTGGTCCCAGAGTTCGACACGTCGGCTATTGGGGTCTTCAAAACAATTCAGGATGGCAAGATTGTTGACATGCCCCGAAAGTGAACTCTTGTAACTTGCGTTTTTTATATGGATTTGTAGAACACTTGTTGAGACCGTTAACTTTTGTTATACTTTAGTGGTCGCCTGGTCGGCTTATAATTATCGCCTTTATCTTGCTGTTTAGTAGCATTTTGTTTTGTTTTGTTACCGTTTTTTCGGTGTGGACTTATTGCTTGTGTCCGTTTTGCCGTTTGTGTTGGTAACTTGGTTGAAACCGTCTTGGTCTTATTATCGTGGCCGTTTGTTATGGCTATGATTCGATTGGCTCCCAGGGTGATCAGTCCCGGGTTGCCGTTGAAGAACGCGATGGTGTGGGATACATATTGGGGAATAGTAGATGGGAGAATTCAGACAAGTAAACATTAATCTTCAGCTAAACAAGTTTATGGACATGGTAGGCACTTAATAAAAGTAAATCGTTGGAAATTAAAAGGTTATCTAGCTCGTCAGGCCGCTTAACCGGTGTACCCAAGCTACGAATAGAATCTCCTCAGGTTACCTGCATTCCATGTTCTCGAGATTTCTTTGCCGTCGAGTCTCTCCAGTTTGTAGGCGCCTTTGCCAAGCACTTCTCTGATTCTGTAGGGACCTTCCCAGTTTGTCGCCAGCTTTCCTTTTCCTGGGGTTGGTAGCCCGACGTTGTTTCGTCGCAGGACGAGGTCTCTTTCCTTAAACTCCCTTCTGAGGACCTTGGTATTGTAACGTAGGGCTATTCTTTGTTTCAGTGCTACCTCCGACAAGTGGGCCATCTCTCTGGCCTCGTCCACCAGGTCTTTCTCCATCGCTTCTTCTACTCCTGTCAGAAGTAGTCGCGGGCTCAGTTTGCCAATCTCCACAGGTATCACCGCGTCGACCCCGTATGTTAGGCGAAAGGGGGTTTTCCCTGTAGAGCTTTGCTCGGTTGTTCGGTAGGACCAGAGGACCGAGGCAAGCTCGTCGGCCCATGCGTCTTTTTTGCTATCTAAACGCTTCTTGAGGCCTAGCAGGATGACTTTGTTTACGGACTCCACTTGTCCATTTGTCTGGGGATGTTCAACCGACGAGAATTTCTGTTTTATCCCCAGGCCGGTGAGAAACTCTGCAAACTTCTTGTCGGTGAATTGTGTCCCATTATCCGAAATGACGATTTTCGGGATGCCGAACCGAGTTATCACCTGCCTTCACATGAACTTTCTACAATTGGATGAGGATATGCTGGCGCCCTATGGAAGCTGGCGTTCTGTTGACACTTGGTGCATTTTTTCACGAATTCTCTGGAGTCATTCATCATTGACGGCCAGTAATATCCAGCTCGGATGAGCTTCCTTGCTAGGGCTTTGCCCCCGATATGGTGGCCGCAGCATCCCTCATGGACTTCTCTGAGCACGTAGTCCGTCTGGTCAGGGTGTAGGCACTTCAGCAAAGGTTGGCTGAGTCCCTTTTTGAATAGCTGGTCCTGTATGACCGTGTACTTGGCAGCCTCCCTTCTCAACGCTTTGGCTTCCTTCCCATCCCCAGGGAGTTTGTCGTTTTTCAAGAAATCGGTGATGGGGTCCATCCAAGAGGGGCTCATCTTGGTCAGGTGTAGAGCGACTGCGGGTTCTTTCGTGATGCCTTGAATGAGGGAGCAGTTTCCGGTTCCAGGTTTCGTGCTTGCCAGCTTGGATAGAAGGTCTGCTCGTGTGTTCCTTTCCCTTGGGACGTGTTGGACCGTGACCTCCTCAAATTGATTGCTCAGCTCTTTGACCCTTTCCAAGTATTTTTGCAGCATCGAGTCTCTGGCTTGGTAGCTTCTATTTACTTGCGCGGTGACGACCTGCGAGTCGCTGCATACTTCCAACCTTGTGGCCCCGACTTCCCGAGCTAGAACCAAGCCTCCTAGAAGGACTTCGTATTCTGCTTGGTTGTTTGATACGGGAAACTCGAACTTAACCGATTGTTCGTAAATAACTCCGGCTGGGCTTTTTAGGATGATCCCGGTACCCCCGGACGTCTGGTTGGAAGCTCCGTCCATATGGAGCTTCCACCGTGTGCCCGTATCCTCGGTTCCGGTTACTTCCACTAGGAAGTCCGTCATTGCTTGTGCCTTAATCGCGTGTCGGGGTTCGTAGTTCAGGTCGTATTGGGACAGCTCGATGGCCCAGGTCATCATCCTCCCCGCCAAATCAGGTTTTTGGAGCACCTGACGGATCCCCTGGTCCGTTCTCACGACCACCTGGTGACCCTGGAAGTATTGTCGTAGTCTGCGGAAAGAGATCAAGAGCGCTAGTGCCAGTTTCTCCAGCTTGCTGTACCTAAGTTCTGCCCCTTACAGCGCTCTACTCATGAAGTAGATCGGTTGCTGAGCCTTCCCCTCTTCTCGCACCAGCACCGCTGCAAGCACTGCTTCTGTTATGGCTAGGTATAGGTAGAGTGGTTCTCCGGCTCTGGGCTTCCCGAGCACAGGGGGTGCTGCTAGGATTTATTTGAAGTGGTTGAATGCTTCCTCGCACGCAGGAGTCCATTCAAACGCTATTCCCTTCTTCATCAGGTTGAAGAAGGGTAGGGCCTTTGCTGCCGATGCACCGAGGAATCGGGACAACGCGGTGAGCCTTCCCGCCAGCCGCTGAACGTCTTTGATGCAACCCAGACTCCTCATCTGGAGTATCGCTTGGCACTTTTCGGGGTTGGCTTCCACTCCCCTTTGGGTTATCATGAACCCTAGGAACTTTCCGGCCTCCATGGCAAAGGCGCACTTAAGCGGGTTGAGCCTCATGCCGTGTTGTCGGAGGGATGTGAACACATTCTCCAGGTCGCTTAGGAGGTCATCAGGTCGGGCGGTCTTCGCAAGGATATCGTCCACGTAGACTTCCACCGTTTTGCCGATAAGATCGCTGAATATTTTGTTCATCAGCCTCTGGTACGTCGCCTCCACGTTTTTCAGGCCAAAAGGCATCACCTTGTAGCAGTAGGTCCCTCCTGGCGTTATGAACGCCGTTTTATCCTCATCTGGCCGGTGCATCGGTATTTAATTGTAGTTGGAGTAGGCATCCATGAAGCTCAGATACCGGTACCCCGCGGCCGCGTCAACGAGTGCATCAATGTTGGGGAGGGGATAGCAGTCCTTGGGACATGCTTTGTTGAGATCAAAGTAGTCTACACACATCCTCCATCTCCCATTGTGCTTTTTTACCAGGACCACATTTGACAACCAGGTAGAATAGTCCAGTTCCCGGATAAACCCTGCTTCATGGAGGCTGGCCGTTTGTCTGGCCACTTCCTCTGCCCTTTCCTGAGACATTTTTCTTCTCCTTTGAGCCACCGGTTTGGCTTCCGCCCTGATGGCTAGGCGGTGTGACATGAGTCTGGAGTCTATCCCTGGCATATTGGCAGGTGTCCAGGCAAACAAATCGCCATTGGCTCTGATCATTTCCATCAAGGGTTCTTTTAATTCATGGGGGAGGTTCCTATTCACGAACGTGAACTTGTCCTCCGTGTTCCCGACCCTAAACTTTTCCAGGTCCCCTTCTGGTTCGAGCCTGGGCTTGTCGTCAATTCTGGCATCCAAGTCGGCGAGAAATACCCCCGATGCTTCCCTAGATTTCTTTCTTAACGAGAGACTGGCGTTGTCGCAAGCGACTGCCATTTCCAGGTCTCCCCTCACAGATCCTACTGATCCCTCTTCAGTTATGAACTTCATTACCAACATCCTTGTGCTGATGACTCTTCCTAGGTCGTTGATGGTCTTTCTCCCCAGGATGATGTTGTAGGCGGTGGAGTCTCGTAGGATCACAAACTCCGCCATTATCATTCTTCTCCCCTGGCCTTGTCCCAATGAGGTCAGCAGGGTGATTATGCCATCTGGCTTGATGAAATAGTCACCGAGCCCTACGACGCCATGCTGGTGAGTCTGTAGGTCGGCGTCCCTTAGGCCTAAAGTGTCAAACACATTACGAAAAATGATGTTCGAGTCTGCCCCCGTATCTACAAGGATTCGCTAGATGAGACCGGTTCCTACTCTAACCGTTATGACCATGGGAGGGCTTTCTCCGACTTTGTCGAACCATTGATCCTCCGGGCCGAATGAAATGAACGGGTGCTTCCTCGTGCTTCGTGCAGAGGACGAGGAAACTGCCAAAACTTTGGCGTCTTTCCTGTGTGCCGACTTTGACCTAGGTGCTGCATTCCTAGCTGTTACCACGTTCACTATCGTGAGGCCTCGGTCGTCGTCCTCTGATTCTTGGCGTCGCTTTGCTGCCCGTGTCCTGTCTTCGCCGTCCTGGTCGCGATTCTGTCGTCTCGGCTCTCTAATGAGATGGGAGAATTCAGCTAGCTTTCCATCCCTGATCGCTTATTCCAGTGCGTCCTTCAGGTCGAAGCAATCCTGCGTCTTGTGCCCGTAGCCCTTGTGATAGTCACAGTAGAGGCTTCGGTTTCTCCATGTTCGTTCCTTTAGTGGTCGGGGCTTCGACAAGATCCCCTTTTCGGTGATTTGTTGATAAACTTCCATGATTGGTGCGGTAAGGGGAGTGTAATTGGTGAACTTCCCGACACGAGGAAACGGTCTGGGTGCCTTGCTCGGACCGCCGTCCCTGGCGTGTTCCTTTTGTCCTTCTCTGCTCCCGTGGTGCCGGTCTTGGTTGTATGAGGGCTGCCGTTTGTTGGCGGCCACGACTTGGCTAACTTGTTCGTCGTTGATGTAATCCTTGGCTACACATTGAATCTCTTACATGGTTGGTGCACGAAATTGTGATTATCAATGGCGCCAACAACTTGGTACGTACAATTGTAATCTCAACTCTTTATCACAACTCCGCACAACTAACCAGCAAGTGCACTGGGTCGTCCAAGTAATAAACCTTACGTGAGTAAGGGTCGATCCCATGGAGACTGTCGGCTTGAAGCAAGCTATGGTCATCTTGTAAATCTCAGTCAGGCGGATTCAAATGGTTATGGAGGATCGATAATTAAAAGATGAATAAAACATAAGCGTATGAAGATGCTTTGTTCCTCCTGAACCTCTGCTTTCCCAATGCATTCTTCCAATCATTCATACTCCCTTCCATGGCAAGCTTTATGTTGGGCATCACTGTTGTTAATGGCTACTTCCCGTCCTCTAAGTGAAATTGTTCTACGCACGCTGTCACCACACGGCTAATCATCTGTCGGATCTCGATCATGTTGGAATAGGATCCATTGATCCTTTTGCGTTTGTCACACGCCCAACACTCGCGAGTTTGAAGCTCGTCACAGTCATTCCTTCCCAGATCCTACTCAGAATACCACAGACAAGGTTTAGACATTCCGGATCTCAGGAATGGCCGCCAATAATTCTAGCCTATACCACGAAGGTTCTAATCTTGGATTAGAAACCCAAGAGATACACATTCAAGCTTGTTTGCATGTAGAACAGAAGTGGTTATCACGAACGCGTTCATAGGTGAGAATGGTGATGAGTGTTACATAATCATCACATTCATCATGTTCTTGAGTGCGAATGAATATCTTGGAGAAGAAATAGACTTGAGTTGAATAGAAAACAGTAGTAATTGCATTAATTCATGAAGAACAGCAGAGCTCCACACCTTAATCTATGGTGTGTAGAAACTCCACCATTGAAAATACATAAGAACAAAAGGATCTAGGCATGGCCGTGAGGCCAGCCCCCAAACATGAAAAGGTCTATCAAAGTATGATTCAAAGATGAAAATACAATAGCAAAAGGTCCTATTTATAGAGAACTAGTAGCCTAGGGTTACAGAAATAAGTAATTAATGCAGAAATCTTTTTCCGGGCCCACTTGGTGTGTGCTTGGGCTGAGCATTGAAGCTTCCATGTGTAGAGATTTTTTTTTGGAGTTAAACACCAGCTTTTGTGCCAGTTCTGGCGTTTTGACGCCAGAATTCTTAAGCTAACTTGGGACTCCTGTTTGGGCCATCAAATCTCAGGCAAAGTATGAACTATTATATATTGCTGGAAAGCCCAGGATGTCTACTTTCCAACGAAATTAAGAGCGCGCCAATTGGGTTTCTATAGCTCCAGAAAATCCACTTCGAGTGCAGGGAGGTCAGAATCCTACAGCATCTGCAGTCCTTTTTCCGCCTCTGAATCAGATTTTTGCTCAGGTCCCTCAATTTCAGCCAGAAAATACCTGAAATCATAGAAAAACACACAAACTCATAGTAAAGTCCAGAAATGTGATTTTTATTTAAAAACTAATAAAAACATAATAAAAACTAACTAAAATATACTAAAAACATACTAAAAACAATGCCAAAAAGCGTATAAATTATCCGCTCATCACAACACCAAACTTAAATTGTTGCTTGTCCCCAAGCAACTGAAAATCAAATAGGATAAAAAGAAGAGAATATACAATGAATTCCAAAAACATCTATGAAGATTAGTATTAATTAGATGAGCGGGGCTTTTAGCTTTTTGTTTCTGAACAGTTTTGGCATCTCACTTTATCCTTTGAAGTTCAGAATGATTGGCTTCTATAGGAACTCAGAATCCAGATAGTGTTATTGATTCTCCTAGTTAAGTATGTTGATTCTTGAACACAGCTACTTTATGAGTCTTGGCCGTGACCCTAAGCATTTTGTTTTCCAGTATTACCACCGGATACATAAATGCTACAAACACATAACTGGGTGAACCTTTTCAGATTGTGACTCAGCTTTGCTAGAGTCCCCAATTAGAGGTGTCCAGAGCTCTTAAGCACACTCTTTTTTCTTTGGACCACGACTTTAACCACTCAATCTCAAGTTTTCACTTGACACCTTCACGCCACAAGTACATGGTTAGGGACAGCTTGGTTTAGCCGCTTAGGCCAGGATTTCATTCCTGTGGGCCCTCCTATCCACTGATACTCAAAGCCTCGGATCCTTTTAATTTTACCCTTGCCTTAGTTTAAAGGGCTATTGGCTTTTTCTGCTTGCTTTTTCTCTCTCTCTTTTTTTTTGTATTCACTGCTTTTTCTTACTTCAAGAACCAATTTGATGATTTTTCAGATTATCAAATAATATTTCTCCTTTTCCATCATTCTTTCAAGAGCCAACAATTTTAACATTCATGAATCAACAACATCAAAAATATGCACTGTTCAAGCATTCATTCAGAAAGACAAAAGTATTGCCACCACATCAAAATAATTAAACTGTTTTAAAATTCGAAATTCATGTATTTCTTATTCTCTTTCAATTAAAAACATTTTTCATTTAAGAAAGGTGATGGATTCATTTTCGTTGCTTTAAGGCATAGACACTTAGACACTAGTGATCATGTAATAAAGACACAAACATAAATAAACATAAAAAATTAGAAAAACAGAAAATAAAGAACAAGGAGATTAAAGAACGGGTCCACCTTAGTGATGACGGCTTGTTCTTCCTCTTGAAGATCTAATGGAGTGCTTGAGCTCCTTAATGTCTCTTCCTTGCCTTTGTTGCTCCTCTCTCATGACTCTTTAGTCTTCTCTAATTTCATGAAGGAGGATATAATGTTCTTGGTGCTCCACCCTTAGTTGTCCCATGTTGGAACTTAATTCTCCTAGGGACGTGTTGATTTGCTCCTAATAGTTTTGTGGAGGAAAATCATCCCTTGAGGCATCTCAGGGATTTTATGGTGAGGAATTTCCTCATGTCCATGAGTGGGATCTCTTGTTTGCTCCATCCTTTTTTTAGTGATGAGCTTATCCTCATCAATGAGGATGTCTTCCTCTATGTCAATTTCAGCTGAATTGCAGAGGTGACAAATGAGATGAGGGAAGGCTAACCTTGCCAAAGTAGAAGACTTGTCCGCCACCTTGTAGAGTTCTTGGGATATAACTTCATGAACTTCTACTTTCTCCCTAATCATGATGCTATGGATCATGATGGCTCGGTCTATAGTAACTTTAGACCGGTTGCTAGTGAAAATGATTGAGCGTTGGATGAACTCCAACCATCCCCTAGCCACAGGCTTGAGGTCATGCCTTCTTAGTTGAACCGACTTCCCTCTTGAATCTCTTTTCCATTGAGCGCCTTCTTCACAGATGTCTATGAGAACTTGGTCCAACTTTTGATCAAAGTTGACCCTTCTAGTGTAGGAGTGTGCATCTCCTTGCATCATGGGCAAGTTGAATGCCAACCTTACATTCTCCGGACTAAAATCTAAGCATTTTCCCCGAACCATTGTAAGCCAATTCTTTGGGTCCGGGTTCACACTTTGATAATGGTTCTTGGTGATCCATGCATTGGCATAGAACTCTTGAACCATTAAGATTCCGACTTCTTGAATGGGGTTGGTGAGAACTTCCCAACCTCTTCTTCGAATCTCATGTCGGATCTCCGGATATTCACCCTTTTTGAGTTTGAAAGGGACCTTGGGGATCACCTTCTTCTTGGCCACAACTTCATAGAAGTGGTCTTGATGCACCCTTGAGAGAAATCTCTCCGTCTCCCATGACTCGAAGGTGGAAGCTTTTGCCTTCCCTTTCTTCTTTCTAGAGGTTTCTCCGGCCTTAGGTGCCATAAATGGTTATGGAAAAACAAAAAGCAATGCTTTTACCACACCAAACTTAAAAGGTTTGCTCGTCTTCGAGCAAAAGAAGAAAGAAGAGAGTAAAAGAAGAAGAAATAGAGGAGATGGGGGGGGCTTAGTGTTTCGGCCAAGGGGGTGAAGTAGTGTGTATGTTGTGTGAAAATGAAGGAGTGAAGATGGGTTTATATAGGAGTGGAGAGGGGGGTATGGTTCGGTCATTAGGGGTGGGTTTGGGTAGGAAAGTGGTTTGAATTTGAATGGTGAGGTAGGTGGGGGTTTATGAAGGATGGATGTGAGTGTTGAAGAGAATGGTGGGATTTGATAGGTGAGGGGTTTTTGGGGAAGAGGTATTGAGGTGATTGGTGAATGGGTGAAGGAGAGAGAGAGAGGTGGGGTAGGTGGGGATCCTGTGGGGTCCACAGATCCTGAGGTGTCAAGGATATCTCATCCCTGCACCAAGTGGCGTGCAAAAATGCCCCTTTCTGCCAATCCTGGCGTTAAACGCCAGGCTGCTGCCCATTTCTGGCGTTTAACGCCAGCTTCTTGCCCATTTCTGGCATTAAACGCCCAGAATGGTGCCAGACTGGGCGTTTAACGCCCATTCTGCTACCCTCACTGGCGTTTAAACGCCAAGAAGTTTCTCCTCCAGGGTGTGCTGTTTTTCATTATGTTTTTCATTCTGTTTTTCATTCTATTTTTGCTTTTTCAATTGTTTTTGTGACTTCACATGATCATCAACCTACAGAAAACATAAAATAATGAAAGAAAATAGAAATTTAACATAGATAATTAAAGATTAGGTTGCCTCCCAACAAGCGCTTCTTTAATGTCAATAGCTTGATAGTGGGCTCTCATGGAGCCTCACAGATGTTCAGAGCAATGTTGGAACCTCTCAACACCAAACTTAGAGTTTAAATGTGGGGGTTCAACACCAAACTTAGAGTTTGTTTGTGGCCTCCCAACACCAAACTTAGAGTTTGACTGTGGGGGCTCTGTTTGTCTCTGTATTGAGAAAAGCTCTTCATGCTTCCTCTCCATGGTTACAGAGGGATATCCTTGAGCTTTAAACACAAGGGAGTCTTCAGTCACTTGAATGATCAGTTCTCCTCTGTCAACATCAATCACAGCTTTTGCTGTGGCTAGGAAGGGTCTGCCAAGGATGATGGATTCATCCACACACTTCCCAGTCTTTAGGATTATGAAATCAGCAGGGATGTAGTGGTCTTCAACCTTTACCAAGACATCCTCTACAAGTCCATAAGCTTGTTTCTTTGAATTGTCTGCCATCTCTAGTGAGATTCTTGCAGCTTGTACCTAAAAAATTTTCAGTTTCTCCATTACAGAGAGATGCATGAGGTTTATGCTTGACCCTAGGTCACACAGAGCCTTCTCAAAGGTCATTGTGCCTATGGTACAAGGTATTGAGAACTTTCCAGGATCTTGTCTCTTCAGAGGTAATTTTTGCCTAGTCAAGTCATTCAGTTCTTTGATGAGCAAGGGGGGTTCATCCTCCCAAGTCTCATTACTAAATAACTTGGCATTTAGCTTTATGATTGCTCCAAGGTACTTAGCAACTTTCTCTTCAGTATCGTCTTCATCCTCTTCAGAGGAAGAATACTCATCAGAGCTCATGAATGGCAGAAGTAAATTCAATGGAATCTCTATGGTCTCAGTGTGAGCCTCATATTCCCATGGTTCCTCATTGGGAAACTCCTTGGAGGCCAGTGGACGTCCATTGAGGTCTTCCTCAATGGAGATCACTGCCTCTTCCTCCTCTCCAGGTTCGGTTGTGTGGGGTATGTTGATGGCCTTGCACTCTCCTTTTGGATTCTCTTCTGTATTGCTTGGAAGAGTACTAGGAGGGAGTTCAGTAACTTTTTTGCTCAGCTGACCCACTTATGCCTCCAAATTTCTAATGGAGGACCTTGTTTTAGTCATGAAACTTTGAGTGGTTTTAATTAGATCAGAGACTACAGTTGCTAAGTCAGAGTGGCTCTGCTTAGAATTCTCTGTCTGTTGCTGAGAAGATGATGGAAAGGGCTTGCTATTGTTAAACCTATTTCTTCCACCATTATTGTTGTTGAAGCCTTGTTGAGGCCTCTATTGATCCTTCCATGAGAGGTTTTGATGATTTTTCCATGAAGGATTATAGGTGTTTTCATAGGGTTCTCCCATGTAATTCACCTCTTCCATTGCTGGGTTCTCAGGATCATAAGCTTCTTCTTCAGATGAAGCTTCCTTGGTACTGCCTGTTGCTGCTTGCATTCCAGATAGACTTTGAGAAATCATATTGACTTGCTGAGTCAATATTTTATTCTGAGCCAGTATGGCATTCAGAGTATCAATCTCAAGAACTCATTTCTTCTGATTTGTCCCATTATTCACAGGGTTCCTTTCAGAAGTGTACATGAATTGGTTACTTGCAACCATCTCAATGAGTTTCTGAGCTTCTGCAGGCGTCTTCTTTAGATGAAGAGATCCTCCAGCAGAGCTGTCCAATGACATCTTGGACAGTTCAGACAGACCATTATAGAAGATACCTATGATGCTCCATTCTGAAAGCATCTCAGAAGGACACCTTCTGATCAATTACTTGTATCTTTTCCAAGCTTCATAGAGGGATTCACCTTCCTTCTGTCTGAAGGTTTGGACTTCCACTTTAAGCTTGCTCAATTTTTGAGGTGGAAAGAACTTTGCCAAGAAGGCATTGACTAGCTTTTCCCAAGAGTTCAGGCTTTCTTTAGGTTGTGAATCCAACCATGTTCTAGCTCTGTCTCTTACAGCAAAAGGGAAGAGCATAAGTCTGTAGACTTCAGGATCAACCCCATTGGTTTTGACAGTATCACAGATTTGCAAGAATTCAGCTAAGAACTGATGAGGATCTTCCAATGGAAGTCCATGAAACTTGCAATTCTGTTGCATTAGAGAAACTAATTGAAACTTAAGCTCAAAGTTGTTTGCTCCAATAACAGAGATTGAGATGCTTCTCCCATAGAAGTCAGGAGTAGGTGCAGTAAAGTCACCAAGCACCTTCCTTACATTGTTGGCATTGTTGTTTTTGGCTGCCATTGCTTCTTCCTCCTTGAAGAGCTCTGTTAGGCCCTCTAGAGAGAGTTGTGCTTTAGCTTCTCTTAGCTTTCTCTTCAAGGTCCTTTCAGGTTCAGGATCAGCTTTAACAAGGATGCCTTTGTCTTTGCTCTTGCTCATATGAAAGAGAAGAGAACAAGAAAGTATGGAATCCTCTATGTTACAGTATAGAGATTCATTGAGGTGTCAGAGGAAAAAAGAATAGAAGGAGAAGGTAGATAGAAGAGAATTCGAACTTATCAAGAAGGATAGAGTTCGAATTGCACCTTGAGGAGGAGTGTTAGTCCCTTAAATAGAAGGATGTGAGAAGAGGGGAAGAATTTTCGAAATTAAAGTAAAAAGATTTTTAAAATAATAAAAAGAAATTTGAAAATTTGATTGATATTTTCGAAAATTAAGATTGGGAAAGAAATTAAGTGATTTTGAAAAAGATTTTGAAACTAGAAATTAAAAAGATATGATTGAAAATTAATTTTGAAAAAAATATGATTGAAAAGATATGATTGAGAAGATATGATTGAAAATCAAATTAAAAAAGAAAGTTTTAAAATTAAAGTTGATTACTTGACTAACAAGAAATTAGAAGATATGATTCTAGAATTAAAACTTTTGATCCTTTCTTAATAGGCAAGTAATAACTAGAAATTTTGAATTAAATTATTAATTGTAGCAAGAATTTTCGAAAATAGTAAAAAAAATATAAAATGGAAAGAAATTGATTTTGAAAAGATATGATTTGAAAAATATTTGATTTTGAAAAATTATGAAGATTTGGAAAAGATTTGAATTAAAAACAAAATCTTCCCTCTAGTGTCCTCCTGGCGTTAAACGCCTAGAATGGCATCCATTCTGGCGTTTAACGCCCAAAATGCTACCTTTTTAGGCGTTAAACGCCTGTTTTCCTTCTTCACTGGGCGTTTTGAACGCCCAACTTTTTCTGTGTAATTCCTCTGCTGAATATTCTAAATCTTTAATTTTCTGTGTTATTAACTTGAAAAGACATAATTTTGAAAATTTTTTGAATTTTAAATGATGAGAAACACTAATAAAAAGAATGCAACTAAGATCAAATAAACAATGCATGCAAGACACCAAACTTAAAAATTGATATTAGACTCAAACAAGAAACATAAAATATTTTTGATTTTTATGGTTTTATAAATTTTTTTTTTGTGATTTTTCGAAAATTGAGTGGAAAAGAAAATAAAGGGATTCAAAATTTTTAATAAGTGTTCCAGGAATCATTGCAATACTAGTCTAAGACTCCGGTCCAGGAATTAGACATGGCTTACTAGCCAGCCAAGCTTTCAATGAAAGCTCCGGTCCAAAACACTAGACATGGCCAATGGCCAGCCAAGCTTTAGTAGATCATTACTAACAACAACAAAATTGATAGAAATCAACAAGCTCTTGTGATGATAAGTTAAAATCTCGGTCCAATAAGATTAGACATGGCTTCACAGCCAGCCAGACTTCAACAGATCATCATGAAACTCTAGAATTCATTCTTAAAAACTCTGAAGAACAAAATAAATAAATTTTTTTTGTATTTTAAAAAAAAATTTCGAAAATAAAAAGTAAAATTACCTAATCTAAGCAACAAGATGAACCGTCAGTTGTCCACACTCGGACAATCCCCGGCAACGGCGCCAAAAACTTGGTGCACGAAATTGTGATCATCAATGGCGCCAACAACTTGGTACGCACAATTGTAATCTCAACTCTTTATCACAACACCGCACAACTAACCAGCAAGTACACTGGGTCGTCCAAGTAATAAACCTTACGTGAGTAAGGGTCGATCCCACGGAGACTGTCGGCTTGAAGCAAGCTATGGTCATCTTGTAAATCTCAGTCAGGCGGATTCAAATGGTTATGGAGGATTGATAATTAAAAGATGAATAAAACATAAAATAAAGATAGAGATACTTATGTAATTCATTGGTGAGAATTTTAGATAAGCGTATGAAGATGCTTTATTCCTCCTGAACCTCTGCTTTCCCATTGCCTTCTTCCAATCATTCATACTCCCTTCCATGGTAAGATTTATGTTAGGCATCACCGTTGTCAATGGCTACTTCCCATCCTCTCAGTGAAAATGTTCTACGCACGCTGTCACCGCACGGCTAATCATCTATCAGTTCTCGATCATGTTGGAATAGGATCCATTGATCCTTTTGCTTCTGTCACACGCCCAACACTCACGAGTTTGAAGCTCGTCACAGTCATCCCTTCCCAGATCCTACTCAGAATACCACAGACAAGGTTTAGACATTTCGGATCTCAGGAATGGCCGCCAATAATTCTAGCCTATACCACGAAGGTTCTAATCTTAGATTAGAAACCCAAGAGATACACATTCAAGCTTGTTTGCATGTAGAACAGAAGTGGTTGTCAGGCACGCGTTCATAGGTGAGAATGGTGATGAGTGTCACATAATCATCACATTCATCATGTTCTTGAGTGCAAATGAATATCTCAGAGAAGAAATAGACTTGAGTTGAATAGAAAACAGTAGTAATTGCATTAATTCATGAAGAACAGCAGAGCTCCACACCTTAATCTATGGTGTGTAGAAACTCCACCGTTGAAAATACATAAGAACAAAAGGGTCTAGGCATGGCCATGAGGCCAACCCCCAAACGTGAAATGGTCTATCAAAGTATGATTCAAAGATGAAAATACAATAGCAAAAGGTCCTATTTATAGAGAACTAGTAGCCTAGGGTTACAAAAATAAGTAATTAATGCAGAAATCTTTTTCTGGGCCCACTTGGTGTGTGCTTGGGCTGCGCATTGAAGCTTCCATGTGTAGAGACTTTTCTTGGAGTTAAACGCCAGCTTTTGTGCCAGTTTGGGCGTTTAACTCCAGCTTTTGTGCCAGTTCTGGCATTTTGACGCCAGAATTCTTAAGCTGACTTGGAATGCCTGTTTGGGCCATCAAATCTCGAGCAAAGTATGGACTATTATATATTGCTGGAAAGCCCAGGATGTCTACTTTCCAACGCAATTAAGTGCGCGCCAATTGGGCTTCTATAGCTCTAGAAAATTCACTTTGAGTGCAGGATGGTCAGAATCTAACAACATCTGCTGTCTTTTTTCAGCCTCTGAATCAGATTTTTGCTCAGGTCCCTCAATTTTAGCCAGAAAATACCTGAAATCATAGAAAAACACACAAACTCATAGTAAAGTCCAGAAATGTGATTTTTATTTAAAACTAATAAAAACTAACTAAAATATACTAAAAACATACTAAAAACAATGCCAAAAAGCGTATAAATTATCCGCTCATCAATGGTTCACATCGGCTTCGTGTTGAGGTACTTTCTAAAGTCCTCGTTTAGGAGTCTGTTTGTCAGGCACAAGCTCGCAACTGAGTTCGTCAGCCCGTCTATTTCCAGGCACTCGTCGTTGAATCGGTCTAGGTATTTCCTGGTCGGCTCTCCGGGCCGCTGGGTCACTCCAAGCAGGTTGATTGGGTCCTTTGCTTTTGCAATTCTTGTCGTGAATTGGGCTAGGAAGGTATCGCTGATGTCCGCAAAACTGGTCACTGAGCCCTGCGGGAGGTTATTGAACCACCGTATTGCAGGTCCCGCCAGGGTGACCGGGAAAGCGCGGCACCTTACCTCGTCTCCCACTTCCTCCAGGTTCATCCTGGCCTCAAAGGCCGTGAGGTGTTCCAGCGGGTCTTGTGTTCTGTCATACCTCATGTCCGTTGGCTTGTCAAAGTATTTTGGCAGCCGGACTTCGAGGATGGAACGATGAAATGGGGTCGCTCCCATTATCACGGGTCCTCGCGTTCTCGTTGTTCTCCCTTCGTCGACCTCTTGGTTGCGATCAGTCGTACGCCGCCTCTCGTGCCTGGTGTAGATTAGGGGGTCGTGGCGTCTTCTCGCACGTCTTCTTTCTCCATCGCTCTCGGATTCAGCCTGAGGGCTAGCTGTGCGTCTGGAATGGCTCTTTGAGTGAGAACGAGAGTGGCTTTGCTCTGAGGTGTGCTGGTCGTGTTTCCGGTCTGCTAGCCGGCATTCCAAGTCTTGCATCCTATGACGTAGTTTCTGCATTATTCTGGCGTGGTTGTTGCCAGTTCCCCCGAAAGGGCGTCTTTCGAGAGATCGGGTGGTTTGTCTTGGAAGGGACCTCGTGCGCGGTCTGGGAGAAGTCGCGGAGGGTTTCCCTCTGTGGCCTTTCTCTCCCAGGCCCAATACAACGTCCATCCAGGTGACTAGATCCCACAGACGGCACCAATGTTTGGTAGGTCAGATACCGGACGGGTTGGGTTGATTTTCTGATCAGAGGAGGGGAAGTCATCTGGCCGCACGTCTTTGGGCTAAGGGTAGGCGAGGTCCCGAGCTCTTCGGATGTAGAGGGGGGTGTCACCTGCAAAGACACTCCGACACTCAAGTCAGTGAAGTGTGCAGGCGAGTAAAGATTGAGTGGTATGTGACGTACCTTGGGGGAAGGATAGGTCCTTCCCCATTTATATCGTGTCAGTTTTGCACAGCTGTAGCAAAGCTGTCAGGGACGCGTGTCCGGATCGGCGATCGGGCGCCTTGTTCCTAACCGTCCGGGTCGGGTGGTGCCCGGGTCGGGTCGGCCTACATTCAGTTTGGGCCAGGCCGTAACAAATTGAATTCTTGTTAAAAATAAAAATAGTAGCAAATTTTGTTTAAAGTAAATTGCATATTAAAAGAGCACGTTGACTCTATAAAATGAAATAAGATAGCACCAAAATTACTTAAAATTGACACCAGAAATTTAATAACGCGACATAAAAAAATATTAAATCTTTCTAAACAATATTACACATTTAGTGAATTAAATGCTTATCTTATATATAAAATAACACAAAAATCTTAAAAATAAAATTGAAATGTCTTCACTCTAATATTGAAATTTTCAACTAAATGATGTGATAGAACTAAACTTATTTCATGAATACTTGAGTTGTAGATTCACAAATTTTAATAGAAAAGAAAATAAGTGAAAGAATCTGTATATAATATAGCGAAATTAAGCATAACACAATAATTCTTCTTTTAAGAAAAAGGTAGCGTATCTGATATATAAAATAATACAATAATTTCTTAATTTTGACACTAAAATTTTGCTACAAAACACAAAAGTCTCTTCTTTGATACTGTATTTTTTTCTTCTTATTATTCTTCTTTCTTACTTTTTTTGTTGCTCTTAATTCTTCTTTTAGGAGCATTACTTCTTATATTAGATTTGAATGAACATGGACATATATTGCAATCTTATTTAGTTGAATAAATGTAGGTCATACTTATTTGAGTTGAATTCTTGTTAGAAACAAAAATAACATCAAAATATGTTGACTCTAATACCGACATGTCTTTACTCTAATATTAAAATTTTCAACTAAATGATGTGATAGAACTAAGAATTTATTTTATGAAAACTTGAGTTGCAAATTTACAAATTTTAATAGAAAAGAAATAAATAAAAAATTTTGTAGAAAACATAGTGAAATTAAATATATCAACTATTAAAATTCGATGATAACAATAACGATAGTGATATCGACAAGGATAACGACGATATGTACAAGAAGACGATGACGAGGATAATGATAACGATGATGATCATGTTGATGATGATGATAGAAGAGGAGGTGAAAAAGAAAATAGGAAAAAAAATTTAAATGAAAAAAGAAGGAGGAAGAGGAGGTGGTGGTGGTGACGACGACCATAACAAAGGAGAAAGATGAGGAAAAATAGTAGAAGAAGAAGCAGCAATAACAATGGTGTAAAGAAGAAGAAGAAGAAGAAGAAGAAGAAGAAGAAGAAGCGTGAGTGGATTTGAAATACTTTATAACAACTTGGTTGAATCTAGTAAATTATTTTGCTTGGTTGTAGAGTTTTATTAATTATTATTTTCTGGATTAGTAATCCTAGAGACAAAAAAAAGTCCAAACTTGTCTTATTTGGCTGTTTTGATTTTTTTTATCTCTCAAATATTATTGTTTATGAATAAAGTATATTTTTGTTTTTGAAGTTTTGGTTTTTTTTATTTCTCAAATATTATTGTTTATGAATAAAGTATATTTTTGTTTTTGAAGTTTGTCAAAAATTTCAAACATATTCCAAAGTTTTATTTTGTTTTAATTTTATCTCTAAGGTTTTAATTTGCATTAAATATATCTCTAACAGTTAAATTTCAGAAAATTTAGAACTAGTCCAATAATAATGCATGACAACTATGTTTAATTTGCTTATGTTAAAAATTGTTCCTTTAAAATTATTAGTGAATTAGTCCTAAATTGTTTGAAAAATTAATCGTTATAAGTATATTTAATGCAAATTAAAAATGTTGGGACAAAATTAAAATAAAATAAAATTTAAAAATATTTTTTAAATTTTTAACAAATTTTAAAGAAAAAAAATATATTTTACTCTTATTTTCTCTGTTGCCTAGTTGCTATTATAAAATAAGGCAAAAAAAGAAAAGATAAATATATCCATTCAATTATTGAATTTTTGCTTCATTTTGAGTTGGATTGTGAAAACTGTGTTTGCACAAACACAAATCCAAGTAGTAGTTTTCAATAACGGAAAACGAACCAAAATCCCCTAAACCGGTCAAAGTAAAAAAATTGAACCTGTTTTGAAAAAGTCCACATAATCCGTCCGGCATAACTTTCGGAATATACGGGTGGGGACAAGCTTACCAAGAACCAAGCATCAGCTTTTTTTTCTCTAAAGTTCCATTCAATTCCTATTAAAATACAAAAAAAAAATATCAACATAGTTTATAATAATATTTATTTGTCAGAAATATGAAAATTTTAAATCAAAACTTGTAAAATTATAAAATTTTAATGTTAATTAAACTTAATAATTATTAAAAAAAAAAGAAATTATCATTGATTTTCAACTCGTCATTTTTCCTGCTTTTAGGAATTCAATGGACAGCTGCTGGATTTGGTTCAGAAAAAATGGAATCCAATGATTCGGATAAGTCTTATGAGAAGAATTCGGGGTACGTCCGCCCAATCACATAAATCATCTGCCCACCTCCTGAGCGGATTAGCGGATGGAGCATACCGGTTCATGCCATCAATCGTTCTTAGCTCACTTACTGAACTCGGCTTCGCCCTTAAATCAGTAGGGGTGAGCAATGGTGGTGTTAAGTGTCTGGTCTTGGCCCAAGCAGTAAGTAGGACTCCATCCGTATTCCTATTAGTGAGGATATTACTGAGACCCCTAACTAATGAATCTGTAAGGTATTCTTTTTATATATATACAGTTTAGGAGCACCAAAAAATACGAGTGGAATAATAGAACTTTTGAAAAAGAGTTTTAAATTTAAATAATACAAAATTGTCTATAAAAGTAAAACATATAAATGTACATCAGAACGTATCCAAAGGCTCGGCCCATAAAAAAAGGCCACCTAAATTGGACCTTAAGATAGAACCACCAAAATAAATTAACATTAACAGTGAGAGAAGATTACTAAAATTAAAAGGGACATAGAAAACTAAGTAAACTCGCCAGATGTAAATTCAACGTTGTTGAAATCTAATGAGATTTGAAAAAAAAAAGTAAATAGCAACAAGTGAGAATATAACACAACATTTATATAAGGGAACATATAAGGGAACATGAACCCTTTAGGAATTCTTAATCTCAATTCGACAATATTTCAATGCTTATGGTCTTAACTAAACTGTTTGAAAGGAATTATTAAGGTGCAAAATAATTTTGATTCTTCACCATTTCACGAATTTCCAACCATCATATCATTTTACCTCATCTTTATAGAGGAAGCAAACACAACACAAGCAAGATATAGCAATCCAACCTTCGGCATATCATGACAAATACCAATTGCTAGGTGTTACCATTCAGTTGGCCAATGGGGCTTTAGACTCTATATCACATATATAGATATAAGCCTGTCACGCTATCAAAATCGCATAAGTTAGCCAAGTTAATATTTTCATAGTTGAGATTTAACACGTATATAAATCGATATATATATACACCAGATGTACCCGAAGTAGATCTAGGAGAAAAAAGGAGAAAGGAGGAACATGTGTTCAATTAAATAATGATGCAGTGTTACATATGCATATGATAATACAAAAAGTAAATAAAGTTAGATGCAGCAGTAGTCCGCACGCATATACAAATTAGAATATGAAGTTAGATGTGACGGTAGTCCGCACATATATGCAGATGCTTAGAAGAAATATAGAAACTTGTAAAAATGGAATTGTTTATTCAAGGAAGCTTGAAGAACAAAGAAAGAAAACCTTACAAAGAATCTCAGAGCCTCTCTCTTTAATTTCTCTTTTTAAATTGGTTTGTTTAAAAACTCTGCCTCAAAATGTTGCTAAGCGTGCTTTTATAGTCCTAAAGATTATTGTTTCTACAGTACATGTAATATTGACCTAAACTATAACTATAGTACTAGTTGACAAGTTACAAGTTACTATATAAATAGTAGAATTTTGATTTCACAACTATTTTTACAATATGAATAACACCTAATTTTCTTCTAGATTAATTCTGAAATAGTCGTCCTCATTTTGATTGTAATCTCTTGAAGATGTTGTTGAAGAATTAGGATTTTGTTTCCCTTCTTGGTCTTCTTGTGCTTGGAGTAGCTGTAGGATTTGCTGCAAATCTTTTGTAAATGATTCTTTGGATTGGGACCCTGCTAGAGTTGTTGGGCCTTCTGATTGTGAAAAACATATGTTATGTGATTGATGGACTAGAATTGATGTATCACCACAAAATCTCTTTCGACAAGTATACCGAGTTATCGTCAAGTAAAAATTTACTGAGAGTAAGGTCGATCCCACAGAGATTGATTGATTAAACAACTTTAGTTACTGGGTGATTTAGTTAAGCTAATCAAGAAGAAGTGTTGAGTGCAGAAAATTAAATGACAGGATTATAAATGACTTGAAGATAAAGAAAGTAGTAAAGTGCTAGAATGTAAAGAGCATAAAGATAAATTGCTAGAATGTAAATGAAAGAAATGTAAATGACTGAATTGTAAAAGGGAATGGGTTGATTGACAGAAATTAAACAAAGCTATAAAGAATAGGGAAGATAAGAATGGGGAAGATTCATTGGGGTTAGGAGATGTTGCTCTCTTTGGATCAAATTCAGATAATCTCATCTTCAATCATGCAACTCATTGACCTCTTGGCAATCATGATTGATTGAACCCCAATTCCTTGGTGATTCAATCTCTCAAATCTTGATAATCAGCCCATTCCTTGGTCTAATTGCTCATGAAGAGAGATAAGTTTGGTCCCTGATTTTACCACACATCCTCATAGATCCAAGTAATTGGGCAGATTTCATGTCACCATATCCAATCCCAAAACCCAGATCTACTTAATGTGAGAAGGGTTTCAAGCATGATTTCATGTTTCCTCTTCCAAGGTTCCCATGAAACCCAAGTTGCATTCAATCTCTTTTCCAAGATAATTGAATGCTAAGCATGAAGAATGAAATTTCTTCTAGCAAATCAAAGAGAGATGAAGAGAAGAAGAAATTTACTATCATTAATTCATCAAGTACAATAGAGCTTCCTCTCCCAATGAAAGGGAGTTTAGCTACTCATAGTTTAGAGAAAAGTACAAGAGATGGAAGAAGATGAAGTAAGTGAAGTCAAAAGTTCCAAGCCCCCTTTTTAGTACTCTTCAAGGGGTATTTATACTACTCCTATTCTAGAAATGAAAAATTATAAAAAGAAAAGAAAATTACAATTAAAAACTAAAGAGAATAACCATTCACTAAAGATATGTGCATGGTGTGTGAGTAGCGTGCCACACCCAGCTCTCAAGTGGCACGTCCCCTTAGTGAAGCTGGCTTGGCGTGCCACGCCCATCTCCTAAGTGGCACTCCCATGATGATGATTGAATTGGCGTGCCATGCCCATGGTCCAAAGTGGCACACCCATGTTAAGATCTTCAAGCTCCTTTTCTGAAAAATTGACCTGGCGTGCCACGCCCTTGTTAGGATCTTTAATCTTTTTCTCTGGTCACTTGTACTGGCATGCCACGTCTTAGTCCTGGCGTGCCACGCCCTTATTAGAGTCTTCAGTTTTCTCTTCTGGAAGGTTAGCTTGGCGTTCCACGCCCAAAATACTAAGTGGCACGCCCATTGTCTCAAGTGGCACACCTTCGATGAGGTCTTGACCATTCTCTTCTGAATGATTGGCCTGACGTGCCACGCCCTTGTTGGAGTTCTCCATCACCCTTTCTGGTTAGGTGAACTGGCGTGCCACGCCCCTAGTACCAAGTGGCACGCCCATTGGAGTTGTAACAGCCCAGACCACCCGCTAGCACGATATTGTCCGCTTTGGCACACAAGGCCTCACGGTTTTGCCTTTGACGATAGGGATGATAGCCGAAGCCCCCCACACTCACTCGTCAAAACGCGTCATACTAGGGAGAGGTATCCACACCCTTATAAGGCATGCTTCGTTCCCCTCTCCAACTGATGTGGGCCTTACAATCCACCCCCCTAAGGGAGCCCAGCGCCCTCGCTGGCACATCGATCCGGGTTCCGGCTCTGATACCATCTGTAACAGCCCAGACCACCCGCTAGCACGATATTGTCCACTTTGGCACACAAGGCCTCACGGTTTTGCCTTTGACGATAGGGATGATGGCCAAAGCCCCCCACACTCACTCGTCAAAATGCGTCATGCTAGGGAGAGGTATCCACACCCTTATAAGGCATGCTTCGTTCCCCTCTCCAACCGATGTGGGCCTTACAATCCACCCCCCTAAGGGAGTCCAGCGCCCTCGCTGGCACATCGATCCGAGCTCTGGCTCTGATACCATCTGTAACAGCCCAGACCACCCGCTAGCACGATATTGTCCGCTTTGGCACACAAGGCCTCATGGTTTTGCCTTTGACGATAGGGATGATAGCCGAAGCCCTCCACACTCACTCGTCAAAACGCGTCATGCTAGGGAGAGGTATCCACACCCTTATAAGGCATGTTTCGTTCCCCTCTCCAACCGATGTGGGCCTTACAATTCTGTAACAGCCCAGACCACCCGCTAGCACGATATTGTCCGCTTTGGCACACAAGGCCTCACGGTTTTGCCTTTGACAATAGGGATGATAGCCGAAGCCCCCCACACTCACTCGTCAAAACGTGTCATGCTAGGGAGAGGTATCCACACCCTTATAAGGCATGTTTCGTTCCCCTCTCCAACCGATGTGGGCCTTACAATCCACCCCCCTAAGGGAGTCCAGCGCCCTCGCTGGCACATCGATCCGGGTTCTGGCTTTGATACTATCTGTAACAGCCCAGACCACCCGCTAGCACGATATTGTCCGCTTTGGCACACAAGACCTCACGGTTTTGCCTTTGACGATAGGGATGATGGCCAAAGCCCCCCACACTCACTCGTCAAAACGCGTCATGCTAGGGAGAGGTATCCACACCCTTATAAGGCATGCTTCGTTCCCCTCTCCAACCGATGTGGGCCTTACAGGAGTTGCTCCTTCCCTTCTCCTCTGGACCATTGTACTGGCGTGCCATGCCTTCGACCTGGCGTGCCACGCCCAGCTGGAGAGATAGAACTGGCGTGGCACGCCCATCTTGGCATGCCACACCCTTGATAACTCTTCAAAGAACTCTTTTTGGAAAACATTACTGGCGTGCCACGCCCATAGTGAAGCTTAGCCATCCTTCTTCTGGAAAATATAACTGGCGTGTCACGCCTGGCCCACTGAAACTCTTCAAGGAGTCCTTCCTAGGAGTAATCCTTTAAATTTTCTCCTTGGAAATCATAGCTGACGTGCCACGCCCAGTCAAGGATCTTGGCGTTTGCTTGAAGTGGCACGCCGCACACACATGCTCAGCATCCTTGCTTGCTTTCTTCCTATTTTGTGGCTCTTTCCTCCTAAAATCAAAGCAAGAACTCACTTCAAAGCATATTCTTTAAAACTTATGATATAACTCTTATACATGTATCAAATGAATGAGAAATAATCACTTCTATGGCCCTTTTTGATGAGAGAAAGAGGTAGATAATGCAAGTCATCAGTGATCCATTGCCCTGACAAATTTAGGATGTTCTTTGAGCCATTTCCTAACTTCATCGAAATGAGCCATGGTTGAATTGAATTGGGACTACCATTTGATGTAGAATTTCTTTGTAGTTTTGGTAGTGCCTTTGGATGATCTTGTTTACCATACGTGTATTGTTACGAGAATGCCCATGCCAATGCAAATGTAGAAAAGAATTTCAGGTCAACAGGGACACAAGTTTTCTACTGATCAAAATTGTTTTTGAACATTTTGAACCCCTCAGCGGCAGGTGGGGGTAAAATTTCAGGTAGTGGACCGAAATCGTCCCACCATTGAGAAAAATCAGTTTGAAAAGTGATAATTGACATTTCTTTTGAAGTAAATGAGCTAAGAGTGCCATTTTTGTTTATTTTTAAACCAGAAAACCCTTGTCTATGCATCCATGTAATCCCAATAAGAGTATCCCATTGCGTCAAATTGTTGAAAAAATTTTGTAATATTGTTTGGATTTTTTTTCCAAATTAGGTTGGGGTGAGAACTTTTAGTATTTAGATTGTAGAATGAGTTGTGTTTGTGGAATCTTTGGGGCTCTATAGTGTTTGATTCACTGAATCAGAATCTACGAGTATGAATTCATAGAATTGTCTGGTTTTGTTAGGGGATGTTGGTTTGAAATGAAACCCCGGTGGAAAGCCTTTAGGAATTACCTTATAAAATAGTTTTTTCCAAAATTCTAGTTCAGTTAAAAGAACGAAGGAGAATCCATTTTTTGAAAGGTATGTGGTTACCTCGATTTAGTAACCCGTAGGAATTAACCACGATAATCCCATTCTTATTATGAGTTCGCAGTAGTGACGACAATTCTAACACAACTGGGGACAGCGGCAGCCGCATTAGTTGGAACAACAGTAGCGTCAACTTCCTTTGGCAGTGACGATGGTTGCGGCAGGACAAAAGATTCAAATTGAATAGGAATCAAAAGCAAACACAACTTTGGAAAATTCAAGACAAGGCATATACTAAAAATCAAATTGGAACAAACATGGCAGTAATAAAATAAAATGTGTAAATGGACCAGAATAGAAAAGATCAGACCAGAAGCATCAGTACTAGCTCCAGTGATAGTGAAAGACTTCAGCAGCAGCCGAACAGCGGTGGTAACGACTCAGAACGGAGCTAGAGCAGTGTGATAAGAGCTCCAACAACTAGGAAGCGGCTTAGTCCACTACCAATAGCAATGGCGATGGCGTGCAACCAGGCGTGGCGGAGATGGGTTCGACAGTAGCAGTAGCAGCAGAGCTCCAACAAGAACTCCAATATCCTTCTTTTCCTCCCTGGTTCGCGATTCTGACGAAGGTGGCAGTCTCCACGACGACGATGAAGGTAGTGACGACGGACCCTAGCAGTGGCAGCGGCAGATCGGTAGCGATAGAAGCACGGCGGTGACGATGCATCATCTCCCTCTCGCGCGAAACTCCCTCTGGTTCTCTCGCTCTCAAGCGTGGCTCTTCCTCCCTCTCCAGGCGACACGACGGCAGCGGCGGCACCAAGCCCCGTGGTGTCGTTCGTCCCCCTTTCTTCTTCTTCTTCTTCTTCTCCCTCGTGCTCTTCACTCCCCCTGTGTCTTTCTTTTCTTTGTTCTTTAGATTTTCCCCTTCTCCTTCTCTGAGTGTGCTTGTGTTTAGTGGATTTAGGGCAACAAATCAGGAATTTTGTGATATTGGGGTTAAAATTAGGAATTTAGGATAAGAGTAAAATATACATGAGTAATATAACAATTACAAAATATTCGAGATAGAATAATAATTTAGGATTCAAATATAATACCGTAAAAATTACTTTCGGAACACGTAAAATTTCATTTATCAACATATCATTGAGTTCAAATAATTATTTCTAATTTAAATGATAAAATGAACATACTAATCATATTTTATAAAATACAGTTTAAACCCAAAATATTACATATTCAAATTAAATGATATAACTTTTTATTATTTTTCTATTACCAGAACTTTAATTTCAAATTATATAAAATAACCAATTACAATAAAATTATACAAGAATACTAATTAACTTAAACTCAAAGTGTTTATAAAATTGACTTAATCATTCTTAATAGATTATTTTTCTAAAAATAAGAAACTCAAGTTAAATCATAAATTATTCATAATAGAAGTTACTTAAATTAAATTATACCACTCTTTCTCATTTTCGATTACGGTTTTTATACAAAATATTCAATGATAATAAAATTATATTAGAATTCTAGTTGATTTAGAATCAACTTGTCTCCTAATCAATTTAATTATTCTTAATAAATTAGTTTCTAGGAATAAGAAACTCGAATTAGTAAGATAAATCATGACTTATATATAATATCACTTACTTAAATTAAATTGTGCAATTCTTCCTTATTTTTCAGTTACTAAATTTATGTAAAATATTGAATTATAATAAAAGTAGTAAGAATCTTGATTGATTTAAAAATCAATATATCCCATGATCTATTTAATTACTTTTAATAAAATAGTTTCAAAAATGATAATTTATTCATATTTGAAAATTTCAAAAATACGGGATATTACACCATCACATTCTGATGAATGTACCTCTGCTGTAAAAAAAGAAATACGGTCTAGCTTTCAACATTACCATTTCATGTAATGCTTTAATTTAGAAGATATTTTAAAGTTTATATTAAACTATAATTATTTTTTAGGGTGTTTATTTATAATTTGTTTATTATTTTATTATAAAATAATTTTTTTCAATTGAACCACGGTTAAATCAATAAATTAGGGACTAAAGCGGTTCGATGACCAATCCACTTTTCAGAACCTTGATTCTTACATAATTTTTATTTTAATTGGTTATTTTACATAATTGAATTAAAATTTAGGTTATTGAAAAATAATACAGAAACATAATTTAATTTGGAAAATTAAGATTTTGGGTTCAATTTTGTAAAATTAGTTTGATCATTCTGGATTTTAAATTAGAATAATTATTTGAACTTAGTAATATACTAACGAGTAAAAATTGTGCTCTCAAAATAATTTTAAGGCATTATATTTTAATCCTAAATTATTATCCTATCCCAAAGATTTTATAAAATTTATATACTACCACTATATATTTTTTCTAATTCTAATACTAAATTCCTTATTTTTACACACACTATTATCTAACACGTATACTCCCATCACTACTCACTCAAACATACGCACACTCTCTCATCACATTCACAAAACGTGTCATTCTCTTTACTCCAACACATACACATTCAGAACAAAAGAAGAAGAAGACGACGCTAGCTAGGGCCCTCCGCCATCGTCGTTGCCATCGCGACGGTAGGTGTGAAGGTATGAAGATAGATAGATAGATAGATAGATAGAGAGATAGAGATGGGGGGGGAGGAGAGAATGCAACAGATAAGAGAAACGACGGAGTTGTCCCGCCATCAGCGTCGTCGCGCTTGGAGTCGATTGTGGTTTAGTTGATGAGAGACTGGGACTATGATAGATAAGCAAAATCTAAAACTTGAACCTAGGGTTAACACGATGAAACAAACAATGATCTAAAATGCTAAAGCTATGCCTTAGACCGATATACAATTCGTTTCCTTCTTTAGTATCTTGCTAGGAACCATAGATTCTCACCCCTTTTCTTTCATTGTTCCTAAAGGTGGAGTTGACGGTGACATTCGCTGAACGTTGAGGTTGTTTGCCGCTATGATCCATACTATGTAGTATATTAGCATCTTGGAGGACATCCGTTATTATGTACAACTATGAAGACTAGAGTATTTTAATTTTCCTCTACCTATTTGTATTTTACCATTGTTGATTCCTTTTTACTTTCTTTCTCTTAAAGATTTATTCCACTCTATTAAAATAAAGCGAGTGCTCTGGTGTAGAACGAAGATTCTTTTTACACATGTAGATGCCACTTGTCGAGATATGAGAGTGGTATCATGTTATATATAAACATGACAATAGACAATCACTGGGACTATAGGACCCAATGCAGCCTAGGGTAGCAATGTTGCTCGTATTATTGTTGCTTTGCTTTAGTGCTAAGAGATATTATCAGTAGATAGTTAGTAGAATAAGTAAAAAAGGATTATGATTGCTAAATTTTTTAGAGATGATTAATTAATGTTTTTTTAAAATGTTATTATGTTTTGGCCTGGACTTTTATTACAACAAACACAAGTAATGGTTTAGTCTATGAAAAAAAACAAAAGTTAGGAAAAGTCATCTAAAGCTTAGTTTGGTAAAGTTTTTACTTTTCAAAAGTAGCTTATAAAATTTACCTTTTAAAAGTTGTAGCATCTGTATTTGATAAATTAAATTAAAAATGACTTTTAATAAGCATAAGCAACAACAAGTGCATTTAGTAAAATAGCTTTTAAAATTTAAAAATACTATAATAGACATTAATGTAAAAATTAAATTTGAATATTAATTAATGAATGAGGTTATATTAAACTTTTAAATTTTGATAAGCACAAGCTAATTTTGAAAAATTTTCCCTTAAGTACTTTCAAAAGCACTCGTGATTTTTAAAAGCAGCAAGTATAAGCACATAAGCTTTTTATTTACCAAATATAAAATGAAGTACTTCTGCTTTTGAAAAGCACAAACACCTCTCCAAAATACTTTATCAAGCCAAGCACAACAAAAACAAAAGTTAGGAGTAGTCTCTCCAACAATACCAGGCCATGATCATTTTATTCAAATTTCACGTTGGATTCAATTCAATTCTGAACAAAATATTTGGATTTTGTGTTTAAAAAACTAGAATTTCAAATTCAAAATGATTATTTTGCAATTCACTTATGATAATCATGATCATAATTTGTATTAATAATTATAATTTATATTAGTAATGATAAACTTTATTACTCAATTATAGTTCATTGCCGTATTTTGCACCTTTCTTAATTCTTTTATATAATCTAAAATATATTTGGACAAATTCATAATATTTCAAAAAAAAAATTTATTCATGTCAATCATTAAATATGACTAATATAATGCTTATCCCAATTAACTAATCCAATGAAAATTTAATTGTATCGACTAAAAAACAGTTTACACCATAAATCATCTATATCATAACAAATATGCAATCAAATACAAAGCAAAATCCTAACAGTACAATCTCAATTTTCAACCACAAAAACATATCTTATCCAGTCAACCTTACTTCTTTTCGATTAGGAAAACTATCATCGGACGTTACAAACATTATCAAATGCCTTCCACTAATGGTTTTGCAAGTTCATGGCAACAAAGGAAGCCCTTGCTTAAACAACTGCCAGTACAATTTCACCACTAAATTCTCTTCAGTCTATTCCGAAAACCCTTGCAACATCTTACATGAATGTGGGGTTATTTCATCTGCAATTAGAACTATTGTCATCACGACTACTTCATCCCCCGTAATATCTTATTACCAACATTAGGAACTAATGTGGAAAGAAATACCCGAACTGTTTTTACGATCTAATATCTTTCTACATCTAATTACAACCCAAATTAGAAGTAAAAAAATAAGTCAGTTATATATTCCATTGTCTTTGCGGTATAATTACCACTTATGAATAAATTTCACATTATTTTCGCTTACTTTTTTTGCATAATCTTCCTTGTCAAAAGAATTGTTAACCACTTTCCCTTAATGTATTTGCATTTCTCATTATCTTACTTGTTCTTAGGGGTGTTCATGGATATGGGTAATCCGATTATCCGTCTAAAATTGACCCAATCCAATTATATTAGTTTTGAATCAGTTGGGTAATTAGGTACAATTGGGTTAAGCCCAATTAACACTATAAGTAAAAAGGCCTGTCGCCACAATTTTTCTTGCCACACTTTTATGTGGGTAGCGATCGATTAGATATTTGGCCATATTTTTTCTTGCCATATTTTAAAAGCGTGACCGAAAGGGATCAATGACCACGTTTTTTATGAGGGTGGCAGTTGATTAGCAATTTGGCCACGCTTTTTCTTGCCACGCTTTAAAAGTGCGGCTAAAGGGGACAATGGCCACGCTTTTATGAGGGTGGCAGTTGATTAGAGATTTGGCCACGCTTTTCCTTGCCATGCTACATAAGCGTGGCTGAAAGGGGTCAATAGCCACACTTTTATGAAGGTGGTATTTTATTAGAGATTTGGCCATGCTTTTTTCTTGTCACACTTTAAAAGCGTGGATAAAAGGGGTCAATAGTCACGCTTTTATGAAGGTGGCAGTTGATTAGAGATTTGGCCACGCTTTTTCTTGTCACACTTCAAAAGTGTGGCCGAAAAGGATCAATGGCTACCAAGGCTCTGAAAACCAGAACGAACCGATCAGTCGAACTGAGAACTGGTGACTAACACAGTTCGGTCTATATGCAAAACTGTCAATTTTAAAAATCAAAGTTGAACCGCAAAATCGATTAAGAACTGGCGGATGAACCGAACCGCTACCTGTTTGGTTTTCCAAAACATGCCAAAACAACAACGTTTTGAAGTGGAAAACCCTTCTGCAATCACCAGAACAGAACCTGTAACACCCTCACCACCAGAATGTAACGCTTCCGACTGGGCCACTCTGGTAGCAAGGATATTACGACAACCTCTCTATATATAACTATAAAAAGTAGGAGCCTTTACCTGAAATCTTTATTGACTTTTCTTTGAAAAACCAGTAATATTTTTCGTTTATACGTACATACATTCATACATGCAAATCATCACAACACTTTTACATTTACAAGAATAATATATACAAGTAATATACAAACATATATTATAAAATTATACTCCTATCCCTCTTTACAAAATGTAAATAACGATAACAAAGGTGAGGAAAAATATTTAAGATAATAAAACAAATTCGCTTTACAAATAAACTAATACACGCACAAATGCTCAGTAATAAATTCTTCATAGGCTTCCTCGTCCGTTTTTTGAAAAATATTGGGTTGTAAAGGGGAGAGAACCTAACTTGAAGGTCTCAGTAGAGGGGTTCAAGATTGTCATAAAAGGATATAAACATAATTTGCCTTATTACAGTTAATCAGTTTTTGTCTTATGAAATTTTCTCTAAACCATTCTTTTCTCATAATTAACCAGTTAAATCCTACTGTCATTTACTTTTCTTAAGGGTTAAGTATTTTTTTTGTCCCTAAGATCTTGGCTCAAAATCAAAATTGTCCCCAGCCTTTTTTCGTTATTAAAATCATCCTCAACGTTACAAAATGTTATAAAATCATCCTTTTGTCCATGAACAACATTTTTTTGACAATTTTACCCTTAAATAAAAATTAAAAAAAACATGTAAGCAAACACAGACGGCAGATCCCTCTTCTATTCCTTTCACATTCACAACAACAACCCTTCATCTTCTTCTTCATCATCATCTTCTTCTTCATCTTCTTCATCTTTTCATTTACAAAGTAAGTTTATTTTAATACACATGATTTAACAGAGTAATAGAGCAATCAAAACCATACGATACAAATTTACAAATTTATAAAATTTTCACCATCATCAACCAGCAAATACAAGACAGATCTATAAACAACAGGCAATTATAATTTACAAAATATTCAGAACTAAACTTCAAACCAAGACCGAAGAAGAAGGATTGAAGAAAAATGGAACAAAAATTGAAGAAGAAGACTGAAGAAGAAGACCAAAGAAGAAGACCAAAGAACAACAATTTCAGAACTTTAAACTAAGAAGAAGACTAAACATTCAGTGAAGATGAAGACAAGAAGCCACTAAACGGGTTCCGTGCCGAGAAGCCAGCGAAGATGAAGACGACGTGCCGAGTTACTGGTTCCGAACACGGGGAAGAGGAAGAAGCGGCGGCACTGAGGACATGAGGTCGGCGGCGGCGCTGAGGACCTCGGAACGGCAACGGTGATGAAGGACTAGGGTTGATAAATCCCAATTTTAGGGTTTATCTTGTGTAGAATTTGGGGGTTCTATCAATATTTTTCACATTTATTCATATAAATTGCATGTTTTTGTGTTTCCTTCCTAATTATGCTTCATGGTTCAAAACATGCTTCTTTAACCCTAAAAATGCCAAATTTTAATCCTCTTCTATTACCATTCGATGCCGTGCTGTGTTTGTTAAGTGGATTCAATATCTATAGGGCAAGAATGGCCTAGAAGATGAAAAGGAAGCATGCACAAGTGGAAGGAACATGAAGAATAAAGCTTTGGAAAAGTGATTGCGACGCGCATGCATGGCTGACGCGCACACGTGGCCGTGTGTAGCTAAGATTGGTGCGCGCATAAGCTGGTGCACTCGCATGGTGATGCGAAACCCCACTGACGCGTACGTATGACTGACGCGTACGCGTGGCTCGAGGAGCTGATATGACGCGCACGCGTGGTCGACGCACACGTGTGACGCCCAGCACGTGACTCATTAATGAAGTCGTGACTGGCGATTTCTGGAAGGCTGGAGGCCCAATTTGAGCTCAATTCTGCATGCAAAAAACTCAAGGAACTAAGGGGAAAAGAGAGGGGACTCACTCATGCACACCATACACATAATTTTAGCTAGTTTTTGTTCTTGTTTTCCTAGAGAGAGAAACTCTCACTTCTCTCTAGATTTAGTTTGTTTTTATCTTCCTTTGTTGGATTTTTGAATTGGGTCTTGTTAATTTCTAGTTTTATTTACTTAATCTTAGTTCTCTAGTTATAATTTGTTTAGATCTTGTGTTGGAGTTTAGGGTTTTCTTGTTATTTCCCCTTTTCTTCTCATTTTATGAGCTTTGTTGATTTTGAATTTTTATTAGTGCATTAATATTTTCTATGATTGATAGTGTTATTTGAGTTGTTTTTCATTGATAATTGTTAATGTGTACTTGTAATTTCCAATTAATTTTGCAATTTAAATATGTCTTTAGTTAGTGCATACCATGTGTTTGATGAAATATTTCCTTTGATTATGGAGTAGTGATAAACCATCATTTTATGGTTTATATTGTGTTTAATTGTGTGGTTTTATCAAATCTTTACCCACTTATTCATTAAATTAGCATGTATTTACAATTCCTTCCCAAAATTACTCCATGGTTGAAAATTTGCTTCCTAGAGACTTTTAATTATGTATTTTAATTCTCCTTTATTCCATTCGATGCCGTGATCCGTGTGTTAAGTGTTTCAGGCTTTATAGGGCATGAATGACATGGAGATTGGAAAGGAGGCTTGCAAAAATGGAAGGAACACAAGAAATTAAGGAGATGAGCAGCGAAAAGTGACGCGGGCGCATGGCTCACGCGACCGTGCGAAATAGAGGAAATTGCAGTGACGCGCTCGCGTGCCTGACGCGAACGCATGGATTGGAAACTGCACAAGTGACGCGAATGCATGGACGACGCGGATGCGTGGCAAGGCAAAACGCTGGATGACGCGAACGCGTGGATGACGCGATCGCATGACTTGCGCGATTTGGAGAATCTGCAGAATTCACTGGGGGCAATTTTGGGCCATGTTTTGACCCAAATTTCGGTCCAGAAAAGCAGATTAGAGCCAAATAACATGCAGAGACCGGGGAGGCATTCATTCCGCATAATTTTTAGTTTTAGATCTGATTCTACTCCTCCTCTAGGTTTTCTCTCTACACATTCATAGTTCTTAG
The DNA here is from genome assembly GCF_003086295.3 of Arachis hypogaea. NCBI lineage: Eukaryota > Viridiplantae > Streptophyta > Magnoliopsida > Fabales > Fabaceae > Arachis > Arachis hypogaea. Next base: position 99,121,403 of record NC_092052.1, on the reverse strand, counting down.
GATTTTGTTTTTATTGCTTTTTGGATTGGGATATTGAGAAGAGTTATTACCTCCGTCAAGACTTCGTCATTCTAGTTTGTTTCCTTACTTGTCACTTATTCTTTCATATCTTCAATTTGTTCAGAGTTACTATTGGATTATTTTTTTAGAGTTTATTAATACAAGAACTATTTTCATTTTTAATTGATCTTTTGATTATTATTTATCATGTCTTTCTTTATTTCCCTTTCTTATTTCGTGAATTTTATATTCATAATGAGCGAGTAATTCCATAACTTGATTGGGAGTTGGTTGAAAGGAGAACCTTGAGTTGGAATGCTCAAGAGTAAAATTATAATTGGGTTTATCGTTGGGTCGCCCTCTAGTCACTGACACTAGTCCTTCCCAAGGGAGATGACTAGAACTGGTAAATAGAAACTGACTTCCAACTTGCTTAACTTTCCTTTATCTGGTAAGGGATAACTGAGCAGAACAACCTTCAATTATCAATTGATCTTGGGAGAACTCCAACAAGGATAGGATTTCCGACTAATCTACTCCCGGTCAAGGTTTTTATTTAAATTACATAAATTCTCTGATTTAATTTCCTGTTTATCAACTCATACTATTTTAGAACACATCTGATTAATAAAATAGCACATCTTTCTGCAACTCGTTGGGAGACGACCTGGGATTAATACTCCCAGTATTTTAATTCTAATTTTGTGACAACTCTTCTAAATTGATAAGCGGATTTTTGTTGGTTAAGGATTGTACTTGCAACGTATCTCTTATAATAATTTCTTAACTCTTCAATTTCTGCCACGTCAAGTAGTTTTCTATACTCTTGGCCTAGGCTAAAGGAATTGGGTGACCTTGAGTCATTGAGTCTAATTGAATTGGTGATTTGAGAACCCTTAGTGGTCAAATTGATACCCATTGACACTAATCTACTACTAAGCTGATTAGTAGTTGGATTGGGACTTATGAGTTGAAATTGACCAAGCCATTTGACATATTTCACTTGTAGAAGTAGACTTAATGAGCTTGGTTCCTTATAATTGTCAATATATGGTTATTAGACATGGATGGTAATCCCAATTCCTATATCTTAGCTAAGAGTCCCTTTTATAATTCATATTTGAACCAAAAAATCCCAATTGCTTGATTCTTGTTATATTTAGTTTAGTTGTTTACTTAGTTCCAGAGTAGAAATAGATTTATATGTTCCATTGCTAGATTGCATTTATTTATACCTTGCTTTAATTGCTTTGATTTAGTTTCTTGCACTTTAAGATTTCTTGCATGTTAAGCTTAGTAGTTTAAATTCTTGTCTATGACTCTCAACCCCGGAACTCTAACCAATATTGATGCACATGTTTGCCCATTCTCTTGAGGATGACCCGAGACTGATACTCTCGGTTACTTTTTATTGGGGTTGAACTTGTGACAACCATATCAAAATTTGATCAAAAGGATTATATGTTGGTCTAGGACTATACTATGACATGATTTTCTATTGAGAAATTCTAGACTAACCATAATTCTACTATCAATTTTTTGGCGCTATTGCAGGGAAATGATTGCAATGTGTACTTTGATATTGGTTATGTGAATATGTGAATATTGTAGATAGTTTACTTGCTTTTATTAGTGTGTTTTGAGTTAGATTTTCTTTAATGTATGAGCTATGACTTCTAAGTTGAATGACTCGGTCTCAACCGGATTCTAGCTTAGCCGAGTTTGATCCCAAAAATTGAAAGAACCTTACTCCATACTCGGTAAGCTAGACATCGGTTGGATTACACAGCTAGTGCTTCGGCCCCTCTTGAGGAACCCTTCAAAACACTAGATGGAACCGAGAGTGATCTAGTGTCCACATTCAACTAAGAAACTTCCTATTCCTCTGTTGGCACTGCTGATATATCCTTGCATACTACAGGTGAAAACCACACGGTGGAGCCACGTAGGATTACCTTGCACGAGCAAGGAGCACCGGATCTTATTCTTCAACAGTTGCAAGCTAGGTATCCAAATCTTGATCCTAATTTTGAGCTGAAGAATAGTCTGATTAACTTGCTGCCTAAGTACCATGGACTACCGGGCCAAGACCCCGTTACGCACTTGAGAGATTTTCAAGTAGCTTGCTCTACGGCTCGAAGGCATGGTGCTGATGAGATTGCTGGTGCACAAAATTGTGATCTCTAAAACGGCGCCAAAAACTTGGTACGCACGTTCATAATCTCAATTCTTTTCCAAAACTCCGCACAACTAACCAGAAAGTGCACTGGGTCGTCCAAGTAATAAACCTTACGTGAGTAAGGATCGATCCCACGGATATTGTCGGCTTGAAGCAAGCTATGGTCATCTTGTAAATCTCAGTCAGGCAGATTCAAATGGTTATGAGGTTTTGATAATTAAAATATAAATAAAATACAAGATAAGATAGAAATACTTATGTAATTCATTGGTGGGATTTCAGATAAGCATATGGAGATGCTTGTTGCTTCTGAATCTCTGCTTTCCTATTGCCTTCATTCAATCATTCATACTCCTTCCCATGGCAAGCTGCATGTTGGGTATCACCGTTGTCAATGGCTACCTCCCGTCCTCTTAGTGAAAATGGTCCAAATACGCTGTCACCACACGGCTAATCAGTTGTTGGTTCTCGATCATGTTGGAATAGGATCCATTGATCCTTTTGCGTCTGTCACTACGCCCAACACTCGCGAGTTTGAAGCTCGTCACAGTCATCCCATCCCAGATCCTACTCGGAATACCACAGACAAGGTTTAGACTTTCTAGATCTCAGGAATGGCTGCCATTAAGTCTAGCCTATACCACGAAGGTTCTAATCTTAGATTAGAAACCCAAGAGATATGCATTCAAGCTCGTTTTCATGTAGAACGGAAGTGGTTGTCAGGCACGCATTCATAGGTGAGAATGGTAATGAGGTCACTAGTTCATCACATTCATCATGTTGAAGTGCGAATGGATATCTTAGAGAAGAAGTAGGCGTGAATTAAATAGAAAAACAATAGTAATTGCATTAATTCATGAAGAACAGCAGAGCTCCACACCTTGATCTATGGGGTGTAGAAACTCCACCATTGAAAATACATAAGAACAAAGTCTAGGCATAGCCAAATGGCCAGCCTCCCAAAGAGGGTTCAATCATCAAAACATGATTCAAAGATGATCAAAAGATGAAAATACAATAGTGAAAGGTCCTATTTATAATAAACTAGTAGCCTAGGGTTTACAGAAATAAGTAATTAATACAGAAATCCACTTTCGGGCCCTCTTGGAGTGTGATTGTGCTGAGCATTGAAGCTTTCATATGTAGAGACTTCTCTTGGAGTTAAACGCCAGCTTTGGTGCCAGTTTGGGCGTTTAACTCCAGCTTTTATGCCAGTTCTGGCGTTTTTATGCCAGAATTTTTATGCTGACTTGGAACGCCAGTTTGGGCCATCAAATCTCAGGCAAAGTATAAACTATTATATATTGCTAAAAAGCCCAGGATGTCTACTTTCTAACGCAATTAAGAGCGCACCAATTGGGCTTCTGTAGCTCTAGAAAATCCACTTCGAGTGCAGGGAGGTCAGAATCCAACAGCATCTGCAATCCTTTTTTAGCCTCTGAATCAGATTTTTGCTCAGGTCCCTCAATTTCAGCCAGAAAATACCTGAAATCACAGAAAAATACACAAACTCATAGTAAAGTCCAGAAATGTGAATTTTGAATAAAAACTAATAAAAATATACTAAAAAGTAATTAAAACATACTGAAAACTACCTAAAAACAATGCCAAAAGTGTATAAATTATCCGCTCATCACAACACCAAACTTAAATTGTTGCTTGTCCCCAAGCAACTAAAAATCAAATAGGATAAAAAGAAGAGAATATACCATAAATTTCAAAATATCAATGAAACTTTGCTCCAATTAGATGAGCGGGGTTAGTAGCTTTTTGCCTCTGAACAGTTTTGGCATCTCACTTTATCCTTTGAAGTTTAGAATGATTGGCATCTATAGGAACTCAGAATTTAGATAGTGTTATTGATTCTCCTACTTCAGTATGTTGATTCTTGAACACAGCTACTTTATGAGTCTTGGCCGTGGCTCTAAGCACTTTGTTTTCCAGTATTACCACTGGATACATAAATGCCACAGACACATAACTGGATGAACCCTTTCTGATTGTGACTCAGCTTTGCTAGAGTCCCCAATTAGAGGTGTCCAAAGCTCTTAAGCACACTCTTTTTGCTTTGGACTATGACTTTAACCGCTCAGTCTCAAGCTTTTCACTTGACACCTTCACGCCACAAGCACATGGTTAGGGACAACTTAGTTTAGCCGCTTAGGCTAGGATTTTATTCCTGTGGGCCCTCCTATCCATTAATGCTCAAAGCCTTGGATCCTTTTTCTACCCTTGCCTTTTGGTTTAAAGGGTTACTGGCTTTTTCTGCTTGCTTTTTCTTTTTCTTTTTTTTCTTTTCGCCATTTTTTTCGCAAGCTTCTTTTTTTTCACTGCTTTTTCTTACTTCGAGAATCAATTTTATGATTTTTCAGATCATCAATAACATTTCTCCTTTTTTATTATTCTTTCAAGAGCCAACAATTTTAACATTCATAAACAACAATATCAAAAATATGCACTGTTCAAGCATTCATTCAGAAAACAAAAGTATTGCCACCACATCAAAATAATTAAACTAGTTTCAAGGATGAATTCGAAATCATGTACTTCTTGTTCTTTCATTTTTAGATCATTTTTCATTTTAAGAAAGGTGATGGATTCATAGGATATTCATAGCTTTAAGGCATAGACACTTAGACACTAGTGATCATGTAATAAGACACAAACATAAATAAAACATAAAGCATAATTTTCAAAAAACAGAAAAATAAGAACAAGGAAATTAAAGAACGGGTCCACCTTAGTGATGGTGGCTTGTTCTTCCTCTTGAAGATCTTATGGAGTGCTTGAGCTCCTCAATGTATCTTCCTTGCCTTTGTTGCTCCTCCCTCATGACTCTTTGGTCTTCTCTAATTTCATGGAGGAGGATGGAATACTCTTGGTGCTCCACCTTAGTTATCCCATTTGGAACTTAATTCTCCTAGGGAGGTGTTGATTTGCTCCCAATAGTTTTGTAGAGGAAAGTGCATCCCTTGAGGTATCTCAGGGATTTCATGATGAGGAATTTCCTCATGCTCTTGGTGAGGTTCATGAGTGGGCTCTCTTGTTTGCTCCATCCTTTTCTTAGTGATGGGCTTGTCCTCATCAACGAGGATGTCTTCCTCTATGTCAATTTCAGCTGAATTGCAGAGGTGACAAATGAGATGAGGGAAGGCTAACCTTGCCAAAGTAGAGGATTTATCCACCACCTTGTAGAGTTCTAGGGATATAACCTCATGAACTTCTAGTTCCTCTCCAATCATGATGCTATGGATCATGATAGCCTGGTCTATAGTAACTTCATTCCGGTTGCTAGTGGGAATGATTGAGCATTGGATGAACTCCAATCATCCCCTACCCACAGGCTTGAGGTCATACCTTCTTAGTTGAACTGGCTTCCCTCTTGAATCTCTCTTCCATTAGGCGCCCTATTCACAAATGTCTATGAGGACTTGGTCCAACCTTTGATCAAAGTTGACCCTTCTAGTGTATGGGCGTGCATCTCCTTGCATCATGGGCAAGTTGAATGCTAACCTTACATTTTTCGGGCTGAAATCTAAGCATTTCCCCCGGACCATTATAAGCCAATTCTTTGGGTTCGGGTTCACACTTTGATCATGGTTCTTGGTGATCTATGCATTGGCATAGAACTCTTGAACCATTAAGATCCCGACTTGTTGAATGGGATTGGTGAGACTTTCCCAACCTCTTCTTCGAATCTCATATCGGATCTCCAGATATTCACCCTTTTTGAGCTTAAAGGGGACCTCGAGGATCACCTTCTTCTTAGCCACAACTTCATAGAAGTCGTCTTGATGCACCCTTGAGATGAATTTCTCCATCTCCCATGACTCAGAGGTAAAAGTAATTGCCTTTCCTTTCCTCTTTCTAGAGGTTTCTCCGGCCTTTGGTGCCATAAATGGTTATGGAAAAACAAAAAGTAACACTTTTACCACACCAAACTTAGAAGGTTTGCTCGTCCTCAAGCAAAAGAAGAAAGAAAAGAGTAGAAGAAGAAAATGGAGGGGGTTTAGTGGTTCGGCCAAGGGGAAGAATTAGTGTGTATGATGTGTGAAAATGAAGGAGTGAAGATTGGTTTATATAGGAGTGTAGAGAGGGGTAGGGTTCGGCCATGTATGGGTGGGTTTGGGAGGGAAATTGGTTTGAATTTGAATGGTAAGGTAGGTGGGGTTTTATGATGGATGGATGTGGATTGGTGAAGAGATTATGGAGAAGAGGGTAGGATTTGATAGGTGAGGGGTTTTTGGGGAAGAGGTATTGAGGTTATTGGTGAAGGGTATTTGGGGAAGGGTGTTATGGGAAGGTATGAATAAGAGAGAGAGATGAGGTAGGTGAGGATCCTGTGGGGTCCACAGATCCTGAGGTGTCAAGGATTTCTCATTCCTGCACCATGTGGCGTGTAAATGCCCCCTTGATTGCCAATCCTGGCGTTAAACGCCAGGTTGCTGCCCATTTCTGGCATTTAACGCCAGCTTTTCATGCTTCCTCTCCATGGTTACAGAGGGAGATCCTTGAGCTTTAAACACAAGGGAGTCCTCATTCACTTGAAGGACCAATTCTCCTCTGTCAACATCAATCACAGCTTTTGCTGTGGCTAGGAAGGGTCTGCCAAGGATGATGGATTCATCAATACACTTCCTAGTGTCTAGGATTATGAAATCATCAGGGATGTAGTGGCCTTCAACCTTTACCAAGACATCCTCTACAAGTCCATAAGCCTGTTTCTTTGAATTGTCTGCCATCTCTAGTGAGATTCTTGCAGCTTGTACCTCAAGGATCCTTAGCTTCTCCATCATAGAGAGTGGCATGAGGTTTATACTTGACCTTAGGTCACACAGAGCCTTCTCAAAGTTCATGGTGCCTATGGTGCAAGGTATTGAGAACTTTCCAGGATTCTGTCTCTTCTAAGGTAATCTCTTTCTAGTCAAGTCATCCAGTTCTTTGGTGAGCAAAGGGAGTTCATCCTCCCAAGTCTCATTACCAAATAACTTGGAATTTAGCTTCATGATTGCTCCAAGGTACTTAGCAACTTGCTCTTCAGTAAATCTTCATCCTCTTCAGAAGAAGAATACTCATCAGAGCTCATGAATGGTAGAAGTAAATTCAATAGAATTTCTTGGTCTCTGTATAAGCCTCAGATTCTCATGGTTCCTCATTAGGGAACTCCTTGGAGGCCAGTGGCCATCCATTGAGGCCTTCCTCAGTGGAAATAACTGCCTTTCACTCCTTTGTGCATTCGGCCATGTGGGACGTGTTTATGGCCTTGCATTCTCTCTTTGGGTTCTCTTCTGTATTGCTTGGGAGGGTGCTAGGAGGAGTTTTAGTAATTTTCTTACTCAGCTGACCCACTTGTGCCTCCAAATTTCTAATGGAGGACCTTGCTTCAGTCATGAAACTGAGCGTGGTCTTGGATAGATCAGAGACTACAGTTGCTAAGTCAGAGTGGCTCTGGTTAGAATTCTCTGTCTGTTGCTGAGTAGATGATGGAAAAGGCTTGCTATCGCTAAACCTATTTCTTCCACCATTACTGTTGTTGAAGCCTTGTTGAGGTCTCTGTTGGTCCTTCCATGAGAGATTTGGATGATTTCTCCATGAAGGATTATAGGTGTTTCCATAGGGTTCTCCCATGTAATCACCTCTTCCATTGCTGGGTTCTCAGGATCATAAGCTTCTTCTTCAGATGAAGCTTTTTTGGTACTGCCTATTACTGCTTGCATTCCAGACAGACTCTGAGAAATCATATTGACTTGCTGAGTCAATATTTTGTTCTGAGCCAATATGGTATTCATAGTATCAATCTCAAGAAATCCTTTCTTCTGATTTGTCCCATTATTCACAAGATTCATTTCAAAAGTGTACATGAATTGGTTATTTACAACCATTTCAATGAGTTCCTAAAGAGATCCTTTCTGCAGGCATCTTTTTCAGATGAAGAGATCCTCCAGCAGATCTGTCCAATGACATCTTGGATAGTTTAGATAGACCATCATAGAAGATACCGATGATGCTCCATTCTGAAAGCATGTCAGAAGGACACCTTCTGATCAATTGCTTGTATCTTTCCCAAGCTTCATAGAGGGATTCACCTTCCTTCTGTCTGAAGGTCTGGACTTTCACTCTAAGCTTACTCAATTTTTGAGGTGGAAAGAATTTGGCCAGAAAAGCACTGACCAGCTTTTCCCAAGAGTTCAGGCTTTCCTTAGGTTGTGAATCCAACCATATTCTAGCTCTGTCTCTTACAGCAAAGGGAAAAAGCATAAGCCTGTAGACCTTGGGATCAACCCCATTGGTCTTGACAGTGTCACAGATTTGCAAGAATTCAGCTAAGAACTGATGAGGATCTTCCAATGGAAGTCCATAAAACTTGCAATTCTGTTGCATTAGAGAAACTAATAGAGGTTTAAGCTCAAAGTTGTTTGCTCCAATGGCAGGAATTGAGATGCTTCTCCCATAGAAGTCGGGAGTAGGTGCAGTAAAGTCACCAAGCACCTTCCTTGCATTATTGGCATTATTGTTATTTTCGGCTGCCATGTCTTCTTCTTGATTTAAAATTTCTGTTAGGTCCTCTACAGAGAGTTGTGCTTTAGCTTCTCTTAGCTTTCTCTTCAAGGTCCTTTCAGGTTCAGGATCAGCTTCAACAAGAATGCCTTTGTCTTTGCTCCTGCTCATATGAAAGAGAAGAGAAGAAAGTATGGAATTCTCTATGTCACAGTATAGAGATTCTTTGAGGTGTCAGAGAAAGAGAAGAATGGAAGGATGAGGTAGAGAAGAGAGACTTCGAACGTATCAAGAGGGAGAGAGTTCGAATTGCACATTGAGGAGGAGTGTTAGTCCCTTAAATAGAAGAATGTGAGAAGGGGGGAAGAATTTTCGAAATAAAATTTTTTTTAATTAAAAAAATTTTGAAAAATTGGTTGATGATTTTCGAAAATTAAAATTGAGAATGTAGTTAAGTGATTTTGAAAAAGATTTTGAAATTAGGAATAAAAAAGATATGATTGAAAATTATTTTTAAAAAAGATGTGGTTGAGAAGATATGATTGAGAAAATATGGTTTTAAAAAGATATGATTGACAAACAATTAAAAAGATTTGATTTTTAAAATTAATGACTTGGCTAATAAGAAATTTAAAAGATATGATTCTAAAATTCAATTATTGAACCTTTCTTAACAAGGAAGAAATTTTTGAATCAAATCACTAATTGATAGCAAGGATTTTTTTGAAAATAGTAAGAAAAAAAATGGAAAGGATTTGATTTTGAAAAGATATGATTGAAAAGATACGATTTGAAAAAGATTTGATTTAAAAAAAATTATGAAAATTTGAAAAAGATTTGAATTAAAAATAAAATCTCCTCTCCTGTGCCATCCTGGCATTAAACGCCCAGAATGGTATCCATTCTGGCGTTTAACGCCCAAAATACTACCCTTTTGGGCGTTTAACGCCTAGCCAGGTACCCTGGCTGGCGTTTAAACGCCAGATTTCCTTCCTCACTGGGCGTTTTGAACGCCCAGCTTTTTCTCTATGATTCCTCTGCTGTATGTTCTGAATCTTCAATTCTCTGTATTATTGACTTGAAAAGACATAATTTTGAAAATTTTTGAATTTTGTTTTTAAAAAAAACAACAAAATGAAACTAATAATGTAAAACTAAGATCAAATAAACAATGTATACAGGACACCAAACTTAGAAATTTTCATATTAGAAATACTAACAAATTGAGAATGCATATGAGAAACAACAAAACACACAAAACAAGAGGATTTAAAGATCAGAGCAAGGAAATCATCAAGAACAACTTGAAGATTAATGAAGAACAAAATTCATATATTCGAAATATGCAAGGAAATAAATAAAACATGCAGGACACCAAACTTAAAAATTGACACCAGACTTAAACAAGAAACACAAATTATTTTTGTATTTGTGATTTTAAATTTTTTTTTTGTAATTTTTCGAAAATTATTTGGAAAAAGAAAATAAAGAATTCAAAATTCTTAATGAGAATTCCAGGAATCATGCAATGTTAGTCTAAAACTTCGGTCCAGGAATTAGACATGGCTTACTAGCCAGCCAAGCTTTCAGTGAAAGCTTCGGTCCAAAACACTAGACATGGCCATTGGCCAGCCAAGCTTTAGCAGATCATTACATTCAACAGCAAGATTGATAGAAATCAATAAGCTCTTGTGATGATAAGTTGAAACCTCGGTCCAAAAGATTAGACATGGCTTCACAGCCGGCCAGACTTCAACAGATCATCATGAAACTCTAGAATTCATTCTTAAAAATTCTGAAGACATAGAATAATTTATTTTTTTGAAAATTTTTCGAAAATAAAAAGCTTTAAAAATAAAATAAAATTACCTAGTCTGAGAAACAAGATGAACCGTCAGTTGTCCAAACTCGAACAATCCCCGGCAATGGCGCCAAAAACTTAGTGCATGAAATTGTGATCTCTAAAACGGCGCCAAAAACTTGGTACGCACGTTCATAATCTCAATTCTTTTCCACAACTCCGCACAACTAACCAGCAAGTGTACTGGGTCGTCCAAGTAATAAACCTTACATGACTAAGGGTCGATCCCACGGAGATTGTCGGCTTGAAGCAAGCAATGGTCATCTTGTAAATCTCAGTCAGGTAGATTCAAATGGTTATGAGGTTTTGATAATTAAAATATAAATAAAATACAAGATAAGATAGAAATACTTATGTAATTCATTGGTGGGATTTCAGATAAGCGTATGGAGATGCTTGTTGCTTTTGAATCTCTGCTTTCCTATTGCCTTCATTCAATCATTCATACTCCTTCCCATGGCAAGCTGTATGTTGGGTATCACCGTTGTCAATGGCTACCCCCCGTCCTCTCAATGAAAATAGTCCAAATGCGCTGTCATCGCACAGCTAATCAACTGTTGGTTCTCGATCATGTTGGAATAGGATCCATTGATCCTTTTGCGTCTGTCACTACGCCCAACACTCACGAGTTTGAAGCTCGTCACAATCATCCCATCCCAGATCCTATTCGGAATACCACAGACAAGGTTTAGACTTTTCGGATCTCAGGAATGGCTACCATTAATTCTAGCCTTTACCACGAAGGTTCTAATCTTAGATTAGAAACCCAAGAGATATGCATTCAAGCTCGTTTTCATGTAGAACGGAAGTGGTTGTCAGGCACGCGTTCATAGGTGAGAATGGTGATGAGTGTCACTAGTTCATCACATTCATCATGTTGAAGTGCGAATGGATATCTTAGAGAAGAAGTAGGCATGAATTGAATAGAAAAATAATAGTAATTGCATTAATTCATGAAGAATAACAGAGCTCCACACCTTGATCTATGGGGTGTAGAAACTCCACCGTTGAAAATACATAAGAACAAGGTCTAGGCATGGCCGAATGGCCAGCCTCCCAAAGAGGGTTCAATCATCAAAACATGATTCAAAGATGATCAAAAGATGAAAATACAATAGTGAAAGGTCCTATTTATAATAAACTAGTAGCCTAGGGTTTACAGAAATAAGTAATTAATGCAAAAATCCACTTTCGGGCCCACTTGGTGTGTGCTTGGGATGAGCATTGAAGCTTTCATATGTAGAGACTTTTCTTGGAGTTAAATGCCAGCTTTGGGGTCAGTTTGGGCGTTTAACTCCAGCTTTTATGCCAGTTCTGGCGTTTTGATGCCAGAATTTTTATGCTGACTTGGAATGCCGGTTTGGGCCATCAAATCTCGGGAAAAGTATGGACTATTATATATTTCTGAAAAGCCCAGGATGTCTACTTTCCAACTCAATTGAGAACGTGCTAATTGAGTTTTTGTAGCTCCAGAAAAGCCACTTCGAGTTCAGGGAGGTCAGAATCCAACAGCATCTGCAGTCCTTTTTCAGCCTCTGAATCAGATTTTTGCTCAGGTCCCTCAATTTTAGCCAGAAAATACTTGAAATCACAGAAAAATACACAAACTCATAGTAAAGTCCAGAAATGTGAATTTTGAATAAAAACTAATAAAAATATACTAAAAAGTAATTAAAACATACTGAAAACTACCTAAAAACAATGCCAAAAAGCGTATAAATTATCCGCTCATCAATTGCTATCATGGTTTTTGATTTCCCCTTCTCTATTGAGGGGCAAGCAAAAGAATGGTTCTACTCCCAACCTGATGAAGTGGTGAAAGAATGGGACCTATTGAGAAGAGAGTTCTTAGATAAGTTCTTTCCTCTGGAGAAGACCGACTACATCCAGAAGGAAATTTCTGGTATAATACAAAGAGAACAAGAGACACTCTATGAATATTGGACTCGATTTAAGAGGTTGTTGGAACTTTGTCCACATCATGGGTTGGACACTCATTTGCTCATTAGCTAATTCAATGGAGGTCTTTGTGCATCGGATAAGAGATTGCTCACCGCCTCTAGTGGTGGTTCTCTTTCTAAGAACAAGAAGGCAGCGGAAGCATGGAGTTTGATCAATGATATCACCGAAGCTACCCAACATGTCAGAGTGAGGAACAATCCTCCCAAGAGTATGGTGGAAGCACCTCCTTCCAACTTGACTTTGACTAAAGTGCTTGGAGAAATGACCACTCTCCTCAAGGAGATTCACCAAGGACAAAAGGCATCTCAATCAATCCAAGCCATCCAAGTCTCACCTCAAATCCTCCAACTTGAAGGACCTCCAATAGTGTGTGGGGTGTGCTCTTATACCTCACACTACACCGACCAATTCCCTCAAGTCCATGGGGATTACACTCTTTTGCGGTAGCCAATAACTACAACAACCGCCCACCCTATCAATCTCAAGGTCAAAGTAATTACTCCCATGGTAATAGCTCTAATCAAGGGTGGAGAGACAATGCTCAAGGAAATAACCACAATCAAAGATGGAACCAAGGCAACTCATCTTCTCAATACCACAACAACAATCAACCTTCTTCTTAATACCACAACAATACCTACCAAACCAATCAAAACCACCATTACCAACCATACCAACACTCACAACAAAACTAAAACAACAACCATAGATACCAAACGCCTCACCAAAGATAACAAACCAATCAACCTTCTTTCTCTCCCACAAACCAAGGTGATGACTCTCACCGTGCACTCTACCAAGAACAAGAGAGACTTACGGCTATGAGAGAGAAAAATGAAGAGAACACTAGGAATCTTAATGCACAAGTTGGCACTATGAGTGCTCAAATATCCTCCATAGTCGAGATTCTCTCAAGGTTGGCCCTACCTGCTACCAATAATACCAACACCAACCAATAGCCTCTAGCTCATCTAGCCTTTCTTCCCAACCTATCCCAAACCCAAGGGGTAGCATCAATGCAATTACCTTGAGGAGTGGAACAACGCTTGAGGAAGTTGAGCCCAAGCCTATCAAGTTGGTAGAGGATGTTCCTAATGTAGAAGTTGGTGAAATAATAGAGATAGATGAAGATGAAAAGGAGGAAGAAGTTGCAAAGGAGGAAGAAGAACAATTGAGGGCCAAGGAACCGAAAAGGAAGAATAACTTAGAGGAACAAATTCCTATACCTTTTCCTACAATAGCTAAGAAGGCCAAGAAGTATGAGGAGCTTGATCCCAACATAGTGCAAATCTTCAAGAATGTGGAAGTAACTATCCCACTCTTTGATGCCATACATTAAGTCCTGAAATATGCTAAGTTCCTTAAAGATGTGTGCACTCACAAAGAGAAGATTAGTGGACTAGGGATGAATCTATTAGGTAATTCTATTTCTTCCATGATGGATGATTTTCCTGAAAAATATAGTGATCCCGGTCCTTGCTTGGTATCTTGTATGATTGGTGAGATTCAACTTAAGGATTGCATGTGCGACCTAGGGTCGTGTGTGAGCATTATGCCACTCTCGATTTATGAGAAATTGAACCTTGCACCGTTGAAGTGATCCGGGGCTAGGTTTGTGCTGTGGACAAGAGTATAATTTCAGTTGTGGGTATTGTTGAGAATGTATTGGTGAGAATTTAGGACTTAATTTTTCCGGTGGATTTCTATATCTTAGAGACGCCTCCCATTGATTTGGATAGGCCATCCTCCATTTTACTTAGGAGGCCATTCTTGAAGATATCCTGATTTAAACTAGATGCATTTTCTGGAGATTACTCATTTGAAGCCAAAGGGAAGGTGGTGAAGTTCAAATTAGAGGAAACCATGAGATAACCCCTAGAGGTCGACTCAATTTTTGGTTGTGACATTGTTGAAGATGATGTAGTTGAAGAAAACTTTGGGAGTGATGATGAGATAAGTGTCAATAGAGACTTGGGTATAAGAGGACTTAGCAAGGAAAAGGGAAAGGATCCACAACTTCCAAATTCTCAAGGAAACAAGGCACCCAATCATGGTTCAATTGACAAGTGGAAGCATCTCCCCTTGAAGAACACTCTTACCAAGGCTAACAAGAAGGACAAGATGGATGTCCTTGAGGATGTTCCAAAGAGGTGATCGCAAGCTCATGACCGTCCAACTTAAGGACGTTAAAAAAAAGTGCTAGGTAGGAGACACCCCACCATGGTATGATCCTCCTTGTACACAGTTTCTTGCATATAGTTTTAGAGTCTTTGTTTGATTTTGTTGAGTTTGTTTAAGTGTGCTTGAGTTTGTTTGATTTGGTTGAGTTCGTTAGAGTCTTCATGAGGATTTCATTGATCTTGGTTTGGTTAAATTGAAAATTTTGAAGAAAAATGCTTGATTTTGGTTATTGCATAAAATTCTAAGTGTTTTTGAAGAGTCTAGCTTATATGAAGGCCAAGATTGTGCTGTAATTGTCTTCCCTCATGTTAAAAAAAAGGCGTTCCATGTGTGAGCGTGGACGACGCGTACGCATCAATCTTATTACCGCAACTCCTGGTACAAAAACTAGAGAGTTGTGATGAAACTGTGCTGGTGGGGTGCCAGAAGCACAATCCCTCCCACACGTACTAATGAGCGGATAATTTATACGCTTTTTGGCATTGTTTTTAGTATGTTTTTAGTAGAATATGGTTACTTTTAGGGATGTTTTCATTAGTTTTTATGCTAAATTCACATTTCTGGACTTTACTATGAGTTTGTGTATTTTTCTGTGATTTCAGGTATTTTCTGGCTGAAATTGAGGGACTTGAGCAAAAATCAGATTCAGAGGTTGAAGAAGGACTGCTGATGCTGTTGGATTCTGACCTCTCTACACTCAAAGTGGATTTTCTAGAGCTACAGAACTCAAAATAGCGCGCTTCCAATTGCGTTGGAAATTAGACATCCAGGGCTTTCCAGAAATATATAATAGTCTATACTTTGGCCGAGTTTAGATGACGTAAAAGGGCGTTGAACGCCAGTTCTATGCTGCTGTCTGGAGTTAAACGCCAGAAACACGTCACAAGCCAGAGTTGAATGCCAGAAATACGTTACAAACTGGCGTTCAACTTCAAGAATGACCTCTGCACGTGTAACACTCAAGCTCAGCCCAAGCACACACCAAGTGGGCCCCAAAAGTGGATTTATGCATCAATTACTTACTTCTATAAACCCTAGTAGCTAGTTTATTATAAATAGGACTTTTTACTATTGTATTAGACATTTTTGGATCATCTTTTGGTCATTTTTAGATCTCTAGACCTCCATGGGAGGCTGGCCACTCCGCCATGCCTACCCTCTATTCACTTATGTATTTTCATACGGTAGAGTTTCTGCACTCCATATATTAAGGTGTGGAGCTCTGCTGTTCCTCAAAGATTAATGCAAAGTACTACCGTTTTTCTATTCAATTCAACTTATTCCACTTCTAAGATATTCATTCGCACTTCAACCTGAATGTGATGAACGTGACAATCATCATCATTCCCCCACGAACGCGTGCCTGACAACCACTTCCGTTCCACCTTAGATTGAATGAGTATCTCTTGGATCTCTTAATCAGAATCTTCGTGGTATAAGCTAGATTGATGGCGGCATTCATGAGAGTCCGGAAAGTCTAAACCTTGTCTGTGGTATTCTGAGTAGGACTCTGGGATTGAATGACTGTGACGAACTTCAAACTCGCGAGTGCTGGGCGTAGTGATAGACTCAAAAGGAGGGTGAATCCTATTCCAGTATGATCGAGAACCTCAGATGATTAGCCGTGCTGTGACAGAGCATTTGGACCATTTTCACAAGAGGATGGGATGCAGCCATTGACATGGGTGATGCCTCCAGACGATTAGCCATGCAGTGACAGCGCATCGGACCATTTTCCAGAGAGGATAAAAAGTAGCCATTGACAACGGTGATGTCCTTACATAAAGCAAGCCATGGAAAGGAGTAAGATTGATTGGATGAAGACAGCAGGAAAGCAGAGGTTCAGAGGAACGAATGCATCTCTATACGCTTATCTGAAATTCTAACCAATGAATTACATAAGTATTTCTATCCTTATTTTATGTTTACTTATTATTTAATTTTGAAAACTCCATAACCTTTTGATATCCGCCTGACTGAGATTTACAAGGTGACCATAGCTTGCTTTATACCAACAATCTCCGTGGGATCAACCCTTACTCACGTAAGGTTTATTACTTGGACGACCCAGTGCACTTGCTGGTTAGTTGTATCGAAGTTGTGAGTGAAAAACGATTTATTAAGACGTGCGTACAGAGTTTCTGGCGCCGTTGCCTGAGATCACAATTTCGTGCACCACGTACATGTAGGTGATGCGTACGCGTCACTGGTCTTTTTCGCACACCCACGCGTGAGCATGGGCGACGCGCACGCGTCGTATGCTGATATTGAAACTCCTGGTACAAAAACCAGAGAGTTGTGCTGAAGTGGTGCTGCTTTTGTGCGAAAAGCACATTTTGGCCCCACGCGTAGGCGTAGCTGATGCGTACGCGCCCCTCTTTTTTTGCTGCCCATGCGTAGGCGTGGACGACGCTCACGCATCATGTCCCATTTCCTGCTTCCCACGTGTACGCGTGGGTGAAGCGCGCGCGTCGCATATCTGACGCAGCTAATAGGGCACGTTGCCCTGTTCCCCCCCTTTTTCCATTTCTTTCTTCTACTCTTTCTTCCTTCTCCTTTCTGCCCCCTTCTTCGCCCACAACCACTGGCAACCTTAACCACTGGTGACCACCACCTCTGGTGGTCCTACATCTTCTCTCTCCTCTCTTCTTCTCCTCTCTCTTCACCTTTTCTCACTTACACTCAACCTCACTTTCTCCCTCTTTTAAGGTCTTACTTCTCTTCCTCCTCTTTTGTGTCTTTTTAAAATTTTTTCTTTACTATTGTATTTAATTACTCTACTCTCTTTATTCTTAATTACATTTTAATTTTGTTGTTTGAAGCTCACTTTTGTTTCTTTTCTTTCTTCTTATATTCTTCTTATATTCTTGCATGGGTGCTGATTTCAATTTATATTTTGAGTCGGTGGATTATTTTGCCATTTCTTGGTTTGTTTGTGCTATATGGGTGTTGCTTTGATGATTGGCATTCTATTTTAGATATATCACATATTTAGAAGTCCAAACTTGCTTGTTATTTACACTTTGTACACCAAGTGTTTGTGAAAAAGAGCCAATGACATCTTTGTTCATTGTTGACCTTTTTCTTTCAACTTAGTGCCTCTTTTTTGCAACACTTACGTGGCATGTTCATTGAGCTTCATTTCCATGATTTTTTTCATTATCAAATGCTCATTGATTGTAGTTTGATATGTTTGTAGCGTCATGCAAGAATGAGTGATTTAATGCTCTATAACCCCACATTCTTCAATTATATGCTTAATTGTCTTGGAGTTAGTTGAGCCAATAGTTTTCTTGTGATTCCCACCATTCTTGTATGTGTGTATCATTGTTGCATCGATGCTTGAGTTTACCCCTCTCATGCTTTATACTTGCATGCATCTTTTACTCTTGCATCTAGTGCTAGTGAGGTGCCCCCATAATCATATTGTTGTCTTGCTTATATGTTGTAGCTACTATGTATTCAAGATGCTTTACTCTTTTGAGGCATTTATTCTCACTTGCATCTTCGTAACTCCGGTGTTTATCTCTCTGAGCTTAATGTTTCTTCTTTTTCTTCCTTTTCAGGATGGCCACCAGAAAAGGAAAAGAAAAAACCTCTAAGAAGACACCTATGAAAGGGACATATATAGAGGCACTCACTAGAGAATAAGCTTCAAAGTCAAGTGCCAATTCCTACCTTCTAAGCGGTCGACAACAGATCAACCGTACTGATAAGGCGGAGGAAGCTGCCTCCACATGGGAAATGAACAAAGTCCCATGATTGCAACCAAATGGAAGGATAAGAACCCACATGCAAATATTGCCAACCTATAAGGTCTACCCTAAGCTCACTGATCGCTCCAACCCACCTACGACGGGAATTCGACACTCCGAAGTCCACTTCGGATCATGGCAAAGAAGTAATCAAGAGGTGAACATGGAGATGTCCTTATTTCACCATTCTCTGGCTATTGCAACTGACATGCCCAGACCCATTCTGTTCATCATTGATAGCACGGAGGACCGTGCAAATTTCTAAGTGTGGGGAGGTCGTTTACCGACTTCCGTAGGTAACAACCCTTCTTTTCAACACCCAAATCTTAATTTTCTTTTGTCAATTAGGATAATTTGCATTGCATGGATAGTTTTTGCATTTAAGCACGTTGTGCATGGTAATTATTTGTAAATATATCTGGAGTTATGCTTGTTAAGTGATTGGGTGTGCATGAACTAGATGAATTACTTTTTCCATCCAATCACTCCTTGCTAGGAAGCTACTTGGTTAGAGCGATGATTTCTTTTCCAAGAAAATGTTTTTAGGGCACCCTACCAATTTGAATAAATTTTTTTTGTTGAACTTGCTTGAAGGAATTAATTTTAGAACAGATTTTTGAGCTAAAAATACACAAGTGATGAGCGGATATTTTATACGCTTTTTGGGATTAATTTCATATAGTTTTTAGTCTGTTTTAGTTAGTTTTTAGTTTATTTTCATTAGCTTTTAGGAAAAATTCATATTTCTGGACTTTACTATGAGTTGTGTGTTTTTCTGTAATTTCAGGTATTTTTCTGGCTGAAATTGAGGGAGCTGAGCAAAAATCCGATTCAGGTTGAAAAAGGACTGCTGATGCTGTTGGATTCTGACCTCCCTGCACTCAAAGTGGATTTTCTGGAGCTACAGAACTCGAAATGGCGCGCTTTTAATTGCGTTGGAAAGTAGACATCCAGGGCTTTCCAGCAATATATAATAGTCCATACTTTGCTCAAGGATAGATGACGTAAACTGGCGTTCAACGCCAGTTCTCTGCCCAATTCTGGCGTCCAGCGCCAGAAAAGGATCAAAAGTTGGAGTTCAACGCCAGAAATGGATCCAAACCTGGCGTTGAACGCCCAAAATGGCCTTATGCACGTGAATTGCTTAAGTTTCAGCCCCAGCACACACCAAGTGGGCCCCAGAAGTGGATCTCTATACCATCTGCTATAGTTTACTCATTTCCTGTAAACCTAGGCTACTAGTTTAGTATTTAAACAACTTTTAGAGACTTATTTTGTATCTCATGACATTTTAGATCAAAAATTTGTACTCTTAGATGGCATGAGTCTCTAAACTCCATTGTTGGGGGTGAGGAGCTCTGCTGTGTCTCAATGAATTAATGCAAGTATTTCTGTTTTCTATTCAAACATGCGTGTTCCTATCTAAGATATCCATTCGCGCCTAACTATGGAGAAGGTGATGATCAGTGACACTCATCACCTTCCTCAATCCATGAACGTGTGTCTGACAATCACCTCCGTTCTACATCAGATTGAATGAATATCTCTTAGATTCCTTAATCAGAATCTCCGTGGTATAAGCTAGATTGATGGCAGCATTCATGAGAATCTGGAAAGTCTAAACCTTGTCTGTGGTATTCCGAGTAGGATTCAGGGATTGAATGACTGTGACGAGCTTCAAACTCGCGAGTGCTGGGCGTAGTGACAGACGCAAAAGGAGGGTGAATCCTATTCCAGCATGATCGGGAACCTCAGATGATTAGCCGTGCTGTGACAGAGCATTTGGATCATTTTCACAAGAGGAGGGGATGTAACCATTGACAACGGTGATGCCCTAACACACAGCTTGCCATAGAAGGACGTGTGTGTGTGAATCAGAGGACAAAGGAAAGCAGAGATAACCATAGATTGCTTCAAACCAACAGTCTCCATGGGATTCGATCCTTACTCACGTAAGGTATTACTTGGACGACAAAGTGCACTTGCTGGTTAGTGGTGCAAGTTGTGAAAAGTGTGATTCACAATTCGTGCACCAACAAGCTTGTGAGTTTTGAGTTTAATTGCGTGGTTACATCATATAACCACTTATTTCCATTCTTGTGTGCATTGTTCTCTTTCTATGATTGTAATACTTGATTTGTTTGATTCTTTATATCCATTATTTTGTGTATGAATGTATTTAGATGAGTGAGGCCATCATTTCAATAGCTCACTTGCCCAAATAGCCTTACCTTTGATCTACCATTGTTAACCAATTTTGAACCCATGTTCAAGCCCATTTTGTTCTTTAATTTAGCACATCACTACTCTTAAGTAAAAAATAATAAATGTTCTCTGATTTGGATCTTTGATTAGCTTAGGCTAGTGAGAGTGTGTGTCACTTAAGCGGGAGGGAAGCTTGGGAACATTGGTAGAGGTAAAAGTGTATTTTTGTATTTTTATTGAAAATATTGAGAATTGGGTACATACTCATGCATTGAATGTTCAGACCATATGCATTGGTACCATTGTATATAATTCATCTAAAGAAAAAGAGAAAAAATAAAAGAAAAAATATGTAGAAAAAGAAATAGAAAAATAAAAGAAAGAAAAATATATAGAAAAAGAAAGTAATAAAAAAGGGGACAAAATTCCCCAAGGTTAAGGCAATAATAACCAATGCATATGGGTTGTGAATTGAAAGAGAATACATGAGTGTGTGAAAAGTGAATAAATGGGTAGCTAGGTTTGTATTTAAATTGTATAGGTTGCTATTTGTGTTAGGTGAGAGATTAGATTAATCAAAGATTCAAATCTCAAGCTCACTTGGCCATATATGCATCCTTACCTTTACCCTAGCCCCATTACAACCTAAAGATAAGCCCTCATGATAAATGTGTGCATACACTGAATAACTGTTGATTGTTAGATGAAAAACAAATCTTGGAAAGCATGATTAGAGGAGAATTGAGTGATCAACCCTATACACTTGAGGGACTAGAGCGGATACACTTCCGGTGAGGGTTCGATGCTCAACTCCTTATTCTCTGCTTTCACAAGCTTTCTTCTTGTAAGTTGTTTACACTCCATTCTGATATTTAAATTGGTAGAGTTCATGAATCATCTTATCACCTTGGCCCTATGTATTCATATATGTTCTTGGGAGATGAATTTACTCTTAACCAAGTAGATAGAAGCATTTGCATTAGTTGCATCCATATAGGTAAATTGCATTTCATAAGTCTCATTCTCCTATGTTCTTTGGTCTTTTAATTTTTAGCATGAGGACATACTTGGTTTAAGTGTGGGGAGGTTTGATAAACCCCAATTTTAGGGTTTATCTTGTGTAGACTTTGGGGGTTTTATCAATATTTTTCACACTTATTCATATCAATTACATGTTTTTGTGTTTCCTTCCTAATTATGCTTCATGGTTTAAAACATGCTTCTTTAACCCTAAAAATGCCAAATTTTAATCCTCTTCTATTACCATTTGATGCCGTGATATGTTTGTTAAGTGGATTCAGGATCTATAGGACAAGAATGGCCTAGAAGATGGAAAGGAAGCATGTACAAGTGGAAGGGACATGAAGAATAAAGCTTTGGAAAAGTAGTGGCGATGCGCACGCGTGGCCGTGTGTAATTGAGATTGGTGCGCGCATAAGTTGGCACACTCGCATGGTGATGCGAAACCCCACTAACGCGTACGCATGACTGACGCGTACGCGTGGCCTGAGGAGCTCATATGACGCGCACGCATGACGCCCAACACGTTACTCATTAATTAAATCGTGACTGGCGATTTTTGGAAGGCTGGAGCCCCAATCTGAGCTCAATTCTGCATGAAAAAACTCAAGGAACTAAGGGGGAAACAGAGGGGACTGACGATCGGATTTTTGCTAGTAAAGAATTCACAATAAATTCTCGTTTCTAGTATAGTTTCTAAACCAACAAAGAATCCTTTCATACAAAAATTTGTTTGTCACTTAAGCAAACCCAATAAAAATAAACCAAAGTATTTAAACCTCGGGTCGTCTCTCAAGAAATTGCAGGGAAGTATGTTACTATTGGTTATGAGATAGTATCTTTTTGGATTTTTGAAATAAGGAACAAGAAAATAAAATGGCAAGAAAGTAAATTAATAACTAATAAAGATCTTGGCAAGGTATGAGAATTAGAAGTCCTATCCTAGCTATCCTTATCAATTGTGATGAGAATTGTCCATTGCTCCCACTTAGTTAACCTCTAACTATGAAGGAAAGTCAAGTGGATGAATCAATTTGATTTCTCAAGTCCTAGTCAACTCCTAAGGAAAGACTAGCTTTAGAGGGATCCAAATCAACTAGCAACTTTCAATTATCAATCAACAAAGGAGTTTGATAACTCAAGAGTCTCCAATTACTCAACCAAAGCCAAGAGGAGAGAAATCTACACTAAGATCCAATCAAGCATTTTATCAAACACTTGGAAGGCACAACATAAAAACATGGAAAACTAGCAAGGAATATTAAATCCAAACAACCAATTGCAAACATCAATGACTTGCAAATAATAGAAGAAGCAATAAATATGAAATACCTCAACTTGCATTAATAAGAAAATCAAATCTAACATGAGAGTTCATAAACTAAAGTGGATAAATGAATAAATCATCAAGAGAAGAGAACGAAAGTGCTATACTAAATAAGAATAGAAGGAAACTAAATTAAAGCAAAGTAGAAATCTGAGATTAAGAAAAGCTAAACCTAAAATCCTAAAACCTAGAGAGAGGAGAGAGCCTCTCTCTCTAGAAAACTACATCTAAAACCTAAAATTATGTGAATCAAAGTTGTATGAATGAATGAATGATTCCCCCACTCTGCAGCCTCTATTCTGTGTTCTCGAGCTTGGAACTGGGCCAAAAAGGAGCCCAGAAACCCAGAAATTGCCCCCAGCGCTTTCTACAATTTCTGCATGTGGCGCATATCACGCATACGCGTAGGTCACGTGTATGCGTTGCTTGGCAAAATTCGTTGTCACGCGTACGCGTCACTTGCCTTCTGTGCTAGGCACGCGTATGCGTCGTCCACGCGTACGCGTCGCTGCCAGCTTCTCAAAACTTCATTTTCTCGCGTTCCTTCCACTTTTGCATGCTTCTTTTCCATCCTCTAAGCCATTCCTGCCCTATAAAGCCTGAAAACACTTAACACATAGATCACGACATTGAATGGTAATAAAGGGTAATTAAAATTGACAGTTTAAAGGCCAAGGAAACATGCGCTGTCACCGCACGGCTAATCATTTGTCGGTTCCCGCTAGCGTCGGAATAAGACCATTGTCTTTTTGCACACTGTCACTTATGCCCCACAATCACAGGTTTGAAGCTCGTCACAGTCATCCCTTCCCTGATCCTACTCGGAATACCACAGACAAGGTTTAGACTTTCTGGATCCTGGATCCTACTCGGAATACCACAGACAAGGTTTAGACTTTTCGGATCCCAGGAATGGTTGCCAATAATTCTAGCCTATACCACGAAGGTTCTAATCTTAGATTACAAGCCCAAGAGAATATACTCCAGCTGTCGTCCAATGACTACGTTGAACATCATGTGGATCGCTTTGTGGTTGTCAGGCACGCGACTTTGGCTAAGCGAGTAACGAAGATTAGGTGATTGTCACGGGTCACCCCCTTCATTCTGAGTTTGACTTAACTGAATTAAGTACGAGAGTATATCTTGGAGAAGAAGTAGGCGTGAATTGAATAGAAAAACAATAGTACTTGTATTAATTCATGAAGAACAGCAGAGCTCCACACCTTAATCTATGAGTGTAGAAACTCCACCGTTGAAAATACATAAGTGAAAAAGGTCTAGGCATAGCCGTGAGGTCAGCCTCTCCAAAACGTGTACAATGATCAAAATAGGAACATAAGATAAAAGATTGATCAAAGATGGTCAAAAGACGTAAAATAAATCTCTAAAAGTAGTTTTTATCCTAAACTAGTTGCCTAGGGTTACAGAAAATGAGTAACTAAGTGCAGATAGTGCAGAAATCAACTTCCGGGGCCCACTTGGTGTGTGCTTGGACTGAGCATTGAGCTTTACACGTGCATAGGCTGTTTCTGGAGTTAAACGCCAGTTTTGGTGCCATTTTGGGCGTTTAACTCCAATTCTGGTGCCAATTTGGGCGTTTTACGCCAAAATGTTTTAGGCTGACTTTGAACGCCAGTTTGGGCTATCAAATCTCAGGACAAATATGGACTATTAATATTTCTGGAAAGCCCAGGATGTCTACTTTTCAACGCAATTGAGAACGCGCCAATTGGGCTTCTGTAGCTCCAGAAAATCCACTTCGAGTGCAGGGAGGTCAGAATCCAACAACATCTGCAGTCCTTTTTCAGCCTCTGAATCAGATTTTTGCTCAGGTCCCTCAATTTCAGCCAGAAAATACCTGAAATCACAGAAAAACACACAAACTCATAGTAAAGTCCAGAAATGTGATTTTTGAATAAAAACTAATAAAAATATAATAAAAAGTAATAAAAACATACTAAAAACTATGTAAAAACAATGCCAAAAGGGTATAAATTATCCGCTCATCAGTAACCCACCTCGGTGAGTTGTTTTAATGGTGACAGAGCAGAGGATCCTGGATATGTTTTTGGAGTCTTTTTGCTTATTTTGTTTAGATCTCTCACTTTTGTATTTACTTTTGCCTAGAGGCTTGCTTTGAGAGAAAAACTTGTATAAGCTGTTTTAACTTTCAGAATTCTGTATTGTTTGTATATAGCTAGCTGGCTTAAACTCCGCTAGTCATGGCTAGATCTCTATACTATTATACTCTGATATTTTGTTATATTATATCTGTATCTTTTGCGTTAAGTTCGTAGCTTCGTGTGTATATTTTGTGCTTTTTGAACTCTGTTTTTGAGCTGTATCTTTCATCGGGCTTCTAGAATATATTACTTCTTTCTATATAATATGTATAAGCTTTAGAATTGTTGTAACCTTTGATTAACCTTTGCTTTATGATACGAGGTAAGGCTTAGGATAATTAGGGTGTTACATGGTTCACAAAGACACAAATGGATCTGCTTCTCGTTTGTTTTTTTACAAATAAAAAAGGCGTCGTTTTATCCGAATTGGCCGGTTACCGATCTGGTCCAACCGACCAGTTCTCAGTCGGTTCGGCAGTTTTCAAATAGTTTTTCCTTCAGGGAAAAAATGGTCATATAAATAATATTTTATTTGAAAAGGTCGGGAACGATTTTGATTTTGAGCCAAGACCTTAAGGACAAAAAAAGTACTTAACCTCTTTTCTTAATTTTGATCGTGGGGCATATTACTCACTTCCTACTTCTTTTAAGATTTACCATCCAGTCAATCTTCTAGTCAATCTCTTAAGAAAACTATAATACTTCACTATAAATCCAAACCAATAATCACAATCACAAGCAATCAAATAGTCAAACAAACAATCACACACATTTCAAGTACATAAATAGCAACAAATAGGCAAACAAACAAACAATCTCAAGTAATATAAAATAAATACAGTATGAAGCATGCCTGTCCTACCGGTTGTGAGCTCACGTGTCAATTAAATTGCCAAAACTCCACACATCCAGTAGCTAACCCAGATATAATCTCTCTGTTATGCATCCCCGGGAGGAATATAATTGAGAGAGTGTACCCTACCACCTTCTCCTAGAGGTATCCCCAGAGGAAATATATCGAGAAAAAGTGCCCTACCACCTTCCTCTGAGAGTTCGTGCCATATAAAACAAAGAATAGTGTCTTTTCACCTTGCAACCAGAGAGAGAATATAGGGGAATACATCGAGGGAGAGTGCCCTACCACCTTTCTCACATCCTTGCCAATTCAATACTCACATTTCAATCATAATCACAATCAAATGTAACTATACTCAGAACCAAGACTATAATCAAAATCACATTTCTATATAATCATATTAATCAGAAGAATAATTATTCTCGAGTCGTAAGCGGGATAAAACCATCGTCTTCACCACGGGAGAGACAAACCACCATCCCCATAATATTTATATCTCATTTAACAAGTTTTTTATCGGGAAAAAATTCAATAAAACTCATTATACCCACCCAACATATTCAAAGCCTTTAAAATGGTTATTAAACTCCATATGGAGGTTAGAGATGGTTACAAGCTCGCCGGAAAGGCTTAACAATTCA
Source organism: Arachis hypogaea (assembly GCF_003086295.3). Taxonomy (NCBI): domain Eukaryota; kingdom Viridiplantae; phylum Streptophyta; class Magnoliopsida; order Fabales; family Fabaceae; genus Arachis; species Arachis hypogaea. The sequence goes on along the minus strand of NC_092052.1, from coordinate 99,094,795 downwards.
AAAACAGCATTTCTGGAAAATCTGTACATTGGTGCATATGTAGGCTTCATGCGTACGCGCAAAACCTGACTCAATTCCTTGAGGGTTCGTGAATGATGCGTACGCGCAGAATCTACCACTGGTGTATTTTCTACAAAATCACAATTTCAACCTCCAAACTTCAAAAGATCATAACTTTTCGTACAAAATTTGTTTTGCTTCCGATCTTTGAATACAATAAAATAGGCATCTCCAATTTTATTTCAAGATGAGTTTCATAAATTTTTAAGTTTCGGACACCAAGTTATGACCCTCCAAAAGTGGGCTAAAAATATGCCATAGTGCAAATTTTTCTGCACCATTTGAAAATCCCCCAATTCTTTTCACCAATAAGACTAAAAAAAATTATTTTATTTCCCCAATCATAATCTTAATTGAAACATAATCATTTATTCTTAGACAGTACTTTAATATTCATTAAAATGCCCTAAACATAATCTTTTAGTTAGAATTAATCGAATTGAACTTCATAACAAGAGCCTTTATGCAAGTAACAAAAATATCTCATTATTCAATTCCACTCAAACTCTTATGAAATTTTCGACAGAACCTCCCCTAAAACTCGGACTTTCCATCCTTCAAAAGTTCCATCCAAACCAAACCTCTCTCAAACCCTTCTCAACCTTTAAAAACACCCAACAATTCTCATCATGAATATTATTGGCTTGTTATCTTTAATTGTCTTTAAGTTATTAAATTTTCAAATATTAGGGTAGCAAACAAGTTGTTTAAATTCTAATCCACCCCACCAAGAGGTTTCAAGTATTGTTACTAATTAATTTTATTATTAGATCATTTAATCAATCACATTTATCCAAAACAATCCAATTTAATCTATAAGACTCATACAATCACTAAAGATATATTTTTCACATCGATACCGATTTATAACAATTTCTTGAAATAAAATGGGTTTAAAAAAAACCCCTTACCTCAAAGTAGCTCAACTATGCGATTGAACCAACGACAATTTCCCACTTATAATCTCAATACCAGCAGTACATAGTAGTTTCGATGACTTCCCGCAGCAGTGACAACAACAATCACCGCATGCAATTTTGGTAACTCAACCCTACAAAATCAACACCTAAAAATCTTTAAAAAACTAATAACAGAACACTTGTGGCGAGGGTTCCAGAACAAGAATACTTACTGTAATATAAGAGAAATAAAAGAATGGAGCAACAACAGCTCCAAAGGCCTTCACTGGCAACAGCAGAACCTGATAGAAACAACACAAAGCTAGGGCAAGGTAGAAAGTAACGACCCAATTTCTGGTACGTCATGATCATACTAGAAACTGAGCGCTACCAACTTGTCTTCCTAATTATTATCTATTATTTATTATATGAGCCTGATTCGTTTTTAAAAGCATATTTATTTTGCAAGGTACCCTTTTTTTTGAAAATGTTTGGATTAATAAACAGAATCATTTATATCAATTCACAAATGATAACAAATAAAACAGTTATAGACAACCACACATAAATACATCACAAGCAGTTAACAACATTTGGTGATTCAGCCTTTATTAGAGTATAGACTTTTAGTTAGAACACCCCTAGATATAACTAGATTATAACTATATTCATATATATACATACAACATCCCAGGCCCTAACCTGTTTAAGAAGTTCCTAAGCTGGCACCCAGGCTAGCCTAGACTCTATACTCACTTAGTCCCTCTAAACTACTAAAGCAAGAGAAAGTATGTTCTAAGTCTTCAAAACTCAAGTAAGATAGAATGTCAAAAAAAGGCAGAACATCTTTCTACTACTCATCTGCACGATCATGCATTATCTTAGAGTATACCACTGGTAATTTATTGAGTAGCCGCATAACAGCAACATCATACAGAGGACTTAGGTTAAAGTTCGTAGATAAACGGGGTATAGATTTCAGCTGGTATCACGATATATACATATAAACAAATAATGGAGTTCACTCTAGACTCAGAAGACTACCTAGAGTGGAATCCTCTTTGCAGAACGATCATCAGTGGAGTACGAAAGGGTACCCTTGCTTCCATCTAAAGGGGAAAGGGAGAGAGAAGGGGTAAGAATTGGGGAGTTCTTAGTTGGGCCGGGGTTATTAGTTAAGTTTATTAATTCTATGTTGTTTAGTAGACAAATAGCAGAATACAGAGAAGCAGTAAATAGAAGAAACAAATAAATAGAGAAAATAGAGAAAACAGAAAGCAAAACACACACAAAAGAATACGAGAAAGTAAAATACAGACACAGAAAATAGAATACAAACAAAGAAAGCATATATTCATACAACATTTGTAACAGAGGAAATGCACAACCAAGTATGATGCATGTTTGACCTAAGCAGGACATGAGATCACGTGTCGGTTTACACCCTACAGCCCGACATTACCTAGGAACTAGTCCTAGATATGGCTTTATCTCTGTAGGTGAACTTTGACCTACAGAAATAGCACTCCCGTAAGTGAACTTTGGCTTACAGAAGTGGCACCCCTGTAAGTGAACTTCGGTTTACAGAAATGGCACCCCTGTAGGTGAACTTCGGCTTACAGAAATCACAACTCTCTGTAGGTGAACTTCAGCCTACAGAAGAAATACCTTGAGCTACACAATTGATATTCATTGTAGGTGAACTTCAGCCTACAGGAATAGCAACTTACTGTAGGTGAACTTGGGCCTACAGGACCTCTAGGGCCAACGGAAAAGCAGTAGATGAACATACAACAGAATATCATGCCACAAAGTTTAAATCTTTATTTTTATACTCTTTCCCTCTAATCTCTTTGTTATATTACTCTTTTCTCTTTGTCTCTTTATTCTGCTCTGATTACTCTGTTCTCTGTGTCTCTCTATTCTGCTCTGATTTTTCTGTTAACGTATGTATTTAAAGCTTATGTAAATTTCGGTATGAATAGTTAGCCTGTCCCAAGTATAGGTACATTAAGTCTATACTAAAACAGTTTAACTTTTCATATAATACCTAACCTTAGGCACAACTCAAGAACTAAATATGTTGCCCTAATTCGTTCGCTAATCTTTGTTTGTTTCTGTCATTAAAATCTTACAGACTTTCTCTTCGATTTTCATTTCTTCTTTAACTTTTTATTTTTCCTTTATCTTTGCCTCACTAATATGTTATTACCACTCCCTAAGTATTTTATGAAGGTAATTATAAGATTCTGAGCTTAAAGTTGTCTTTCTAAAGTTTTTACGAAAAACAGCCCTTTTCGCATTATTTTATTATTTTTATTAAAATATTATTATTTATTATTTTATTATTAAATTTTCGAAAATTACCTTACCTTTACCTTTTAACCTTTAAAATTTACTTTTTACCCCCGGTAACTTTTAATATTTCTACTTTAACCACCCTAACTTTTAGAAATTACAAAATAACCCCTTAAACACCAAGATAATTAATTCCTTGCCCTTTTATGGATAAAAAAGGTGTTCTGCATTATTCTTCACCACAATCAAAGTGTTCTTCGTAATTTTTTCAGATTCTTTCTCTATTTTTACCCGTTTTTCAATCTTTTCAGCAACCAATTTTTACAAAATTTCAAAATAAAATTGCAGCCACCAAAGCCCCTTATTTCCTACTGAATTTCAACAAAAATTCAACTCTAATTTGAGTCCTAGGGTTCGAAATTCCAGCAGCCACAAGAACATGCATTCATAGTTTGAATATCATCAAATTTCATTAAATTTTCACCAAAATTTCAACAAGAATCACTCGTATAAAAAATCAATTTCAAGCATAACCAAGCCATATCATAATCACACAACTCAAACACAATTAATCAAGATTAATTTTACCAAACCCTACCTTGATTTGCTGCTCCAAATCCGGTTACTCTTTGAAGTGTTCTTAAAGCACTCTTTCCTCCTAAAACACATCAAGAACAACTTTGAATCCATAAAATCTCAACTGACCAAACCTTAATCAACACGTTAGGAAGGAATTCCTCACCTTATACGTGCTGGGAATTGAAGATTCTTGGCTCACAAGTCGAGCTAATCAAGAGATCTAAGAAAGGACATCAAGAAAATACATGTTCATGCATGTTTCCTTGAAAACCAAATTCAAAGGGGAAAGGAACAGCCATCTCACCTTATTTTTAGCCTTGATAAGTTACATAGTTATGTAGAGGAAGAAGAGAGGATCATTTTGGTGTAATCAGAGTTTTAATTTGAGTTTTAGTTCAGAAGAAATCAAGCTTTGAAGATTTAAGTGCCATGAAAGTTTCTCTCTTTCCTCTCTTGTAATTTTCAGCCAAAATGAAGAAATGATACAGCCTTGGAGGTCTTGGGGGTGTAAGGTGAGTTGTGATTGGTTGGCTTAGAGGTGGATTAAAATAATATTAAAATATCTTAGGTGTATAACTACTAAAACTAGATGTATCAGAGCACACGTAAAGGCATCTCTAAAAATTATTTTTTTGAGCTACTAGCATAAATGACAATAGTAAAATTTTTCATATGAGAATAGAATATGTATGATGAGGCATTAGCATTGCTAAAGTCATCAGAGAGTGCTGGTGTTAAGCTGCACCAGTAAACTGTGAACCCGGTTCAACCGATTTCCTGTTTTTAGCTAAAATAGACCAGGTAATATTATAATATTATTCAATCAGCTTTTAATACTAATATAATGATAATATTATACTATTATATTTCTTCTCTCATAAATCAAGTCCGGTTCGTCAAACAGAGACTATTTACGAAAACTAGAATCAAAACTCCTAACCGATACAGTTCAAAAACTAGGTTCTTCGTGATTGCGTTATCGAGCTTGCCTCAGAAGGGTTCTAGCTTAAGGATGAAATAATGACAATGAGGATTGAGATGGTTGATGATATAGCAAAGGAGTTCCCTTTACTGATCTTTCGGAGAAATCCGTGCCTTCAGAAAAGATCTCGCTTACTCAAAAAATTGGGTTCTTACATTGAACAGCAGCGGTGGCTGCTTCGGCCAGCACCTATGGCGGCAACAAACAGGATAGAACAGGCGCAACCAAGGCAGAGTGATACGAGCTCCGTGGGATAAAATAAGAACTGTCATATACCAATTGGTCCAATTACAAGAGCAACAACTAAGAAAATAAAAGATGGTTTTGCAAACATGGCTAAATCTTTTGTTTAAGACATGCCTCAAGAATTGGGCAAGACAATAATTAACGGTTATGGAAAGTCAAACGTCTTACTATTCACAAGATGCATTGAAGACTCTCGCTAGTCAAGATGAATTAAATAGGCATTACTCTCTTAGTATTTATTTTATATTTATTTTATTTTAGTTTGTTTTGTTTGTTTTTGTCCCAGTTATGATTTGGCCCGTTTTTATTTTAGCGAACTTACGAGTTAGGGTTTGAAATTTAAGCGGTATAAAAAACCGTCAAAAACCTGGTAGCCACTTTTTTTTCCTAATTTTTATAAATGAAAATTTCTTTAAGTTTCTTTGAGAAACTTGGGTGTGAACTAGTGAAGTAGAGTGATTCCTTTAACTATTGCATTAGAAGATACTTTAGTTGACATGGAGTTGATGCAAAGGGCCATTCAACAGTTAACTAATCGTTTGATTGAATTGGAAGCATGGAGGCAAGAGGTGACACAGACATTGTTCAAGAATAATAACACCTCGACACAAAAGTTAAGATAGCAATATCAATGCAATCAAGATGCAAATACCACCATTTCAAGGGAGAAATGATCCTGAAGTTTATTTGGAGTGAGAACGTAAGGTGGAAGGAATTTTTGCTTGTCATAATTACTCTGAGGCAAAGAAGGTTTGTTTGGTAGTAGTTGTATTCTCTGACTATGCCTTGCTTTAGTAGGATGAACTAGTTAAGACAAGACGGCGGAATGATGATCACCCTATAGAGACTTGGGATCTTATGAAGTGTCTCAAGAAGAAGAGATTTGTACCTTTATACTACTATAGGAAAGTGCATCAGAAGTTACATCGACTAACTCAAGGCTTCAGGTCTGTTGAAGACAACCATAAGAAAATAAAGATGCTTATGATCATTGCCAACATAGGAGAGGACACTAAGGTTACTATGGCATGATTTGTAGGTGGTTTAAATAGGACAATTGCTGATTTGGTGGAGTTACATCATTATGTGGAGATGGAGGATTTAGTCAGTATGGCAATAAAGGTGGAGAGGCAACAACAAAGAAGAGCACTAAGGGGATTGTCTCATGCTAATCAAAAGTGGGAGTCTCGTAGTGCTAACACAACTAAAACTATGGGTGCTGAACCTAAGGAGTTATTTGATGCTACAAAGAAAAAAAGTAATTATAACTCTTCTTCTGCTACTTCTAGGCAGAGAGATATTAAATACTTCAAATGTCATGGTATGGGCCATTATGCTAGTGATTGCCCAAACAGGAGATTGATGGTTATTAGAGGGGATGACATTGTATCTGATTCTGATCATGGTGATGATTCTGATCATAATAGTATGCCACCATTGGAGGATTGTTCTGATGGTGATGTTGAGTATGCAATCTATGGTGAATCTCCTATTATTAGACGTGCTTTGAATTTGCAGGTGAAAGAAGATAACCTAGAGCAACACCAAAATTTTTTTCACACTAGATGCTTGGTCGGTGGAAAAGCGTGTAATCTGATTATTGATGGCAGGAGTTGGACTAATGTGGCTAGTACACTGAAAGAGTTATTTTTGTCGGTTAAGAATTTTACACAAAATAATTCCGTTGTTAGTATAGTTCCCAACCAACAAATAATACTCAATCAAAGTTTTAATATGGTTGTCACAAGTATAAACCCCAATAAAATAAACCGAAGTATTCAAACCTCGAGTCATCTCACAAGAAATTGCAATGAAGTGCTCAATTATTGGCTATGAAGGAATAAGGGGGGTTTGATTTGATGATTGACAAGAAAAGAAAATAACAAGAAATTAAAAGACAATTAACTAATAAAGAAAAGGAAAAGAACTCTTGGTTAAGGCATGGAAATTGAGATCACCATCCTTGTCTACAAACCATGTGTTGACAATTATGAGGGACCAACCTATCAAGTCTACTTCCATGCTTGAAGTACGTCAAAAGTCTACTTCTATGCTTGAAGTACGTCAAAAGTCTACTTCTAGCTACTAATTGACTTAGTAGTAGGCTAGTGTTAATGGGTATCAAATTGACCACTAAGGGTTCTCAAATCACCAATTCAATGAGACCCAATGACTCAAGGTCACCCAATTCCCTTAGCCTAGGCCAAGAGTAAAGAAAACTACTCTATAACTAGTGAAAGCATTTTATCAAACACCTAGAGTGAAATAAAAGTAAACATCATAAATTGCAAGAATTAATGAAAACCATAACTAACACAAGCAAGAAATCAACAATAGTAACTAAGATAAACATAAAAAGACATGGAAACATAAAATTCCATTAAAAGGAAATTGAAATCAACAAGGGTTCATAAACATAAAAGAGAGAAAATAAGAAATTAACAAGAGAAGTAGATAAACCAAAGTGCTAGAACAAATAAAAGTAAAGGAAAGCTAAAATAAAACAAGAATTAAAACTTGGATCTAAGAAAATTTAACCTAAACTACCCTAAATTCTAGAGAGAAGGGAGAGCTTCTCTCTCTAGAATTCTAACCTACAACATGATGAAAAACTATACTATGACTACTCCTCTCCCCATTCCCTTATAATTCTTGGGTTCAAAAGCATCAGAAATTTGGATTTGGGTCTCTTTCAGCTCAAAAATTGCCCCTAGCATATTGCCTTTAGTGAGGTCACATGCTGCTTGTCATGTGTACGCGTAATTGGCAATTTTCTCTTTCACACGTGCGAGTGGGTGACGCGTGCGCGTGGCCTTGAGTTCAGCAAATCCTCATTTCTTCATGAATTCTCCATTTTTTGCATGCTTTTTGTTCATTTCTTCAACCTAATCTTTGCCTTCTAATCCTGAAATCACTAACAAACACATCAAGGCATCGAATGGAATTAAAGTGAATTAAATTTATCAATTTTGGGCCTAAAAAGCTTGTTTTTACTTTTAAGCACAAATTAGGAGAAATTCACAAAACCATGCTATTTCATTGAATAAATGTGAGATAAGTTGATAAAATCCCCTAAAATTCAACACAAGATAAACCACAAAATTGGGGTTTATCATACACTTATGGTGGAGAAATTGGGTTTGACATGAGTTCGACATCTTAAACCATATATGTTGCAGTGGTTGAATGACAGTGGTTAGATCAAGGTTGACAAGCAGGTGACAATTGCATTCTCTATTGGAAAGTATATTGATAAGGCATTGTGTGATGTGGTGCCAATGCAAGCTTATCATTTATTATTTGGGAGACCTTGGTAGTTCAACTGTCGAGCATTCCATGATGGTCACACGAATCAGTTCTTCTTTGATTTTAATGGTCGTAAGATCACTCTTGCTCCATTATCACCTAAGGAAGTTTACCTTGACCAGTTGAAGCTTCAACAGGATACCAAAAGAAAAATGGGATGTGAGATCACAGAAAAATTTGAGAAAAAAGAGGCTACGAGAGAAAATAATATAACAAAAGGCCCAAAGGTGAGTGAAAAGAAAAAAAAGAGTACATGTCATGAGAATAGTGTGAATACAGAGAAAAATGAGAGAGTTGAGAGCAAATTGTGTTTCTTTGCAAAAGAAAGAGATTTAAAGAGTACTTTAATAAGCAAAAAAGCTTTGATTATGGTTCAATTTAGGGACATTTTATGCAGATGTTTTCCCTACTGACGTGCCACATGGTTTGTCTTCATTACGAGGGATTGAGCACCAAATTGATTTTATTCTTGGTGCTAGCATTCCTAATAGACCAGCCTATATGAGTAACCCTGAGGATACAAAGTAGCTTCAAAGGCAAGTGGAAAAGTTATTAGCCAAAGCTCACATCAGGGAGAGTATGAGCCTATGTGTTGTACCCGTTTTGTTGGTTTCAAAGAAGGACGGTACTTAGCGGATGTGTGTGGATTGTCGTGCAGTCAATAAGATTATGGTAAAGTATCATTATCCTATCCCTAGGTTAGATGACATGCTTGATGATTTATAAGGTGCTTTTGTATTCACTAAAATTCTTTTGAAGAGTGGGTATCATCAAATTAGAATGAAACCAGGGAATGAATGTAAGACTGCATTTAAAACAAAACATGGGTTATATGAGTGGTTAGTAATGCCTTTTGGGCTAACTAATGCACCTAGTACTTTTATGCGTCTATTGAACCATGTTTTGCGAGAATTTTTGGGTAAATTTGTTTTGTTTATTTTGATGATATTCACATTTATAGCACTTGTTTGGATGACCACTTGTCATATGTTTAAGCTGTTTTGGAAGTGCTTCAAAAAGAAAAATTATATGTCAATCTTAAAAAGTACACAATTTGTATTGATCAAGTTGTATTTCTTGGTTTTGTTGTGAGTGCGAGTGGAATTGAGGTAAATGAGAAAAAGGTGAAGGCTATTCATGAATGGCCAATACCCAAGAATGCTTATGAGATAAGAAGTTTTCATGGGTTAGTCGGGTTTTACAGGAGATTTGTGAAAAAAGTTTTCTACCATTGCTGTGCCTTTCATAGAGGTTATCAAAAAAGAAATGTTGGGTTTAAATGGGAAAAAGAATACGAAATTGCATTCCATACCCTAAAAGGTTGTTTGTGTTCTACCCCTATTCTTGTTTACCTAACTTTGGTAAAACCTTTGAGATCAAATGTGATGCTAATGGGATTGGTATATGTGCTATTTTGTTGCAGGGAAAATGAATCATTGCCTTCTTCAGTGAAAAGTTGAATTTAGCTCAACGCTAATATTCAACTTATGACAAAAAAAATATATGCTTTGGTTCGGGCTTTGGAGGTTTAGCAACACTACCTCTTACCTAAGGAGTTTGTGATTCGCAGGGATCATGAATCTTTGAAGAACTTAAAATGTCAAGGTAAGCTTGATAAAAGACATGATAAATGGTGAAATTCATTGAGACATTTCCTTGTGTGATTGTCTTTAAACAAGGTAAAGAATATAGTTGCTGATGCTTTATCTCGGAGGTATGCTTTGATTACTACACTTACTTCTAAGTTGTTAGGATTTGAATTTTTAAAGGAGTTGTATGCAACTGATTCTGACTTTTTTGCTATTTATGCCTCTTGTGAACATGGTGTCTTTAACAAATTTTATAGACATGAAGGTTTTCTATTTCGTGGTAATAGAATTTGTGTGCCTGCTTGTTCTATGAGGGACTTACTTGTTCTGGAATCACATAATGGGGTTTGATGGGTCATTTTGGTGTGCATAAGACATTGGATATCGATGTGTTATCTGAACATTTTTACTGACTACTGGCGTGCGAAATTGAACTCCGCACAACTGAACCGGCAAGTGCACCGGGTCGTCTAAGTAATACCTCAGGTGAGTGAGGGTTGACGATGTCCAAGTTTCATAGGTTAGGAATTTGATTATCAAAATGGAATTGGCGTTGTAAGTATAGTCCTAACCTAACAAATTGACCATCAATCAAATGTTATCACAATTCAAACCGAATATATTAACCGAGAGTATTGAGCTCTCAGGTCGTCTTCCCTAGGAGTTGCAATGAAATGTCATGTTATTGGCTATGGGAGGAAACTGGAGGTCTGGATGATTGCAAGAGAGTAAGTAATGTAAATGGTAAGAAAGTAAATGATCATGTAAGGAATTAAAGGAAAGCAAGTAAAGGCAATGAAAATGGAAATTAAGTACTAAAAAGGGCTCTTGGCAAGAAGTGAGTAATCTAGGTTTCCTATCCTAGTTGTGGACCACAAACATGGCAATTGTGTGGAATTAATCCCAATTAGTCAATCCTACTTGAGAATTAGTCAAAAGGGCATAATTGATTCCAATCCCTAAGTCCTAAGTCAACACTAGTGGGTCATTTAGAGTCAAGGGAAATGAAACCAATTAACAATCCTCACACAATGCGGAATGGATATCCACAACTCAATTCCACGCAAACACCCAATTTCTCAATCAAGAGTGTGAAAACTAAACATGCAAGAAATTAAAGTCAAAGCAATAAAAGTCAAAGCAATTAAACTTCAAATGCAAGAAACCTCTTGGCAAGTAATTGAGATCTAAGGCTACCTATCCTAGCCATTGACCACAAACATATGATGATTATGAAGAGTTAATCCTACTTAGTCAATCTTACATCGAATATAAGTCAAATAGGCATAGTTGATTTCAATCCCTAAGTCCTATGTCAACACTAAGGGGTCACATAGAGTCAAGGGAGACCAAATCAACTAACTACTCTAATATATCAAACAAGAATGGACATCAAAGACTCAAGGCTCACCAAAGTCATCAATTTCAAGCCAAGAGTGAAGAAAAACTAAGTAGGAACTAAGCCAAGCATTTTATCAAACACTTGGTGTGCATGAAAATAAAATAACATTAAATTGCAATAAAATAAAGCCTAACTACTAAAAGCAAGAAAATGATAACAACAACTAAAAGAAGCATTAAATGAACATAAAACATAAATTGCATTAAATGTAAATTAAAATAACAAAAGTGCTCATAACATGAAAAGTGACATAGAAGAGAAATTAACAGAAGAGATGAAGAAGATAAAGCCAAGAAAGCATAGAAACATAAATGAAACTATATTAAAACAAGAATTAAAAGTAGAAATTACAAGAAATTAAACTAAGAAACCTTAATTCTAGAGAGAGGGGGAGCTTCTCTCTCTAGAGAACTACACTAAAACATGATAAAAGATAACCCTAATTGCCCCCCTTCACATGGAGTGAGGCCTTACTTAATATAGGAAGAATCATCTTCAGAAAGTCCAAAAACTGGGCTCTGGAGGCCAAGAAATCGCCCCCAGCAATTTCCATTAAGTGAGTCACGTGCTGGGACGTGTGCGTACACACACATGCTGATTTTCTTGTTGTGCGTACGCACAGGGTGTTGTGCGTATGCACACATGGCCGTGTGGTTCTTGTGCGTACGCACAGGTGGTTCTGCGTACGCACATTCCAATGTGTGCTTCTCCTTTGTTTTCTTCATGTTTTCTCCCTTTGTTCATGCTTCTTTCCACTTTTGCCTTGCCAAACTTGCCTCTAGGACCTAAAGTCACTCAACAAACATGTCATGGTATCGAATGGCATAAAAGTGGGATTAAAATCACTAATTTAAGCACAAAATAGCATGTTTTCACAATTAGGCACAATTTGGAGAGAAAACACAAAAGCATGCTATTTACGTGAATAAATGTGGGTTTAAGTGATGAAATCCACTCAAATCAAACCAAAATACATCGAAAAATATGGACTCATCAAGGGTCAAATCCCACGAGGATTGTTGGATTGAACAAGCAATGGCTATCTTATAAATCTTAGTCAGGCGATTAGAAAAGATGGTTGTCTGTTTGAAAGCATAAACGAAATAGTAAAGAACAAAATACCAGATTGATACAAAAACAGTGATAATGAATTAGTTAAGGCTTCGGAAATGCGTATTCTTTCTGGATTAACTTTTCTTACTGTCTACTTCAATAACGAATGATTCATTCAATGGCAGTCATAAGTGACTAACTCATGTCCTCTAATCAAGTTAATCTCTTCTATACCACAACAGTCCACCATATCCAAGTAACTCATGTCCTCTCATCAAGTTGACTCATGGCTTCCCACTGTAGCCTGGTGCACGAAATTGTGATTGTTCAATTCCTTGGTAACAGCGCCAAAAACTTAATATGCACATTCATAATCTTAGTTCTTTTTCACAACTTCGCACAACTAACCAGCAAGTGCACTGGGTCGTCCAAGTAATAAACCTTACGTGAGTAGGGGTCGATCCCACGGAGATTATTGGCTTGAAGCAAGCTATGGTCATCTTGCAAATCTCAGTCAGGCGGATTCAAATGGTTATGGTGAATTTATAGTTAAAATATAATTAAAATATAAAATAGGATAGAGATACTTATGCAATTCATTAGTGAGAGTTTCAGATAAGCATATGGAGATGCTTTTGTTCCTTCTGAACCTCTGCTTTCCTACTGCTTTCATCCAATCACTCATACTCCTTTCTATGGCAAGCTGTATGTTGGCCATTACCGTTATCAATGGCTACATCCCGTCCTCTCAGTGAAAATGGTCCAAATGCGCTGTCACCGCATGGCTAATCATCTGTCGGTTCTCGATCATGCTGGAATAGGATCCAGTGATCCTTTTGCGTCTGTCACTACGCCCAGCACTCGCGAGTTTGAAGCTCGTCACAGCCATCCCTTCCCAGATCCTACTCGGAATACCACAGACAAGGTTTAGACTTTTCGGATATCAAGAATGGCCGCCAATAATTCTAGCCTATACCACGAAGACTCTGATCGTAAATCTGGAGGCTAAGAGATATGCATTCAAGCTTGCTTTCATGTAGAATGGAAGTGTTTGTTAGGCATGCGTTCATAAGTGAGAATGGTGATGAGCGTCACATAATCATCACTTTCATCATGTTCTTGAGTGTGAATGAATATCTTAGAGAAGAAATAGGCTTGAGTTGAATAGAAAAATAATAGTACTTTGCATTAATTCATGAAGAACAGCAGAGCTCCACACCTTAATCTATGGTGTGTAGAAACTCTACCGTTGAAAATACATAAGAATAAGGTCTATGCATGGCCGAATGACCAGCCTCCCCAAATGGCATATGAATTCAAAAATAGGGAAAAATACCGATCCTTGATCAAGGATGATCAAAAGATATAAAATAAATCACTAAAAGTAGATTTTATACTAAACTAGTAGCTAGGGTTACATAAGATAAGTAAATGATATAGAAATCCACTTCCGGGCCCACTTGGTGTATGCTTGGGCTGAGCATTGAGCTTTCATGTGTAGAGACTCTTTTTGGAGTTAAACGCCAGGTTGTAGCCTGTTTCTGGCGTTTAACTCCAGAATAGGGCAGGAAGTTGGCTTTTGAACGCCAGTTTGCGTTGTTAAAACTCAGAAAAAGTATGAACTATTATATATTGCTGGAAAGCTACGGATGTCTACTTTCTAACGAAATTGAGAGCGCACCAATTGGGTTTCTATAGCTCCAGAAAATCCTCTTCAAGTGCAGGGAGGTCAGAATCCAACAGCATCTGCAGTCCTTCTTCAGCCTCTGAATCAGATTTTTCCTCAAGTCCCTCAATTTCAGCCAGAAATTACCTGAAATCACAGAAAAACACACAAACTCCTAGTAAAGTCCAGAAATGTGATTTTTATTTAAAAACTAATAAAATTATATTAAAAACTAACTAAATCATTCTAAAAACTATGTAAAAATAATGCCAAAAAGCGTATAAATTATCCGCTCATCACAACACCAAACTTAAATTGTTGCTTGTCCCCAAGCAACTGAAAATCAAATAGGATAAAAAGAAGAGAATATACTATAAATCCCAAAATATCAATGAAACTTAGCTCCAATTAGATGAGCAGAACTAGTAGCTTTTTGCCTCTGAACATTTTTGGCATCTCACTTTATCCTTTGAAATTCAGAATGATTGGCATCTATAGGAACTCAGAATTCAGATAGTGTTATTGATTCTCCTAGTTCAGTATGTTAATTCTTGAACACGGCTACTTTATGAGTCTTGGCCGTGGCCCTAAGCACTTTGTTTTCCAGTATTACCATCGGATACATAAATGCCACAGACACATAATTGGGTGAACCTTTTCAGATTGTGACTCAGCTTTGCTAAAGTCCCCAATTAGAGGTGTCCAGGGTTCTTAAGCACACTTTGTTTTTGCTTTGGACCTCGACTTTAACCGCTCATTCTCAAGCTTTTCACTTGACACCTTCACGCCACAAGCACATGGTTAGGGACAGCTTGGTTTAGCCGCTTAGGCCAGGATTTTATTCCTTTGGGCCCTCCTATCCACTGATGCTCAAAGCCTTGGATCCCTTTTACCCTTGCCTTTTAGTTTTAAGGGCTATTGGCTTTTTCTGCTTGCTTTTCTTTTTTCTTTCTCTCTCTTTCTTTTTTCCGCCATTTTCTTTTTTTTTCTTTTTTTTCGCAAGCTTTGTTATTCACTGCTTTTTCTTGCTTCAAGAATCAAATTTATGATTTTTCAGATTATCAATAATATTTTTCCTTTTCATCATTCTTTCAAGAGCCAACAAATTTAACATTCATAAACAACAAATTCAAAAAATATGCACTGTTCAAGCATTCATTCAGAAAATAAAAAGTATTGCCACCACATCAAAATAATTAAACTAAGCTCAAGGATGAATTCGAAATCATGTACTTCTTGTTCTTTTGTAATTAAAACATTTTTCATTTAAGAAAGGTGATGGATTCATAGGACATTCTTAGCTTTAAGACATAGACACTTAGACACTAGTGATCATGTAGTAAAGACACAAACATAAATAAAACATAAGGCTCAAAAACCGAAAAACAGAAAAATAAGAACAAGGAGATTAAGGAACGGGTCCACCTTAGTGAGGGTGGCGTCTTCTTCCTCTTGAAGAACCAATGTCTCTTCCTTGTCTTTGTTGCTCCTCCCTCATAGCTCTTTGATCTTCTCTAATCTCATGGAGAATGATGGAGTGCTCTTGGTGTTCCATCCTTAGTTGTCCCATGTTGGAACTTAATTCTCCTAGGGAGGTGTTGATTTGCTCCCAATAGTTTTGTGGAGGAAAGTGCATCCCTTGAGGCATCTCAGGGATTTCATGGTGAGGAATTTCCTCATGCTCTTGTTGAGGTCCATGAGTGGGATCTCTTGCTTGCTCCATCCTTTTCTTAGTGATGGGCTTGTGAGATGAATCTTTCCATCTCCCATGACTCAGAGGTAAAAGCTTTTGCCTTCCCTTTCCTCTTTCTTGAGGTTTCTCTGGCCTTAGGTGCCATTAATGGTTATAGAAAAACAAAAAGCAATGCTTTTACCACACCAAACTTAAAAGGTTTGCTCGTCCCCGAGCAAAAGAAGAAAGAAAGTAGTAGAAGAAGAAGAAAATGGAGGAGATGGAGGGAGAAGGTGTATTCGGCCAAAGGGGAGAAGTGGTGGATGTAATGTGTGAAAATGGAGTAGTGTTGAGGGGTTTATATAGGGGTGGGGGGGAGGGTAGGTTTTTGGGGAAGAGTGGATGGATTTTAGTGGTTAAGGGTATTTGGGGAAGAGGTATGGAGGTGATTGGTGAAGGGTATTTGGGGAAGAGTGTTATGAAAAGGTGTGAAGAGGAGAGAAGAAGAGGTGGGGTAGGTGGGATCTTGTGGGGTCCACAGATCCAGAGGGGTCAAGGACTTAGCATCCCTGCTCTATTTAGGCATGCAAAACGCCCTTAGAATGAATGTCTGGCGTTAAACGCCAGCTTGCTGCTTGTTTCTGGTGTTAAACGCCAGTCTGGTTCTTGTTTCTGGCGTTTAACGCCAGCTTGATGCTTCTTTCTGGCGTTAAACGCCAGTTTGATGCTTCTTACTGGCGTTTAAATGCCAGTAAGCTCTTCCTCCAGGGTGAGCTATTTTTAATGCTGTTTTTCATTTTGTTTTTGATTTTTCAGTAGTTTTTGTGACTTCACATGATCATCAACCTAAAGAAAACATAAAATAGCAATGGAAAATAAATAAATATAATTAAATAACATTGGGTTGCCTTCCAACAAGCGCTTATTTAATGTCAATAGCTTGACAGTGAGCTCTCATGGAGCCTCACAGAAAATTAGAGCAATGTTGGGGCCTCTTAACACCAAACTTAGAGTTTGGTTGTAGCTTCCAAACACCAAACTTAAAGTTTGAATGTGGGGGTTTTGTTTGACTCTGTATTGAGAGAAGCTTTTCATGCTTCCTCTCCATGGTTACAGAAGGAGAACCTTGAGTTTTAAATACAAGGTAGCCCTCATTCAACTGAAGGACCAACTCTCCTCTGTCAACATCAATCACAAATTTTGCTGTGGCTAGGAAGGGTCTGCCAAGGATGATGGATTCATCCTCATCCTTCCCAGTGTCTAGGATTATGAAATCAGCAGGGATGTAAAGACCTTCAACCTTTACTAACACGTCCTCTACTAGTCCATAAGCCTGTTTCATTGATTTGTCTGCCATCTCTAATGAGATTCTTGCAACTTGTACCTCAAAGATTCCCAGTTTCTCCATTACAAAGAGTGGCATGAGGTTTATCCCTGACCCAAGGTCACAGAAAGCTTTCTTAAAGGTCATGGTGCCTATGGTACAAGGTATGAAGAACTTTCCGGAATCTGGTTTCTTCTGAGGCAATGTTTGCCTCATTAGTGCACTTAGTTCATTGGTGAGCAAGGGGGGTTCATCCTCCCAAGTCTTATTACCAAATAAACTGGCATCCAACTTCATGATTGCTCCTAGATACTTAGCAACTTGCTCTGCAATGGTGTCTTCATCCTCTTCAGAGGAAGAGTATTCATCAGAGCTCATGAATGGCAGAAGGAGGTCCAATGGAATCTCTAGGGACTTTGTATGAGCCTCAGATTCCTTTGGTTCCTCAAAAGGGAACTCCTTTCTGTCCAGAGGACGTCCCAAGAGGTCTTCCTCACTGGGATTCACGTCCTTCTCCTCCTCTGGGCATTCGGCCACACCAAGTAAGGTTATGAGCTTGCACTCTCTCTTAGGATTTTCTTCTGTATTGCTTGGGAGAGTACTGGGAGGAGTTTCAGTAATCTTCTTACTCAGCTGATCCACCTGTGCCTCCAAATTTCTAATAGAGGACCTTGTTTCATTCATGAAACTTAGTATGGTCTTGGATAGATCAGAGACTATGGTTGCCATGCCAGAATGGCTCTGTTCAGAATTCTCTATCTGTTGTTGAGAAGATGATGGAAAAGGCTTGCTATTGCTAAACCTATTTCTTCCACCATTATTATTGAAGCCTTGTTGAGGCTTCTGTTGGTCCTTCTATGAGAAATTTGGATGATTTCTCCATGAAGGATTATAGGTATTTCCATAGGGTTCTCCCATGTAATTCACCTCTGCCATTGCAAGGTTCTCAGGATCATAAGCTTCTTCTTCAGAAGATGCTTCTTTAGTACTGTTGGATGCAGCTTGCAATCCATTCAGACTCTGAAAAATCATATTGACTTGCTGAGTCAATATTTTGTTCTAAGCCAATATGGCATTCAGAGTATCAATTTCAAGAACTCCCTTCTTCTGAGGCGTCCTATTGTTCACAGGATTCCTCTCAGAGGTGTACATGAACTGGTTATTTGTAACCATTTCAATGAGTTTCAGAGCTTCTGTAGGGGTTTTCACATGAAGAAATCCTCCTGCAAAATGGTCTAATGACATTTTTGACAACTCAGATAGACCATCATAGAATATACTTATGATGCTCTATTCTGGAAGCATGTCAGTAGGACACCTTTTGATCAGTTGCTTATATCTTTCCCAAGCTTCATAGAAGGATTATCCTTCCTTTTGTCTAAAAGTTTGGATTTCCACTCTAAGCTTGCTCATCTTTTGAGGTGGAAAGAATTTGGCCAGGAAAGCACTGACCAGCTTATCCCAAGAGTTCAGGCTATCCTTAGGTTGTGAATCCAACCATGTTTTAGCTCTGTCTTTTACAGCAAAAGGGAAAAGCATAAGCCTGTAGACCTCGGGATCAACTCCATTGGTCTTGACAGTGTCACAGATTTGCAGGAATTCAGCTAAAAACTGATGAGGATCTTCCATTGGAAGTCCATGAAACTTGCAATTCTATTGCATTAGAGAAACCAATTGAGGTTTAAGCTCAAAATTGTTTGCTCCAATTGCAGGAAGTGAGATGCTTCTTCCATAAAAGTTAGAAGAAGGTGCAATAAAGTCACCAAGCATCTTCCTTGCATCTCCACCATTGTTATTAGGTTCGGCCATGTCTCCTTCTTTTTCAAAAATTTTTGTCAGGTCCTCTCCAGAGGGTTATGCTTTAGCTTCTCTTAGTTTCCTCTTCAGAGTCCTTTCAGGTTCAGGGTCAGCTTCAACAAGAATGTTCTTATCCTTGTTCCTGCTCATATGAAAAAGAAGAGAACAGAAAAAAAATATGGAATCCTCTATGTCACAATATAGAGATTCCTTTATGTGAGTAGAAGAAGAGAAGAATAGAAGAAGGAGAAGATAAGAATCCGAACACAGAGGAGAAGAATGGGTTCAAATTTTTGAATGGAAGAGGGGTGTTAGTAGATAATTAAATAAATAGAAAGAGATGAGAGGGGGAAGAATTCAAAAATTAAATAAAATAAATAAAAAAATTGTTTTTATTTTGACTATTAGTTATAATTCAAAATTTAAAAATAAAAATAAAATTAAATTAAATTAGAATTTAAAACAAATAGTTAATTAAAAAAGAATTTTGAAAAAGTGGGTGAGAATTTTCGAAAATTAGAGAGAGAAAATTAGTTAGGTGGTTTTGAAAAAGATATGATTGAAATAAAAAACTTTTTAGAAATAAACCAAAAAGTCAAGTAGTTAATTGAAAAAGATTTGAAAATCAAATTTGAAAGGGTGAGAAGTTAGAAAAGATTTTGAAATTGATTTTAAAAAAGATATGATTGAAATTGAAAAAGATATGATTGAAAATCAATTTGAAAAAGATTTGAATTGGAAATTAAAAAGATTTGATTTTGAAAATTGAAATTGATTACTTGACTAACAAGAAACTAAAAGATATGATTCTAAAATTTAAATATTGAACCTTTCTTAATAGGCAAGTAACAATCTTTAAAATTTTTGAATCAATCACATTAATTGTTAGTAAAGATTTTGAAATTATGAAACAAAATAAGAAAAAAGATTTTTAAAAATCAATTTGAAATTTTCGAAAATATGAAAGAAAAAATGAAAAAGATTTGATTTTTGAAAAAGATTTGAAAAAGACAGAGTTTTTAAATTGAAAATTTGATTTGACTCATAAGAAACAACTAAATTTTAAAAATTTTATAACTAAATCAATTCAAATTTTCGAAATTTATGAGAAGAATAAAGGAAAGATATTTTTTTATTTTTGAGAAAGAGAAAAACAATAAAAAGACTCAAAACATGGAATTTATGAATCAAAATATACAATGCATGCAAGAACACTTTGAATGTCAAGATGAACATCAAGAACACTTTGAAGGTCAAGATGAACATAAAGGACATGTTTTTGAAAATTTTTAAGAAAAGAAACACATGCAAGACACCAAACTTAGAAATTTTCAATAATTAGACACTAACAAATTGAAAATGCATATGAAAAACAAGAAAAGACACAAAACAAGAAAATGCAAAGATCAAACAAAGAAGATCATCAAGAACAACTTGAAGATCATGAAGAACATTATGCATGAATTTTTCGAAAATTTTTTTAGAAAAATAAAAGAATGCAATTGACACCAAACTTAAAAATTGACACTAGACTCAAACAAGAAACATCAAATTTTTGGTTTTTTTTTATTTATTATAATTTTTTTTGTATTTTTATTTTCAAAAATTAATTTGAAAAATAAAAATAAGGATTTCAAAATTTCTAATGAGAATTCCAGGAATCATGCAATGTTAGTCTAAAGCTCCGGTCCAGGAATTAGACATGGCTTACTAGCCAGCTAAGCTTTCAGTGAAAGCTCCGGTCCAAAACACTAGACATGGCCAATGGCCAGCCAAGCTTTAAGATACAAATAAGGCATACAACAGCTGAATTGATGAGAATAAAAAAAGCTCTTGTGATGATGAGTTGAAACCTCGGTCCAAAAGATTAGACATGGCTTCACAACCAGCCAGACTTCAACAGATCATCATGAAACTCTAAAATTCATTCTTAAAAATTCTGAAGTCATAGAATAATTTATTTTCAAAATTTTTTCGTTTTTTTTTTGAATTTTTTTTTCAAAAATAAAAATAATAAAAACAAAAATTAAAATAAAATTACCTATTCTGAGCAACAAGATGAACCGTCAGTTGTCCAAACTCGAACAATCCCCGGCAACGGTGCCAAAAATTTGGTGCACGAAATCGTGATTGTTCAATCCCTTGGTAACGGGGCCAAAAACTTAATACGCACGTTTATAATCTTATTTCTTTTTCACAACTTCGCACAACTAACCAGTAAGAGCACTGGGTCGTCCAAGTAATAAACCTTACGTGAATAAGGGTCGATCCCATAGAGATTGTCGGCTTGAAGCAAGCTATGGTCATCTTGCAAATCTCAGTCAAGCGGATTCAAATGGTTATGGTGAATTGATAGTTAAAATATAATTAAAATATAAAATAGGATAGAGATACTTATGCAATTCATTAGTGAGAGTTTCAGATAAGCGTATGGAGATGCTTTTGTTCCTTCTGAACCTCTGCTTTCCTACTACTTTCATCCAATCACTCATACTCCTTTCCATGGCAAGCTGTATGTTGGGCATCACCGTTGTCAATGGCTACATCCCGTCCTCTCAATGAAAATGGTCCAAATGCGCTGTCACCGCATGGCTAATCATCTGTTGGTTCTCGATCATGCTGGAATAGGATCCAGTGATCCTTTTGCGTCTGTCACTATGCCCAACACTCACGAGTTTGAAGCTCGTCACAGCCATCCCTTCCCAGATCCTACTCGGAATACCACAGACAAGGTTTAGACTTTCTGGATCTTAAGAATGGCAGGAAGTTTAACTCTGATTTGCAACCTGTTTATGGTGTTTAACTCCAGAATAGGGCAGGAAGTTGGCGTTTGAACGCCAGTTTGCGTCGTCAAAACTCGAGCAAAGTATGGACTATTATTTATTGTTGGAAATCCCTGGATGTCTACTTTCCAACACAATTGAGAGCCCGCCATAAAATCCACTTCGAGTGCAGGGAGGTCAGAATCCAACAGCATCTGCAGTCCTTCTTCAGCCTCTGAATAAGATTTTTGCTCAAGTCCCTCAATTTCAGCCAGAAATTACCTGAAATCACAGAAAAATACACAAACTCCTAGTAAAGTCCAGAAATGTAATTTTTATTTAAAAACTAATAAAATTATATTAAAAACTAACTAAATCATACTAAAAATTATGTAAAAACAATGCCAAAAAGCGTATAAATTAACTGCTCATCATAACCAAAGATGAAGCTCTAACCAATCCACTCCCCTTCGCAATCCTACTCAAAATACCACAGACAAGGTCGGATGTCCGGATTAGAGAATGCTGCTTTTCTGACTCTAGCCTTAGCGCCACAGAGACCTCAGTAACCCATGGTCAACGGGATTTCATGTCACGTATCCAAAGTTGCCCAGGCACATTCCTGGAATCCGCAATGCATTCTCTAGCTTTAGTTCAATGCTATCCAGGTCTGGACTCACGCGGAACCCATGTAGAACAAGGATGAATGTCATGGTTCACCCCCAATTTATTAAGATTGAAGAACGAGAATGCATAAGAGAATAGAATGAGACATATTGAAATAGAAACAATAATATTATTAATCCATGAGAATCAGCAAAGCTCCTAACTTTAACTTAGGAGGTTTAGTTGCTCATAGCTTACAGAAAAGTAGTGTATTCAAAAATAGGGTGGAAGAATATGAGGTAGAAGATCCTAAACATCAGTGATCTTCTCCTTTAATTACTAATCTAATAACTAGAGATTATAGAAATAAGATAAACTGGACTCTTAGTGCGAAAATCCACTTCTTGGGCCCACTTGGTGAGTGTTTAGGTTGAGCTTGGGGTGACTCCACATGCTAGGACTCCACTTGGGGTGTTGGATGCCAGTCTTGCTCCTTTTTGGGCGTCCAAACACCAGCTTGCTCCCTTTGGGGTGTTGAAATGCCAGGCAAGGGGTCAGATGAGCGTTCAACGCCCGTTTTGGGCCTTCATTTCCAAAGATAAGTATGGACTATTATACATTTCCAATGCCATTGAGATATCTTCATTTCAATGCATGGAGGTCAGAATCTGACAACATCTGCAGTGCTTTTTCTATCTCTGAATCAGACTTTTCCAAAACTTGCCAGAATCACCCAAAAATCACTTGAAAGCATAGCAAAAACACAAAAACTCAAAGTAGCATCCAAAAAGTGATTTTTGCACTAAAACCTACTAAAACTTGATAAAACTTAACAAAACATAACTAAAACTCTATGAAAATAATGCCAAAAAGCGTATAAAATATCCACTCATTAGAACACCAAACTTAAACTGTTGCTTTTTCTCAAGCAACCAAAAACAAAGCAGGATTAAAAAGAAGAGAATGAGACAATAAATCTCAGAGTTTTCAATGAAACTCTGTTCCAATTGATGAGCGGGGCTAGTAGCTATTTACTTCTGAATAGTTTTGGCATCTCACTTTCCTTTGAAGCTCAGAAGCATTGACATCTTTAGGAACTCAAAATCTGGATGATATTATTGATTTTCTTAGTTTAGCTTTTCTTGATTCTTGAACACAGCTTCTTTTTTAGCCTGGCCGTGACCCTAATCACTTTGTTTTCCAGTATTACCACCGGATACATAAACGCCACATGCACTTAACTGGGTGAACCCGATTGGATTGTGATTAAGCTTTGCTAGAATCCCCAGATAGTGGTACCCAAAGTTCTTAGGCACACTCTTTTGCTTTTGGGATCACGACTTTAACTGCTCAATCTCAAGCTTTTCACTTGACACCTTCACACCACAAGCATTTAGTTAGGGGAAGCAGCTCATTTGAACTTTTTAGGCCAAGATTTTGTTTCTTTAGACCTTCCTAACCATTGATGCTCAAAGCCTTGGATCCTTGATCTTGCCTTTTGGTTTTAAGAGCTTTTGGCTTTTTCTCATTTTTTTTTCTTTCTCTCTTTTTTTTTCCGCTTTTTTTTCTTTCTCTTTTTCTTTCT
Source organism: Arachis hypogaea (assembly GCF_003086295.3). NCBI lineage: Eukaryota > Viridiplantae > Streptophyta > Magnoliopsida > Fabales > Fabaceae > Arachis > Arachis hypogaea. The sequence continues at coordinate 99,070,969 of NC_092052.1, read as the reverse complement.
TTGCTGCTTTTTCTTGCTTCAAGAATTAATTTTTTTTTTGGATATTTCAGATCACCAATAATACTTCTCCTTTTTCATTATTATTTCAAGAGCCAACACACTTTACTCCAACATCAAATATGCACTGTTAATTCATGCATTTAAAAAGTAAAAGCAAGGCCACCACATCAAATAATTGGACTATTCTTATTATATAACACGAAATTATGTATCTCACTTTTCTCTTTTTCAAATAAATTTTTCTTTTAAGCATGGTGAGAGATATATGGAATATTTTATAGCTTAAGACAAAACAAAAGGATGATCATGCACTAAAAATAGAAAACAAACAATGAAATACAATGGAAAACAGAAAAATGACATAAGCAAAGGGGTAATGGAATGTGACCACCTTAGTGACGGCAGCTACTGCTTCCTCTAGTGGATCCAATGGAGCGTTTAAGCTCTTCTATGTCTTGCCCATGTCTTAGTTGTTCTTCCCTCAAGGCTCTTTGATCTTCTCTTATTTCATGAAGGATGGTGGACTGCTCTTGGTGTTCTAGCCTTAGCTGATCCATGTTGGAGCTCAGTTCTCCCATAGAGGTGTTCAGTTGGTCCCAATAGTTTTGGGGAGGAAAATACATTCCTTCACGCATCTTAGAGATTTCTTGTTGAGGCGGCTGCACATGCTCTTGTTGTGGTGCGTGCACAGGCTCTCTAACATGCTCCATCCTTCTTTTATTGATGGGCTTGTCTTCCTCTATGGGGTGTCTTCTTCTATGACAATTCCAGCTGAATTGCATAGGTGACAAATGAGATATGGGAATTCCAGCCTCGCTTGGGTGGAGGGCTTTTCTGCCACCTTATACAGCTCTTGAGGTATCACCTCGTGTGCCTCCACCTCATTCCTAAGCATAATGCAGTGAATCATTATTGCTCGGTCTATGGTAACCTCAGAACGGTTACTTGTTAGGATGATAAAGCATTGGATAAATTCCAATCATCCTCTTGCCACGGGCTTGGGGTCAAGCCTACCTAGTTGGCATGGCCTGCCTTTTGCACCCCTCCTCCATTGTGCTCCTTCCACACAAATGTCCGCAAGTACTTGGTCTAACCTTTGGTCAGTATTGACCCTTCTAGTGTAAGAGTGTGGGTCTCCCAACATTTATGGTAATTTGAACGCCACTCTTACACTCTCCGAACTAAAATCCAAGAGTCTCTCTCGGACCATGGTGCGCCAATTCTTATGGCTTGGGTTCACACTTGTATCATGCTTTTTGGTGACATAGGCATTGGCATAAAACTCTTGCACCATTAAGGTTCCAACTTCTGGGATAGGATTGGTCAGACTTCCCAATCTCTTCTCCATATTTCTTATTGGATTTCTGGGTACTCATCCTTTTTGAGCCTAAAGGGGACTTCGAGGATCACCCTTTTCTTTGCCACTACTTCATAGAAGTGGTCTTGATGAGCCTTGGTGAGGAATCTCTTTATTTCCCAAGGTTCGGAGGTGGAAGCAATGACTTTTCCTTTCCACTTTCTAGAGGATTCTCCAACTTTAGGTGCCATACTTACGAATGGTAGAAGTCAAAAAGCAAAGCTTTTGCAATACCAAACTTAAGAACTTTGTTCGTCCTCGAGCAAATATGAATAAAAGGGAAGAGGAGAGTAGAAGAAGAAGAAGAGAATAATGGAGATAGAGAGAGATAAGGTTTCGGCCAAGTACGGGGTTATTGTGTATGAGGTGTATGTTTGAAGGGTTGTATGATGGGTTATATATAAGGGTGGGTTAGGGTTGAGTTTCGGTTGTGAGGGAAAATTGGGTGGCAAAAGTTTGAATTTGAAGTGGATGGGGGTTGGTGGGAGTTATGATGGGTTTAGGGAAGTGTGTGGATTGGGAAGAGGGAAAGTGGGGTGTGGCTTTCAAGGTATTGAAGGGTAGGTGAGAGAGAGTGGGGTAGGTGGGATAAGTGGAGATTCTGTGGGGCCTACTGGTCCTGGGAGGCTAGGGAATTTGAATTCCCTGTGTCCCTTGTGGGCGTTAAACACCCAGCCTTGTGCCCTGGCTGGCATTCAACACCAGCTTCTGCTCCCCAGAGGGCGTTTGAACGCCCAGGAACTCCATTCCTGGCGTTCAACACCAGGTCTTTGCTCCCTGTAGGGCATTGAACACCCAGAATGGTCCCATTCTAGCGTTCAATGCTAGCTCCTGCTCCCTTATGAGTGTTTGAATGCCCATCCCTTTCCTTGTCTGGAGTTCAACGCTAGCAAGAGGGTCTCCCCAGGGTGTTCTGGTTCCATCTTTGAATGTCTCTGTCTCTGTTCTAAGGACTGTACATGATTATAGACATTATAAAGCAAAAGAAATAACTATGAAAACAAACTAATAAAACTCAAAAGAAATCAAATTAAAAGTAAGAAAAACAAAAATACTCTACTCATGGTTCGGTTGCCTCCCAATAAGCGCTTCTTTACCGTCACTATCTTGACGGACAACTCTCTTACGGAGAATGATAGGGGCTCAGAATTTCACCCCTTACAATGAACTTCCTTCCTGTGCTCTCATGGATGAGCTCCACATGTTCTAGAGACAGGATCCTATTCACAGTGTGTGGAATGACTAGACTGTCAATGAAGACCACTCTCATTCCTTGTGAGAGGTCCTCAGTGGGGATCTTCCTTCCCCTCCAGCCTTTAGGCACTTTCTTCTTACTACCGTCCTTCTCAGAACTTGATGATGGTTACCCTACACCAAACTTAGAGTTGGTGTCTGGGGGCTCTATTAGGCTCTGTAATGAGAGAAGTGGTGGAAGCATCAAGTGCTTGTCAGTTGTGCCTTCTCCAACTGATGTAGAGTGAGATTTATGAACCTTGAACACAAGACAATCCTCATTCAGTTGCAGGACTAGTTCTCCTCTTTTTACATCAATCATGGCTCTTTCAGTGTTAAGGAATGGCCTTCCAAGGATGATGGACTCATCCCTGTCCTCTCCAGTGTCAAGAATACCAAAATTAGCTGGGAGGTAAAGGTTTTCAACCTTCACTAGGACATCCTTCACCATGCTATATGCCTTTTTCAGTGACCTGTCTGCCATTTCCAATGAAATGTTGGTAGCTTGCACCTCTAGAATTCCCAATCTTCTCATCACAGAGAGAGGCAAGAGGTTGATGCTTGACCCAAGGTCACACAAGGCCTTCTCAAAGGTGATTGTACCTATGGTACAGGGAATCATGAAGCTTCCAAGGTCTGGCCTCTTCAGAGGCAGCTTCCTCTGAGCCAGGGCACTGTACTCTTGGGTAAGTACTGGGGGTTCTTCTTTCAATGCCTCTGTTCCATAGAGTTTTGCATTCAGCTTCATGAGAATTCCCAAGTACCGAGAAACTTGCTCTTCTCTAGTTTTCTCTTCCTCATCAGAGGAGGAGTATTCTTCAGACTCCATAATCTACAACATGGCATTCAAGGGGATCTCTATGGTCTCCTCATGAGCTATGATTTCCTTCAGTTCTTCAATAGGAATGTCTTTAGTGGCCATTGAATGCCCATGCTCTCCCATTGTAGCGTTCAACGCCACATCTTGCTCCTCTTTGAGCGTTGAACGCCCAGTGATGAGCGGATAATTTATACACTTTTTGGCATAGTTTTTAGGTAGTTTTTAATATGTTTTAGTCACTTTTTATTATATTTTTATTGGTTTTTAAATAAAAATCACATTTCTGGACTTTGCTATGAGTTTGTGTGTTCTTCTGTGATTTCAGGTATTTTCTGGCTGAAATTGAGGGACCTGAGAAAATTCTGATTCAGAGGCTGAAAAAGGACTGCAGATGCTGTTGGATTCTGACCTCCCTGCACTCAAAGTGGATTTTCTGGAGCTACAGAAGTCCAAATGGCGCGCTCTCAATTGCGTTGGAAAGTAGACATCCAAGGCTTTCCAGCAATATATAATAGTTCGTACTTTGCTCAAGGATAAATAACGTAAACTGGCGTTCAATGCCAGTTCCATGTTGCATTCTGGCGTAAAACACCAGAAACAGGTTACAAGTTGGAGTTAAACGCCCAAAACAGGTTACAACCTGGTGTTTAACTCCAGAAACAGCCTAGGCACGTGTAAAGCTTAAGTCTCAGCCCTAGCACACACCAAATGGGCCCCAGAAGTGGATTTCTGCACTATCTATCATAGCTTATTCATTTTCTGTAAACCTAGGTTACTAGTTTATTATTTAAACAACTTTTAGAGATTTATTTTGTACCTCATGACATTTTTAGATCTGAACTTTGTACTCTTTGACGGCATGAGTCTCTAAACTCCATTGTTGGGGGTGAGGAGCTCTGCTGTGTCTCGATGAATTAATTTAATTATTTCTGTTTTCTATTCAAACACGCTTGTTTCTATCTAAGATGTTCATTCGCACTTCAATATGATGGATGTGATGATCCGTCACACTCATCACCATTCTCAACCTATGAACGAGTGCCTGACAACCACCTCCGTTCTACCTTCGATTGAATGAGTATCTCTTGGATTCCTTAATCAGAATCTTCGTGGTATAAGCTAGAATCCATTGGCAGCATTCTTGAGAATCCGGAAAGTCTAAACCTTGTCTGTGGTATTCCAAGTAGGATTCAGGGATTGAATGATTGTGACAAGCTTCAAACTCATGAGTGCTGGGCGTAGTGATAGACGCAAAAGGATCAATGGATCCTATTCCAGCATGATTGAGAACCAACAGATGATTAGCGGTGCGGTGACAGCGCACATGGACCATTTTCACTGAGAGGACGGATGGTAGCCATTGACAACGGTGATCCACCAACACACAACTTGCCATAGGAGGAACCTTGCGTGCGTGAAGAAGAAGACAGGGGGAAAGCAGAGATTCAGAAGACAAAGCATCTCCAAAACTCTAACATATTCTCAATTACTGCATAACAAGTATTTATTTCATGATCTTTTATTTTTCGCAATTCAAACTGATAATCATAATTAATCTCCTGACTAAGATTTACAAGATAACCATAGATTGCTTCAAGCCAACAATCTCCGTGGGATCGACCCTTACTCACATAAGGTATTACTTGGACGACCCAGTGCACTTGCTGGTTAGTGGTACGAGTTGTGAAAAGTGTGATTCACAATTCGTGCACCAAGTTTTTGGCGCCGTTGCCGGAGATTGTTCGAGTTTGGACAACTGACGGTTTATTTTGTTGCTTAGATTAGAAAAAATTTTTTCTTTTTGGTTTAGAGTCTTCTATTATTGTTTTTGGTTGAAATTTTTTTTAAATCCTTATTTTCTCTTTTTATATTTTTCAAAATTTTTACAAACTAATAATTGAGTTTTCCTATTTGAGTTTAGTTTCATATTTTAAGTTTGGTGTCAATTGTATGTTTTTATTTTCTTTTAAATTTTCGAATTTATATTCATTGTTCTTTCTTAATCTTCAAGTTGTTCTTGTTTATTTTCCTTGTTTGATCTTTAGTTTTTCTTATTTTGTGATTTTTCTTGTTTTTCTTGTGCATTTTTGAATTATAAGTATTCAAAACAAAAAGAAAAAATAATAATAGTTTTTCTTTGTTTAATCCTTGCATTTGTTGAATGTGTCTATGTTCTTGTGAATAGTTGCTCCTTTGAGTCTTTTTTTTCTAAAATCTTTTCAAAAATAATCTTTCTTTGATTAAATCTTGTGTCAAGCTTTAAGTTTGGTATTTTCTTGTTAGTTCTTATTTAATTTTCGAAAATTTATTTTTGGTTTTCTAAAAATTTTAAGTTTGGTATTCTTTTTTTATGTTCTTGAGTCCTTTGAGTCTTTGAATTTTTGTTCTTCATGTTCTTGTGAATCTTCAAGATGTTCTTGAGTCTTTCTTGCGTTTTGATCTTAAAATTTTTATGTTTGGTGTTCCTTGGTGTTTTTCCTCTAATTTTTCGAAAATAAGGAGTATTAGATCTAAAAATTTTAAGTTTTGTGTCTTTTTATTGTTTTTCTCTTTCCTCATTGAATTCAAAAATATCTTTTTCCTTTATTTTAATTGATTTTTTGAATTTTCCTTTTAAAAATTCAGATTTTGTTTTAAAATTTTTTATTTTATCTTATCTTAGTTTTAAAATTTCAAAATTCAAATATTTTTCAAAAAAAAAAATCATATCTTTTTCAAAATCTTATCTTATCTTATTTCAAATTTCAAATTTCAACTTCCAAAATTCAAAATTCAAATTTTAAAATTCAAATTTCAAAACTTTTTAATTTAAATTTCTTATCTTCTCTTACCTAGCTTATCTTATCTTTTCTAATCTCAAATCTTAAAATCAAATCTTTTTCATATCTTTTATTTTATTTTATTTTATTTTATTTTCTTACAAGTATCTTTAATTTTAAGACATATCTTTTTCAAAACTTCCTAACCAATTTCTCTCTCTTCAATTTTTTTTCCGAAAATCCTCACCCACATCTTTTTCAAATCTTTTTAATTAATTAATTTAGTTTTCAATTTTCTTTTATTTATTTTTCTTCAAATTTTCGAAATCATAATCAATTTTTCATTTATTTTATTTTATTTTATTTTATTTTAATTTTGGTTTTCAAAAAAAAATATTTTATTTGCAATTCACAACATCTCACTTTCTCCATCATGGACCTAAGTGGAAATGAACAGTCCAGAAGGACTTTGGGATCATATGCTAATCCCACTACTGCTGCATATGGGAGTAGTATCTATATACCCCCCATCAAGGCAGGCAGTTTTGAGCTAAATCCTCAGCTCATTGTCATGGTACAGCAAAACTGCCAGTATTCTGGTCTTCCACAGGAAGAACCTACTGAGTTTCTAGCACAATTCTTGCAAATTGCTGACACAGTACGTGATAAGGAGGTAGATCAGGATGTATACAGACTGTTACTGTTTCCGTTTGCTGTAAAAGATCAAGCTAAAAGGTGGTTAAATAACCAACCCACAGTAAGCATAAGGACATGGAAACAGTTATCAGACAAATTCCTGAATTAATATTTCCCTCCAAAAAGGATGACACAGCTAAGGCTAGACATCCAAGGCTTTAAACAAGAGAATGACGAATCCCTTTATAATGCCTGGGAGAGGTACAGAGGGATGCTAAGGAAATGCCCCTCTGAAATGTTTTCAGAGTGGGTGCAATTAGACATCTACTATGGGCTTACAGAAGGAGCTCAGATGTCCTTAGACCACTCAGCTGGTGGATCTATACACATGAAGAAAACTATTGAAGAGTCTCAAGAGCTTATTGATATAGTTGCCAGAAACCAGCATCTGTACATAAATAATGGGTCCTCCATAAAAGAAGAAGCCAAAGCAGTGTCTACTGAACTTGGTCCTGTAACACCCTAACTACCAAAGCTCGCACTTCCGGCTGCGCGACTCTGATAGCTCGAACATTACGACGACACTTATATTATTTAATACTAAAATATGAGCCTGTTTAAAACTTTAAACCGCAATACCGCTCCCAAAGATACTTTCGTTCGATAACGTACATCCATAAATACCATTCAACTTACAACAACTCATAAAGAGTACATCCATATATATATACATAAATATATATAAATAATATTACAAACATAATCCAATACAATTCCTATCCCTCTTACAGAATATATCAAGATAAAGGCGAGGGTACAATAAACCATAACTAAAATAATACAGAGCATCACAACAACAATTAAATAAACTCTTCGTAACTTCTGCGCCCATATCCTGAAAGGGGAAAAAATGTAGGGGGGTGAGAACATCATCCTCGAAAGGGTTCTCAGTAGAGGGTTTTTGGGAATTACTGTAATAGGATACATGAAGATAAACCGTACCAATGATTAATAACCATCTTATGCCTCTTTTCAAAAACAACCGTTTACAATAAAAGAGAAATCTGAAATCCTTTTTCTGAAAGAAGAAACTGTTCATTTAAAACAATATTCAAAAGCATTTCAGAAGGTTTATCTATGCTGAACCAAATTAGCCTTTCACGCATTTCCAAACCATAACCACAATACCGAAACCAACCATCGGTCCATCTCAATTCAACCACGGCCCTAGGCCCAAACAATCCAACCAACAACCAATCACCACAATCCAACAGAGTCCCAGATGCAAACACAAGAAGGAAGTTCAAGCACAAACAAACAGTTATTACAAGTAGAACAGTTAGCAATTAATCACATAGGCAAACCAGGTATAATATGCACACCCAACCAATGTCACACAAATGCATATGATGCATGCCTATCCCTAGTGGCTGATGATATCATCTGTCGGTTATAGAGCCAACCCGACAAGTCCTGGTAGCTAACCATTGGACTGTCCCTCTATCGTGCATCCCCAACTCGAGTTATATTCATCATAAACTTGATCATAATCATGATCCATATCCATCACCCTCACTGGTGAATATTTATCCATCACCATCACTGGTGAATATTTATGGGGGCGAGCTCATCCGGGGCTTTCACAGTGCCCGGCCACACTTACGACATAGGGTCAACAGAGTATCAAGTCTCAACCTGGAGCACGTGGTGGCTAGCCACTGCTACTACCCAGGGAAACTCGTATCTCAGATAGTGGAAGTGCAACATTCACATTTATCAATGATTCAGCATAAACATGCAATCAATCTCATCCATGGATCAACATCCATCTCAGCCATCCGGCTCACGGTTCATTCCAGAACCAGCCAATATTCATATCATACACAGCCATTCCGGCTCACGGTTCAATCCAGAACCAATCAATATTGATAATCACACACAGCCATTCTGGCTCACGGTTCAATCCAAAACCAGTCAATATTCATAATCGTACATAGCCATTCCGGCTCATAATAAAACAGCACTTCCACCATTCAAAATCATCAGATTTATGAAATCGGCATTTAAGCCATAAATCATTTTCTCAATTCATTTCACTTTGAAATCAAGTTTCAACTCTTTTCAGCCTTGGCTTTAGAAATCTCGTTTCTCAAATCATCTCAGGCTCATAAGCCAAATTTACTCAAAGTGAGTTCCCTTTTTAAAACAAAGCCGCTCTCGGCATCCTCTTTCCAAGACTTCCAAAACCATGGAAAGTTAAAGATTCAATTTAGGAACAATCAAAATCGCCCATCCCACAATGGGATTTTATAACAAGGTTCCTCGGCAGAGTCCCAAGTCTTTAGGGAAGGTCAACTTATATAAATTCCTTAAAATTCATTGAAACCTTTAAAATCATAGATTCCCGGTTCAAGTAAATAAAACTGAATTTATTATGAAATCGATCATACAAAATCACAAGTTCCAACCCGGTCCAAAAATCAACTCATTTGAAACGGAACCGGTTCATTTGAATCAAACCACTTTCAGGTTTCTTTTGGAACCCATTTTCCTAACTCTTCCAAAATGCCTCAAACTTGATTACTCAATCAAAAGTCTAAATTCCTTTAAAATCACTAAAAGCTCCTTTTTATATTGAAATCAATATTAGAGCATCATTCTTTCCTTCAGTGATTCAAACTGTACAAATAGTTCGTTTCTAAATAAGCCGAACTTAACGCATAAAGTTCATTAAATAAATTAAGCTTGAAAACATAAATATTCTCTTAATAAATCAATTAATATGATTTCTCAAATCCAACCCTTTTTTTTTAAATAACTTTACAAACAAGAGTAGGATTTTGTAGAAATTTCGGCAGCACCTCCCCTAAAACTTGGACTTTTGCCACCCGGTTCGGGTCCCAACTAAACCGTTTCTCATTCCTTTTCAACAGCTCAAAACCAGAAATCAATTCAAAGCAAGCTAAATCCAACAGTCGCCTCAGTGGCATATTTCAAGAAAACCATTTCAAGATCAACTCAATATCAACCGATTTAACTCATTTCCAAAGCTTTAAAGAATCGGTTCAGCAATAAATCATTTATCAAAACCAAATCAGTTAAAGCAACCCAGGCTGAATTTTAAGAGTATTCTATCTTTCACATCATCAAAATAATTGACTCAATTCAAACCAATCCTCAATGGATTAAACTCATTTCAAATATTTAAAGAATCAACTTCAAACATTACATTTCACAAGCCACACAACAATTCAGCCAAGCCAACATCCATAATCATTCGAGTCAATCAAATAATACATAAGGCAGATACAATCACTAATTACACCATATCTCACATCAGTATCCATATGTAATAATTCCAATAATAAACTGTAGTTTTCGGAAAGCGCCCCTACCTCAAAATGCAAATTCCATAACTCAAAGGCATCACAGCGTCCTTTCTGCCTCGACCCGAAATCAAAAGCAGCTTCAACGCACAACCCCACACATTTTCGCAGCAGCATAGACAGCTCTAGATTACAACAAGCAGCCTCAATTACTAAACTCTAGGAATGTTAATACCGAAAAGGCTTTAATACACGTACGGAACACTAACGTAGGGCTTTTGAAACATACTTTCTTACCGGAATAACAACACAAAGCAGCTGCGATTTTAAATCGGCCCCGGCAACAGCTTCGGCGGCGACCAGAAGCTCCGGTGGATCAACTATAAAAACCGCGCAGCATTAAACCTTCTCAAAATTCCAAAAGAATTGAAACCAAACTTAAACTCTTACCGGTGGCGGAACTCGGTGGCAACCGAGGCATTTCTGGCAGCAGAGGCTCATCCCGGAGCTTCGGCAGTGGTCCCGGAAGTCACAAAACCACTCCCGGCAGCCAGAACCTCTTCCTTTCCCTTCAGATCAGATCGGGCTGATCCCCAGCAGTGGCAGCGACGGACCAAAATAGTAGAACAGAGGGGATGATGGCTGCTCAAACAGCAGCGGCGGCAGAGCAGGAGGGTGCGAGAACGGCCTCGTCCTTCTGACAGCAGGGACGATTAGGATTCGGCGGCAGTGGCTCCCCAACGGTGACCAAGCTCAGCCCTTCGAACAGCAGTCGCGCGGGACTCAACCCCTCTTCCTGGTCTCTTGCTCCCCTCTGGTCACGACTCACGGCGGTGACGAAGCGGCTCCGACGGCGCACGAATCTCCTTCATTCTCTCTTCAATCGCGTTGCTCCCTCTCTCTATGGTGATAACGCGTGTGGCAGATCCAAGGCAGTCCGACGGCAAGGCGCGGCTCATGGCGCCGTGGATGGGACGGCCATGGCAGCACGGATTGGATAGAAGCAGCAACGCGGCCTCCTTCCCCTAATCCCATTCTGCTTCGCTTTTCCTTCTTCATTGTAGTGTTGCTACTGCTTATGGGTGGTTTGTGCGCTGCTATTGAGAGTAAGGAGGAGGGATAGGGTGCGGCTGCTGGGTCACTAGGATTAGGGTTTTATTTTTGAAACTTAGGGTTAGGGACACTTTAGTAATTTCACTTAAAAGTAGGGATAATATAGTAATTAGAAATAAATTCTAATCCAACAATAATAATGTATAAAATACTATTTGTTCATCAACTTCACAAATTATTTTCAATAAAATATTCAAATCCAATAATTGGAAATAATATAATTAAATCTATTATTTTCCCAAAACAGCAGTATTACTATTTTAAAATATTAATTATTTAGTCTAAATCATATAAAATCCTTATTATTTCACAACTGCTAAATTTATAATTTAAATACAGAAAATAATCCAATAATTATATAATTGGATAATAATCATAACTTGCCTCAAATTCAATAAATCAAAACTTGCTCTAATTATCTTAATAAGATAATTTTTGAAATTAAAGCTACAGAAATACTGAATTTGAAATTAGCTAATGATAGCCCTTTTTCAAAGGTTTTGGGTCTTACAGGTCCTCCAGAACAAGTTGCTGAACTCAATCAACAATTGTGCTTTCTAACAAAACAGCTAGCAAAATTCAAGGAGATGCTACAAGACACTAAAAATGCTAATAAAAATATGGAGGCACAATTGAATCAAACAAAACAGCAGTTATCAAAGCAGATAATAGAAGAGTGTCAGGCAGTTCAATTAAGAAGTGAGAGAACATTAAATACCTCGCTTCAGAGCAGCAGAAAGCCAAGGAAAGAACAACTGACAGAGGATGAGCAAAATATCATCCAAAATCCCTCTAAGGACAGTAAGAGCCCAGAGAGGAATGATTCTGGCACTCAAACGCCAGAAAAGAATGGAGGGCTGGTGTTAAACGCCCAACCCATGCTCAGTTCTAGCGTTCAAACGCCACAAACAAGCAAGGAGTTGGCGTTAAACGCCCAAAGGAAGCTCATTTCTGGCGTTCAAAAGCCAGGAACAGGTAAGGAGTTGGCGTCCAACGCCAATCCAGCTTCCACCCCTGGCATTCAAACGCCAGTGAGGGATCAGACACATACAAGTGCTGATAACAACCCCTCTAAAAAGGATTCTCCAACCACCTCTGTAGGAAATAAACCTACATCAACTAAGGTTGGAGAATACAAAGCCAAAATGCCTTATCCTCAAAAACTCCACCAAGAGGAGCAGGATAAGCAATTTGCTCGCTTTGCAGACTATCTCAGGACTCTTGAAATAAAGATTTCGTTTGCAGAGGCACTTGAGCAAATACCTTCTTATGCCAAGTTCATGAAAGAGATCTTGAGTCATAAGAAGGATTGGAGAGAAACTGAAAGAGTTCTCCTCACTGAAGAATGCAGTGCAGTCATTTTGAAAAGCTTTCCAGAAAAGCTTAAAGATCCCGGGAGCTTCATGATACCATGCACATTAGAGGGTAATTGCACCAAGACAGCTTTATGTGATCTTGGGGCAAGTATCAATCTAATACTTGCATCCACTATCAGAAAGCTTGGTTTAACTGAAGAAGTCAAACCAACCCGGATATGTTTCCAACTTGCTGATGGCTCCATTAAATACCCATCAGGTGTGATTGAAGACATGATTGTCAGGGTTGGGCCATTCGCCTTCCCCACTGACTTTGTAGTACTGGAAATGGAGGAGCACAAGAGTGCTACTCTCATTCTAGGAAGACCTTTCCTAGCAACTGGAAGAACTCTCATTGATGTCCAAAAGGGGGAAGTAACCCTGAGAGTCAATGAGGATGAGTTTAAGTTGAATGCTGTCAAAGCCATGCAGCATCCATACACACCAAAAGACTGCATGAAAGTTGATCTTATTGACTCTTTAATAGAGGAGATCAACATGGTTGCGAGTCCCGAATCAGAGCTGGAAGACATCTTTAAAGATGTTCAGCCTGATCTGGAGGATTCAGAGGAATTGAAAGAGCCTCTGGAAATTCCTCAGGAAGAGGAAAAACCTCCTAAACCCGAGCTCAAACCATTATCATCATCTCTGAAATATGTATTTCTGGGAGAAGGTGACACTTTTCCAGTGATCATAAGCTCTGCTTTGAATTCACAGGAAGAAGAAGCACTACTTCAAGTGCTAAGGACATACAAGACAGCTCTTGGGTGGTCCATAAGTGACCTTAAGGGCATAAGCCCAGTTAGATGCATGCACAAGATCCTAATGGAGGATGATGCTAAGCCAGTGGTTCAACCACAGAGGCGGTTAAATCCAGCCATGAAGGAAGTGGTGCAGAAAGAGGTCACCAAATTACTGGAGGCTGGGATTATTTATCCTATTTCTGATAGCCCCTGGGTGAGCCCTATTCAAGTTGTCCCCAAAAAGGGAGGCATGACAGTGGTTCATAATGAAAAAAATGAAATGGTTCCTACAAGAACAGTTACAAGGTGGCACATGTGTATTGACTACAGAAGGCTCAATACAGCCACCAGAAAGGATCATTTTCCTTTACCATTCATAGACCAGATGCTAGAGAGACTAGCAGGTCATGATTTTTACTGCTTTTTGGATGGCTATTCAGGTTACAACCAAATTGCAGTAGATCCCCAGGATCAAGAGAAAACTGTATTTACATGTCCATCTGGAGTATTTGCCTACAGAAAGATGCCATTTGGGCTGTGTAATGCACCTGCAACCTTTCAGAGATGCATGCTCTCTATTTTCTCTGATATGGTGGAAAAATTTCTGAAAGTCTTCATGGATGACTTCTCAGTATATGGAGACTCATTCAGCTCCTGTCTTGAACACCTGACACTAGTTCTAAAAAGATGCCAAGAGACTAACCTGGTTTTAAACTGGAAAAAATGTCACTTTATGGTGACTGAAGGGATTGTCCTTGGGCATAAAATTTCAAACAAGGGAATAGAGGTGGATCAAGCTAAAGTGGAAGTAATTGAAAAATTACCACCACCTGCCAATGTTAAGGCAATCAGAAGTTTTCTGGGGCATGTAGGATTCTATAGGAGGTTTATAAAGGATTTCTCAAAAATCGTAAAACCTCTGAGCAATCTGCTAGCTGCTGACACGCCATTTGTGTTTGACATAGAGTGTCTGCAGGCGTTTAAAACCTTGAAAGCTAAGCTGGTCACAGCACCAGTTATTTCTGCACCAGACTGGACATTACCATTCGAATTAATGTGTGATGCCAGTGACCATGCCATTGGTGCAGTATTGGGGCAGAGGCACGACAAGCTCCTGCATGTCATTTATTATGCTATCCGTGTTTTAAATGATGCCCAGAAAAATTACACAACCACAGAAAAGGAATTGCTTGCAGTGGTTTATGCCATTGACAAGTTTAGATCATACTTAGTAGGATCAAAAGTGATTGTGTACACTGACCATGCTGCTCTTAAATATCTACTTACAAAGCAGGATTCAAAACCCAGGCTCATAAGATGGGTGTTGCTTCTGCAAGAGTTTGATATAGAAATAAGAGACAGAAAAGGGACAGAAAACCAAGTGGCTGATCATCTGTCCCGGATAGAGCCAGTAGAAGGGGCGTCCTTTCCCTCTATTGAAATCTCTGAAACCTCTCTAGATGAGCATTTGTTTGCCATTCAGGAAACACCATGGTTTGCAGACATTGCAAACTATAAAGCTGCAAGGTTCATACCCAAGGAGTACAGCAGGCAACAAAAGAAAAAATTAATTACTGATGCAAAGTATTACTTGTGGGACGAACCATATCTCTTTAAGAGATGTGCAGACGGAATAATCCGTAGGTGTGTGCCTAGAGAAGAAGCACAGAAGATCCTATGGCATTGTCATGGATCACAATATGGAGGACATTTCGGAGGTGAGCGAACAGCCACAAAAGTCCTCCAATGTGGCTTCTACTGGCCCACTCTCTATAATGACTCTCGAGAGTTTGTGCGTAACTGTGACAGCTGCCAAAGAGCTGGTAATCTGCCTCACAGTTACGCCATGCCTCCGTAAGGAATCTTAGAGATTGAGTTGTTTGACGTATGGGGTATTGACTTCATGGGGCCTTTCCCACCATCATACTCAAACACTTATATTCTGGTGGCAGTCAACTATGTATCCAAATGGGTAGAGGCCATTGCCACACCCACTAATGTACTAAGACAGTGCTGAAATTCCTCCAGAAACATATCTTCAGCAGGTTTGGTGTCCCTAGAGCACTAATTAGTGATGGGGGCACTCACTTCTGCAACAAACAGCTTTACTCTGCTATGGTCCGGTATGGAATTAGTCACAAGGTGGCAACTCCGTATCATCCACAGACAAATGGCAAGCTGAAGTCTCTAATAGAGAAATAAAAAGAATTCTGGGACGGACTGTAAGTACCCGTAGAAAGGATTGGGCGAGAAGCTTGGATGATGCTCTGTGGGCTTACAGAACAGCATTCAAGACTCCTATAGGGACCTTTCCATACCAGCTTGTGTATGGTAAGGTGTAACAACCCCGATTTTCGAGTACGCGAGATCGTTTCTGAATACACGGATTTCTCCAAAAGATCAGTAAAGGGAATACCTCTTCTGTATCATCAAGCATCTCAATCCTCATTGTCATTATATTATCTTTAACTCAGGACCTTAGTTGAGACAAGCTCGATAACGCGGTCACGAAGAACCTAGTTTTTGAACCGTATCGGTTAGGGGTTTTGATTCGGTTTTTCGTAAATAGTCTCAGTTTGACAAACCAGACTCGATTTATGAGAGGAGAGAGATAATAGTATAATATTATCATTATATTAGTATTAGAAAATTCTTGAATGATATTATAAGGTTACCTGGTCTATTTTTGTTAAAAACAGAAAACCGGTTAAACCGGATTTACGGTTTACTGGTGCAGCTTAGCACCAGCACTCTCTGATGAATTTAGCAATGCTAAGGCCTCATTATAAATGTTCTATTCTCATAATAAATATGTTACTAGTGTCATTTATGCTAGTAGCTCAGAAAATAATTTTTAGAGATGTTTTTACGAGTGTTCCGATACATCTAGTTTTAGTAGTTGTACACCAGAGATATTTTAATATTATTTTAATCCACCTCCAAGCCAACCAATCACAACTCACCTTACACCCCCAAGACCTCCAAGTCTATCTCATTTCATCATTTTGGCCGAAATTGAAAGGAGAGAAAAGAGAGAAAACTTCATGAACACTTAATCTTCAAATCTTGATTTCTTCTGAACTAAAACACAAATCAAAACTCCGATTTCACCAAAATGATCCTCTCTTCTTCCTCTACATAACCATGTGACTTATCAAGGCTGAAAATAAGGTGAGATGGCTGTCTCCCTCCCTCTTCAATTCGGTTTTCAAGGAAAACCATGCCAAACATGTGTTTTCTTGATGTTCTTCCTTAGGAATCATGCTTAACTTGACTTGAGGGCCAAGAAACATTAATTTTCAGCAAGTCTAAGATGAGATATCTCTTCCTAATGTACTGAGGGAGATTTGGTCAGTTGAGAGTTTGTGGATTTAAAGTTGTTCTTGATGTGTTTTAGGAGGAAAAAGTGCTTAAGGACCACCTGAAAGTCTAACCGAATTTGGAGCAGCAAATCAAGGTAGGGTGTGATGAATTTAATCTTGATTGATTGTGTTTGAGATGTGTGATTATGATATGGTTTGGTTATGCTTGAAATTGATTTGTTATATGAGTTATTCTTGGTGAAAGTTTGTTGAAATTTTGATGAAATTTGATGATATTCAAGCTATGAATGTTGTTCTTGAGGGCTGCTGGAAAAACGAACCCTAGACCTTAAATTGAGGTTCAATTTATGTTAAAATCATGTAGAAAAGATGGGGTTTTAGTGGCTGGAAATTTATTTTGAATTTTGGTAAAAATCGGTTGCTGAAAAGACTGAAAAACGGGTAAAAACAGAGAAAGAATCTGAAGAATATACGAAGAACACGAAGAACACTTTGAGTGTGGTGAAGAACAATGAAGAACACCTTTTAGATCTTGAAAAGGGCAAGGAAGTAAATATTTTGGTGTTTGAGGGGTTATTTTGTAATTTCTGGAAGTTAGGGTGGTAAAAGTAGAAATATTAAAAGTTACGGGTGGTAAAAAGTGAATTTTAAAGGTTAAAAGTTAAAAAGGGGTAATTTTCGAAAATTTAATGATGAAATAATAAATAATAATAAAATATTAAATAATAATATTTAATTAAAAATAATATTTTAATAAAAATAATAAAATAATGCAGAAAAGGCAGTTTTCTGTAAAAGCTTTAGAAAGACAACTTTAAGCGCAGAATCTCATAATTACCCTCATAAAACACTTAGGGAGTGGTAAAAACATATTAGTGAGGCAAAGATAAATAAAAGATAAAAAGTACCTCGTAAAATAACTACGCTTTTAACAACGAATCAGGCTCATATAATAAATAATAGATAATAGATAGGTAGACAAGTTGGTAGCGCTCAGTTTCTAGTATGATCATGACGTACCAGAAATTGGGTCATTACAATTTGGTATCAGAGCAGTTCGTTCCCAATAGGGCCTGGGGAGTGGACTGACTATGCTTCATTGCATACTCTGCTTGTGTGTCCCATGCTGTTAGGGTATCTTCAAGATACATTTGGCATGAATGTCTATGAGTGCTCATTTTGGGAATGTTCGTGCCTAACTTAAGATATTAAGACTGATCACCTTAATATTGATTGTTTGGTGCGGATAAGACCTCAATGACTATGAATAGGCATGGTTTAATCGAGTTCCGAACGACAAATTTGTGAGAGGCACAACTATTCTTATAGCTGTTATGATCTCCAAGGCGATGGCTATGTGATATTTAGATGCTGTAAGGAACGGATCGATCTCTTCATCAGGATGGCTTGAAGGAAATAGACCGCTTGAAGAAGGATTCTTGCACGTGGCTGAAATTTTGAGGGCAAAATTTCTTTTAGGAGGGTAGAATGTAACAACCCCGATTTTCGAGTACGCGAGATCGTTTCTGAATACACGGATTTCTCCGAAAGATCAGTAAAAAGAATACCTCTTCTGTATCATCAAGCATCTCAATCCTCATTGTCATTATATTATCTTTAACTCAAGACCTTAGTTGAGACAAGCTCGATAACGCGGTCACGAAGAACCTAGTTTTTGAACCGTATCGGTTAGGGGTTTTGATTCGGTTTTTCGTAAATAGTCTCAGTTTGACAAACCAGACTCGACTTATGAGAGGAGAGAGATAATAGTATAATATTATCATTATATTAGTATTAGAAAATGCTTGAATGATATTATAAGGTTACCTGGTCTATTTTTGTTAAAAACAGAAAACCGGTTAGACCGGATTTATGGTTTACTGGTGCAGCTTAGCACCAGCACTCTCTGATGAATTTAGCAATGCTAAGGCCTCATTATAAATGTTCTATTCTCATAATAAATATGTTACTAGTGTCATTTATGCTAGTAGCTCAGAAAATAATTTTTAGAGATGTTTTTACGAGTGTTCCGATACATCTAGTTTTAGTAGTTGTACACCAGAGATATTTTAATATTATTTTAAATCCACCTCCAAGCCAACCAATCACAACTCACCTTACACCCCCAAGACCTCCAAGTCTGTCTCATTTCATCATTTTGGCCGAAATTGAAAGGAGAGAAAAGAGAGAAAACTTCATGAACACTTAATCTTCAAATCTTGATTTCTTCTGAACTAAAACTCAAATCAAAACTCCGATTTCGCCAAAATGATCATCTCTTCTTCCTCTACATAACCATGTGACTTATCAAGGCTGGAAATAAGGTGAGATGGCTGTCTCCCTCCCTCTTCAATTCGGTTTTCAAGGAAAACCATGCCAAACATGTGTTTTCTTGATGTTCTTCCTTAGGAATCATGCTTAACTTGACTTGAGGGCCAAGAAACATTAATTTTCAGCAAGTCTAAGGTGAGATATCTCTTCCTAACGTACTGAGGGAGATTTGGTCAGTTGAGAGTTTGTGGATTTAAAGTTGTTCTTGATGTGTTTTAGGAGGAAAAAGTGCTTAAGGACCACCTGAAAGTCTAACCGAATTTGGAGCAGCAAATCAAGGTAGGGTGTGATGAATTTAATCTTGATTGATTGTGTTTGAGATGTGTGATTATGATATGGTTTGGTTATGCTTGAAATTGATTGGTTATATGAGTTATTCTTGGTGAAAGTTTGTTGAAATTTTGATGAAATTTGATGATATTCAAGCTATGAATGTTGTTCTTGAGGGCTGCTGGAAAAACGAACCCTAGACCTTAAATTGAGGTTCAATTTATGTTAAAATCATGTAGAAAAGATGGGGTTTTAGTGGCTGGAAATTTATTTTGAATTTTGGTAAAAATCGGTTGCTGAAAAGACTGAAAAACGGGTAAAAACAGAGAAAGAATCTGAAGAATATACAAAGAACACGAAGAACACTTTGAGTGTGGTGAAGAACAATGAAGAACACCTTTTAGATCTTGAAAAGGGCAAGGAAGTAAATATTTTGGTGTTTGAGGGGTTATTTTGTAATTTCTGGAAGTTAGGGTGGTAAAAGTAGAAATATTAAAAGTTACGGGTGGTAAAAAGTGAATTTTAAAGGTTAAAAGTTAAAAAGGGGTAATTTTCGAAAATTTAATGATAAAATAATAAATAATAATAAAATATTAAATAATAATATTTAATTAAAAATAATATTTTAATAAAAATAATAAAATAATGCAGAAAAGGCAGTTTTCTGTAAAAGCTTTAGAAAGACAACTTTAAGCGCAGAATCTCATAATTACCCTCATAAAACACTTAGGGAGTGGTAAAAACATATTAGTGAGGCAAAGATAAATAAAAGATAAAAAGTACCTCGTAAAATAACTACGCTTTTAACAACGAATCAGGCTCATATAATAAATAATAGATAATAGATAGGTAGACAAGTTGGTAGCGCTCAGTTTCTAGTATGATCATGACGTACCAGAAATTGGGTCGTTACATAAGGCCTGTCATCTTCCCGTGGAACTGGAGCATAAGGCCTACTGGGCAACCAGATTCCTAAACTTTGATGCCAAATTAGCTAGAGAAAAAAGATTGCTCCAGCTGAATGAGCTAGAGGAATTTAGACTCACTGCTTTTGAAAATGCCCAGCTTTACAAAGAGAAAGCAAAAAGATGGCATGACAGAAAGCTGTCATCTAGAGTCTTTGAACCAAGACAGAAAGTTTTGTTATTTAACTCTAGGCTCAGGCTATTCCCCGGGAAACTGAAATCCCGGTGGAGGGGACCATATGTGATTACAAGTGTGTCACCATATGGCTATGTGGAGCTTCAAGACATTGATTCTGATAATAAGTTCATTGTTAATGGACAGAAAATCAAGCATTATCTTGAAGGCAATATTGAGCAAGAGTGCTCAAGGCTGAGGCTAGATTAAAAGCTCAGCAAGGTCCAGCTAAAGACAATAAAGAACCAGGACAGAAAGGTCCATTGCTATTTTATGTTTTCTGTAGGTTGATGATCATGTGAAGTCACAAAAACTACTGAAAAATCAAAAATAGAATGAAAAACAGCATTAAAAACAGCTCACCCTGGAGGAAGAGCTTACTGGCGTTTAAACGCCAATAAGAAGCAACAAGCTGGCATTTAACGCCAAAAAGAAGCATCAAGCTGGCGTTAAACGCCAGAAACAAGCACCAGACTGGTGTTTAACGCCAGAACAGAGCATGGAATTGGCGTTAAACGCCAGAAACAAGCAGCAAGCTGGCGTTTAATGCCAGACATGCATTCTAAGGGCATTTTGCACGTCTAAATGGAGCAGGGATGCTAAGTCCTGGACCCCTCTGGATCTGTGGACCCCACAGGATCCCCACCTACCTCACCATTCAAATTTAAACCATTTCCCTCCCAAACCCACCCATTTACACACCTCCATCTTCTCCACTTCTTTCTTCTTTTACTCGAGGATGAGCAAACCTTTTAAGTTTGGTGTGGTAAAAGCATTGCTTTTTGTTTTTCCATAACCATTTATGGCACCTAAGGCCGGAGAAACCTCTAGAAGGAGGAAAGGAAAGGCAAAAGCTTCCACCTCCGAGTCATGAGAGATGGAGAGATTCATCTCAAGGGTTCATAGTTCAGTGGTAGAGCATTTGACTGCAGATCAAAGAGCTATGAGGGAGGAGCAACAAAGACAAGGAAGAGATATAGAGGAGCTCAAGAGCACCATTAGCTCTTCAAGAAGAGGAAGACGCCACCCTCACTAAGGTGGACCCATTCCTTAATCTCCTTGTTCTTATTTCTCTGTTTTTTGTTTACTATGCTTTATGTTTATTTATGTTTGGGTCTTATTACATGATCACTAGTATCTAAGTGTCTATGTCTTAAAGATATGAATGTCCTATGAATCCATCACCTTTCTTAAATGAAAAATATTTTCTGAAAAAGAAAAAGAAGTACATGAATTTCGAATTTTAAAATAGTTTAATTATTTTGATGTGGTGGCAATACTTTTTTGTTTTCTGAATGAATGCTTGAACAGTGCATATTTCTTTTGAATTTGTTGTTTATGAATGTTAAAATTGTTGGCTCTTGAAAGAATGATGAAAAAGGAGAAATGTTATTTGATAATCTGAAAAATCATAAAAATGATTCTTGAAGCAAGAAAAAGTAGTGAAGAACAAAGCTTGCAGAAAAAAAATGCGAAAAAAAAAGAGAGAGTAAGAAAAAGAAAAAGCAAGCAGAAAAAGCCAAAAGCTCTTTAACCCAAAAAGGTAAGAGCAAAAAGCTAATAGCCCTTTAAAACCAAAAGGCAAGGGTAATAAAAAGGATCCAAGGCTTTGAGCATCAGTGGATATGAGGGCCTAAAGGAATAAAATCCTAGCCTAAGCGGCTAAACCAAGCTGTCCCTAACCATGTGCTTGTGGTGTGAAGGTGTCAAGTGAAAACTTGAGACTGAGCGGTTAAAGTCGAGGTCCAAAACAAAAACAGAGTGTGCTTAAGAACCCTGGATACCTCTAATTGGGGACTTTAGCAAAGCTGAGTCATAATCTGAAAAGGTTCACCCAGTTATGAGTCTGTGGCATGTATGTATCCGGTGGTAATACTGAAAAATAGAGTGCTTAGGGCCACAGTCAAGAATCATAAAGTAGCTGTGTTCAAGAATCAACATACTGAACTAGGAGAATCAATAACACTATCTGAATTCTGAGTTCCTATAGATGCCAATCATTCTGAACTTCAAAGGATAAAGTGAGATGCCAAAACTGTTCAGAAGCAAAAAGCTAATAGCCCCGCTCATCTAATTAAGACTGATCTTCATAGATGTTTTTGGAATTAATTGTATATTCTCTTCTTTTTATCCTACTTTATTTTTAGTTGCTTGGGGACAAGCAACAATTTAAGTTTGGTGTTGTGATGAGCGGATAATTTATACGCTTTTTGGCATAGTTTTTAGGTAGTTTTTAATATGTTTTAGTCACTTTTTATTATATTTTTATTAGTTTTTAAATAAAAATCACATTTCTGGACTTTACTATGAGTTTGTGTGTTTTTCTGTGATTTCAGGTATTTTCTGGCTGAAATTGAGGGACCTGAGAAAATTCTGATTCAGCGGCTGAAAAAGGACTGCAGATGCTGTTGGATTCTGACCTCCCTGCACTCAAAGTGGATTTTTTGGAGCTACAGGAGTCCAAATGGCGCGCTCTCAATTGCGTTGGAAAGTAGACATCCAAGGCTTTCCAGCAATATATAATAGTCCGTACTTTGCTCAGGGATAAACGACGTAAACTGGCGTTCAACTCCAGTTCCATGTTGCATTTTGGCGTAAAACGCCAGAAACAGGTTACAAGTTGGAGTTAAACACCCAAAACAGGTTAAAACCTGGCGTTTAACTCCAGAAACAGCCTAGGCACATGTAAAGCTCAAGTCTCAGCCCCAGCACACACTAAGTGGGCCCCAGAAGTGGATTTCTGCACTATCTATCATAGCTTATTCATTTTCTGTAAACCTAGGTTACTAGTTTATTATTTAAACAACTTTTAGAGATTTATTTTGTACCTCGTGACATTTTTAGATCTGAACTTTGTACTCTTTGACCGAATGAGTCTCTAAACTCCATTGTTGGGGGTGAGGAGCTCTGCTGTGTCTCGATAAATTAATGTAATTATTTCTGTTTTCTATTCAAACACGCTTATTTCTATCTAAGATGTTCATTCGCACTTCAATATGATGGATATGATGATCCGTGACACTCATCACCATTATCAACCTATGAACGAGTGCCTGACAACCACCTCCGTTCTACCTTCGATTGAATGAGTATCTCTTGGATTCCTTAATCAAAATCTTCGTGGTATAAGCTAGAATCCATTGGCAGCATTCTTGAGAATCCAGAAAGTCTAAACCTTGTCTGTGGTATTCCGAGTAGGATTCAGAGATTGAATGACTGTGATGAGCTTCAAACTCATGAGTGCTGGGCGTAGTGATAGACGCAAAAGGATCAATGGATCCTATTCCAGCATGATTGAGAACCAATAGATGATTAGCCGTGCGGTGACAGCACACCTGGACAATTTTCACTGAGAGGACGGATGGTAGCCATTGACAACGGTGATCCACCAACACACAGCTTGCCATAGGAGGAACTTTGCGTGCGTGAAGAAGAAGACAGGGGGAAAGCAGAGATACAGAAGACAAAGCATCTCCAAAACTTCAACATATTCTCAATTACTGCATAACAAGTATTTATTTCATGCTCTTTTATTTTTTGCAATTCAAACTAATAATCATAATTAATCTCCTGACTAAGATTTACAAGATAACTATAGATTTATTCAAGCTAACAATCTCCGTGGGATCGACCCTTATTCACGTAAGGTATTACTTGGACGACCCAGTGCACTTGCTGGTTAGTGGTACGAGTTGTGAAAAGTGTGATTCACAATTCGTGCACCACCCAGCCACTCCTTTGCTGGCGTTCAACGCCAGAACTTGCTCCTCTTTGGGCATTGAACACCTAGTTACTCCCTCGCTGGTGTTCAACGCCAGAAACTCCGCTTTAGATTCGGGTTCAGCTTATATAGTGCGGGCCTTGTACTCTTCTCTTGAGTTTACTTCAGTGTTACTTGAAAGAGTGTTAGAAGAGATCTCATGGATCCTCTTACTTAGCTGACAATTTGTACCTCCAGATTCCTAATAGAGGACCTAGTTTTTATCATGAAACTATGAGTGGTCTTAGAGAGATCGGAGACTATAGTAGCTAAGTTAGAGAGGCTCTTCTTAGAAGTCTCCATCTATTGCTAAGAAGGTGTGAATGGTCTGTTATTGAACCTATTCTGGTTCCTTCCACCTTGGTTGTTATTGAAGCCTTGCTGAGGCATCTGTTGATCCCTCAATAAAAAGTTGGGATGATTCATCCATGATGTGTTGTAGGTGTTTCCATAAGGCTCATTGTTGGGACTCCCTGAAGAATTTCCCATATAGTTAACCTCCTCCATCATGGGTTGATCTGGATCATAAGCATCTCCTTCATAGAAGGCTTCTTGAGTGCTGCCAGCTGCAGCTTACAATCTAGTCAGATGCTGGGAGATCATGTTGACCTGTTGGGTCAGGATCTTATTCTGAGCCAATATGGCATTCAGAGTGTTAACCTCCAGGACTCCTCTCTTCTAAGCCACCTCATTGTTCATAGGGTTCCTCTCAGAGGTGTACATGAATCGGTTGCTAGCAACCATGTCAATGAGTTCATGTGCCTCTTCAGGCATTTTCTTTAAGTGGAGTGATCCACCAGCAGAGTGGTCCAAAGCCATCTTGGACATCTTAGAAAGACCATCATAGAAGATATCTAGCATGATCCAATCTGAAATCATGTTAGGAGGGCACTTTCTGATCAATTGCTTGTAACCCTCCTAGGATTCATAGAGGGATTCACCCTCTTGCTATCTGAAGGTCTGAACTTCCACCCTAAGCTTTCTCAGTGATGAGCGGATAATTTATACGCTTTTTGGCATTGTTTTTAGGTAGTTTTTAGTATATTTTTGTTACTTTTTATTATATTTTTGTTAGTTTTTATGCGAAAATCACATTTCTAGACTTTACTATGAGTTTGTGTGTTTTTCTATAATTTCAGGTATTTTCTGGCTAAAATTGAGGGTCCTGACCAAAAATCTGATTCAGAGGCTGAGAAAGGATTGCAGATGCTGCTGGATTCTGACCTCCCTGTACTCAAACGCATTTTTCTGGAGCTACAGAAGTCCAATTGGCGCATTCTTAATTGGGCTGGAAAGCTAACATCTTGGGCTTTCCAGCAACATATAATAGTTCATACTTTGCCCAAGATTTGATGGCCCAAACAGACGTTCAATGCCAGCCAGAGACCTTTTTTGGCATAAAACGCCGGAACTGGCACCAGAACTAGAGTTAAACGCCCAAACTGGCATCCAAGCTGGCGTTTAACTCTAGAAAAGGCCTATGAACGTGTAAAGCTCAATGCTCAGCCCAAGCACACACCAAGTGGGCTCTGGAAGTGGATTTCTGCACTATCTGCACTTAGTTACTTATTTTCTGTAATCCTTAGTAACTAGTTTAGTATAAATAGCACTTTTTACTATTGTATTCGTATCTTATGCCACTTTTCACATTTGGAGGCTGGCCACACGGCCATGCCAAGACATTTTTCTCTTATGTATTTTCTACGGTGGAGTTTCTACACCTTATAGATTAAGGTGCGGAGCTCTGCTGTTCTTCATGAATTAATGAAAGTACTATTGTTTCTCTTTCAATTCACACATGTCTCTTCTCTAAGATATACTCTCATTCTTAATTCAGTTAAGTCAGAATGAAGGGGTGACCCGTTACAAACACCCACTATCTTCATTACTCGCTTAGCCAAGATCCACGTGCCTGACAACCACAAGTGGTCTACATGATGTTCAACGTAGTCATTGGATGACAGCTGGAGTATAATCTCTTAGGCCTCTGGTTCGTGACTTTGACTTGCATCTCCTGACAACAGAGCAGTCGAACTCACAGAGATCAGAACCTTCGTGGTAAAGGCTAGAACAAACGAGCTTCAAACTCACAAATTTTGGGCGCAGTGACAGTGTGCAAAAGGATAGAGAGATCCTATTCCGATACAAGTGAGAACTGACAGATGATTAGCCGTGCGGTAGCTGTGTCTGGTATTTTTCATCCGAGACGAGAGATCCGACAGATGATTAGCCGTACAGAAGCCGTGCCTGGACCATTTTTACTGAGAGGACGGATGGTAGCCATTGACAACGGTGATCCACCAACATACAGCTTGCCATGGAAGGGAGCACGCATGATTGGATGAAGACAATAGGAAAGAAGAGGTTCAGAAGCAACAAAGCATCTCCAAACGCTTATCTGAAATTTCCACCAATGAATTACATAAGTATCTTTATTTTAATTTACATTTTATTTATCTTTCAATTATCAAAACTCATAACCAGTTGAATCCGCCTGACTAAGATTTACAGGATGACCATAGCTTGCTTCAATCCGACAATCTTCGTGGGATCGACCCTTACTCGCGTAAGATTTTATTACTTGGACGACCCAGTGCACTTGCTGGTTAGTTGTACCAGAGTTGTGAAAAGTGTGATCACAATTCCATGCATCACTCAGCTTCTGAGGTGGAAAGAACTTGGTCAAGAATGCATTGACCACCTTCTCCCAAGAGTCTACGCTTTCCTTGGGCTGAGAATCCAGCCATAACCTCGCTCTATCCCTTACAGCAAAGGGGAAAAGCATCAGCTTGTAAATCTCTGGATCCACTCTATTAGTCTTGACAGTATCACAGATCTGCAAGAAATTAGAGATAAATCTGTTGGGATCTTCCTATGGAAGTCCATGAAATTGGCAGTTCTGTTGAACTAAAGTGACCAGTTGAGGCTTCAGATCAAAGTTATTTGCACCAATGGCAGGTATAGAGATGCTTCGTCTATAGAAGTCAGAAGTGGGTGCAGTAAAGTCACCTAGGACTTTTCTTGCATCTCCTCTATCATTGGGATTGGCTGCCATATCTACGTTCTCAGCTTCTTGTTCGAAAAGCTCTGAGGTTTCCTCCGAAGTGTTGTGCTCTAGCATGTTATAGCCGCCTGCTTAGAGTCCTCTCAGGTTCAGGATCAGGATCAAAGAGAGGTTATTTATCTCTATTTCTGCTCATGAACAAGAAAAGAAAACCAAGAAAATAAAGAATGGGAGTTTCTATATCAGAGTATAGAGAACTCCAACTAAGATATCTAGATGAGATAAGAAGAATGAGGGTAGAGAGGGGAGGTAGAATTCGAAATAATGGAGAGAGAGATATGCTTGAGAGTTCGAAAATTAAGAAGAAAGAGATTTGAAAATCAAAATATTTTTGTTTTACTTTTATTTTATTCATTTATTTCAAAATAATAAAGAAGAATAAAAGAAAATTAAAAGCTAGGATAACTAATTAACTAAAGAGATTTGAAAATTAAATGATGATTTTCGAAAATAAAAGAAAGAAAATGTCAAACAAAGATTTTGAAATTCAAATTTAAAAGAAAGTAAACATTTGAAATATTAAAGTTTTAAATTTGAAAAGAAGATAAACTAGGTAAGTTTTAAAATTAAAAAA